>NC_091127.1:57123723-57490390 GCF_040183065.1 Periplaneta americana
TTTTTGCAGTGAAATTTTTCATTAAAACACTTGTTGGTAACTATTTTCTGAAATTTGTTCTTGAACACCTTATGAAAGTCGGATATTGTTTTGTGATTGCATTGTCGCGGTCGCGGCGAGAGTAAAAGGAAAATGTGCAGCTGCATAATTATACTGTAAAGCCAGTATGGTAATCACGTTATTATACTGCAGCGGTGACCAAAACTCGAGCTGCAGTGATTACATGCGACAGACAGCCTATGAAGTAAGTACATGGAGGAAAGGTACTTGGCATGAAAACTATAACCACTGGTGGTTCCTGTACTAACATCTTGATCAATCCCGCGGATAAAATCTCAAGCTTTGCTGTATCAATAATGCCACTGCTGTCATCAAGAGCCAGTGAATAATATACGATTTTTCCTGCTTCTTTTTTTAACCTTCCTCTTGAATATAATCAGGAATTTTCTAAATTCTTCTCTCGATGCTAGGTCAAGAAATTCGTACTTACTTACTTACAAATGTCTTTTAAGGAACCCGAAGGTTCATTGCCGCCCTCACATAAGCCCGCCAGCGGTCCCTATCCTGTGCAAGATTAATCCAGTCTCTATCATCATACCCCACCTCCCTCAAATCCATTTTAATATTATCCTCCCATCTACGTCTCGGCCTCCCTAAAGGTCTTTTTCCCTCCGGTCTCCCAACTAACACTCTATATGCATTTCTGGATTCGCCCATACGTGCTACATGCCCTGCCCATCTCAAACGTCTGGATTTAATGTTCCTAATTACGTCAGGTGAAGAATACAATGCGTGCAGTTCTGTGTTGTGTAACTTTCTCCATTCTCCTGTAACTTCATCCCGCTTAGCCCCAAATATTTTTCTTAGTACCTTATTCTCAAACACCCTGAACCTATGTTCCTCTCTCAGAGTGAGAGTCCAAGTTTCACAACCATACAGAACAACCGGTAATATAACTGTTTTATAAATTCTAACTTTCAGATTTTTGGACAGCAGACTGGATGATAAGAGCTTCTCAACCGAATAATAACACGCATTTCGCATATTTATTCAGCGTTTAATTTCCTCCCGAGTGTCATTTATATTTGTTACTGTTGCTCCAAGATATTTGAATTTTTCCACCTCTTCGAAGGATAAATCTCCAATTTTTATATTTCCATTTCGTACAATATTCTGGTCACGAGACATATCAAGAAATTCGTAGCTTTTCAAAATTGAAAACCTTTTATGGAAGAGTTATTTAAGCTATTTTAATCATTACTCTTTTGAGAAATTCTGTTTTATTAAAAAGACTTTAGAGCACGAGATATTTCAAACCCCGTTAGGTAGCTGACTTCCTTACATTTATTTATCTCATCTTTCTCTTCCCGGCTATGATTTAAGACATGTCAATTCCTGGCATTTAACAATTCGTTGGCACATAATATTGAACCAGTTTTTCTACAATATTGTTATTAAATGAATAACTAAAAAATACGAGGCGCATCCAGAAAGTAAGTTTCCCGATTTTTTCCCCTTGAAAGTAAACGTAATTAGCCGTGTCAATTGCGCATGCGTAATAGATCTATGACGTATCAATCATATGCCAGCCGGACAGGTCCCGCCTGGTGCCAGTAGCGTGGCAGCAGTTGGTCCGAAATGGAAGCTCTTATTCCTTCTCCCGCCGCCTGCGAGGTTCGGTCGGTGATAAAGTTTTTTAATGCACAAAGCATTGCGCCAATTGAAATTCATCGGCAGCTCTGTCAGGTCTATGGGCCGAACATTATGAGTAAGCAGATGGTGCGTCGCTAGTGTAGGCAGTTTTCCGAAGGTCGTCAAAGTGTCCATGATGAAGAGCGCAATGGGCGACCTTCCCTCATCAATGATGATCGTGTTGAGCTGGTGCGGCAGTGCATCATGGAGAACCGTCGCTTCACGATTACGGAGCTGAGCAGCCATTTTCCGCAGATATCGCGATCCTTGTTGCATGAGATTGTCACTAAGCACCTGCTGTTCAAAAAAGTATGTGCCAGTTGGGTGCCGAAAAACCTGACACCCGAACATAAAATGCAACGTTTAGGAGCAGCACTGACATTTCTGCAACGGTATCACGATGACGGCGACGAGTTCCTCGACAGGATCGTCACGGGCGATGAGACTTGGATTTCGCACTTCACCCCGGAAACCAAGCAGCAGTCAATGCATTGGCGGCATAGTGGATCTCCGGTCAGGATGAAATTCAAACAGACACTGTCGGTACGGAAAGTGATGTGCACGGTGTTCTGGGACAGGAAGGGCATTCTGCTCATTGACTTCCTTCCAAGAGGTGAAACAGTAAACGCTGACCGTTACTGTGAAACACTGCGAAAATTGAGACGTGCCATTCAAAACAAGCGGCGTGGAATGCTTACTGCAGGTGTTGTGCTCCTCCATGACAACGCTCGTCCACATACGGCTCGGCGCACAGCAGCTGTTTTGACGGAATTTGGCTGGGAGTTGTTTGATCATCCACCCTACAGTCCTGATCTTGCTCCCAGCGATTTTCACGTTTTCTTGCACCTCAAGAAATTCCTGTCCTCTGGTGAGCGTTTTGGCAACGACGAAGAGCTGAAGATGTCTGTCACACGCTGGTTCCATTCACAGGCGGCAGAGTTCTACGACAGAGGGATACAAAAGTTGATCCCACGATACGACAAGTGTCTCAATTCTGATGGTGGCTATGTTGAAAAATAGCTGAAACATTGCTGTACCTGTTGCTAATAAATGTTTTCCTGAAAGTGTGTCTTCTTTTTTTTAATAGGGAAACTTACTTTCTGGATGCTCCTCGTAGTTACCCTCATCTAAAGAATAAGAAAATTAAAATTGAGATAAAACCTAATAATTTTATCCTTCTAGGGAGAAGATCTAAAAATATCAATATCCATACACGTACAGAAGAATTATTATAGGAACACATACTTAATAGTCAATAATAATAATAATAATAATAATAATAATAATAATAATAATAATAGTGTGGCAATTAATGTTTCTACATACTCCTAATTATACCGTTGAGCAAAGTAAACATGTTACATTTTGTCCGACAGAACAACAAAAAAGTTATCCTCTTCATTCTTTACGAAACCACCTGTTACTGCTTGTAGAGACAGAGTTTGTAGAGCGATATGATATCGCCACTGTTTGTCTTCAGTACGTGAATGGAACACACAGCAATGTACAGGAAACTCCTCGTACCCTTTTGAATGTCTGTGATTATACGATGTAATCACAACACCCGCTTTGGTCACCGCTGTTATACTATGACACTGCTTGAATGTGACTATTTGTATAAACAAGAAAATAAAATTGGATGTGTGTTTAGTATATTACCGCTATGAATAGTAACTACAACTCTCAGTTACATTTACGATATAATATATCGTCAACAGTACTGTATAATCACCAGGCTTAGAGACTTTAGACCCGATAGATGAAAACAGTGCCATTTCAAGTTGGATAGCTGGACTGTAGTGGGTGGGGGCAGTGATGGTAGCGACCTACCTGTCGTCCCATGTGCTTTATTGACTCAGTCATACTCATAAGGCAGGGAGAGGAGGTACTGTTCTGACAATAAAAACAGTCCCGTACACCTAGTTCACTTTATCAGAAGAGAGGACAGGAGATAGCTAGTAGTCTAGTTTTGATCTGTACATGTGGTTATCTACATATGTGATGTCTAAGAATATATGCGATATTCTGTGATATAAAAGACATGCTAGCAGGGAAGAAGTCTACGGACACTGCTGGGGTAGCGAAGATAGATTTCAATGACTTAGTGTTTTTTCGTTTTGCATTCATTACATCATCCACACCTGTGGAGTAACGGTTACCGCGTCTAGCCGCGAAACCAGGTGGCCCGGGTTCGATTCCCGGTCGGGACAAGTTACCTGGTTGAGGTTTTTTTCCGGGCTTTTCCCCCTCAACCCAATATGAACAAATGCTGGATAACTTTCGGTGCTGGACCCCGGACTCATTTCACTGGTATTATCATCTTCATCTCATTCACACGCTAAATCACGTAAGATGTTGATAAAGCGTCGTAAAATAACCTACTAAAATAAATCCATTACATCATGTGATGTAGAGCGGAGCTTCTCCCAATATAAACTTTGTCTTGCCGAATACCGAAGAAAGTTTAGTTTTGAGACCTTCAGAATGTGTGTTGTAGTAGGCTACATTGTAACAGTACCATGTATTGTACTTCATAAGTTGTGTATGCTGTGCAGAATTATTATGTATGTTGAGTAAGTATTGCACTTGTGCTTATGGCAGAAGCCGAAAGGAAATGCATATTAATTAATTTTGAAAATTTCGCATGAAAGGTTTTTTATTTTAATCTATGTAAAGATTAATTTTTTGGTCCTATAGAATTTTTCTCCTCTAACAATCATTTTATTTTAATGTTTGATAAATTAGTTGCCTTTTTTTGGAACGTCACTGTACAGTACCAGCAGACTAGACTGAACTTGGTTTCATGTACACATGTCTCTTCTTCTGCCGACTCTAACACAATGAAAAAGCTGCCTATAGTACGGACGTAGTAAACTTATTCTATCGGGTCCAAAATCTCGATGTCTGATAATCACTTTCCAACATGAAAGGTTTATTCCGCAAAGAAGGGCTGTATTTATAGACATTCTTAGCGCGGGCTTCCGGTGGATGATCAGCGAACCAACGTTTTTCGTATTCATAAACCAGTGTTAGCGATATGATATGATATGATATGATATGATATGATATGATATGATATGATACGATATGTATGAATCCCGTACAAGTAACCAGTTGATAGCCGGGGCTAGTTCAGCACGCTCGTAGCGCGGGCTAGCGGAAAGTCTTTTATTTTTCAGTTACTTTATACATACTTCCTATCGAAGTAAGAATAGTCATCAGGAATGGTATATGGATTTCTGTTGGCTGCAGGGACCGGTCGTTAGTGTCATGTGGCTGGGTTAGTGAGCGTAGAGGATCTGTGGCACGCAACTCATTCCATATCGAGGATTAGCGCAATAGATCTCAACAGGTCGCAGGGCTGGGCCATCCGAGCCTCCCTCAGTTAAATTACATTCCAATAATTATACCTCCCTTTCACAAATCAATTTTGTTTCAACAATAAATAAGTTTGAATATGTTTCTTTGCATCGAGTCTGATGTGCTTCGTCAGAACGTCTCGATGACATTATCAGTGTTTTCTCTGTGAAGAAAGTGTGAAGGAAATCTTTATAATTCACAAATAAGAAGCATGTATTTTTATTCCAGTAATTTATTGTTTTCTGAATTGTAACATTTCATTTAAAATTAATTTGAGCTAAAAATGATCTGTAAACTGTTCGTGGGAGTTGGCGGCAAATTTTAGCACTGCCTAGGGGCGGCACTATACCTAAATCCGGCCCTGTCTGTGTGTGAGCTGTTATTTAGATTGCAACACTGGTCACTGTGACGAGTAATGACTTTTGTAACACGTATTTAAGTGTCCAAGTTAATATTTGATAAAAACTTGTTCTTATCTACTTAAAGTTGCTTTAACGAGCTTAACTAGTTTGTTTCGTAACGATGCGGTGTCCCTATCATAACCGTGTCAGCAGTGTGTGGTTGTTCTCCAAGCGAATCCACTTTTAATTTTCGTCAGGGAAAGTGGAATTTTCCCTGCCTTAGTGAATATACGCAAAAAGGTATTTAAGGAAGAGAACTGAAGGTATTTTCTGGCAAATCTGTGTTATACTCGGTACATTTTTCATACTTTGGGTTGGTCAATATCCGAGAAGATGTTAGTCGTTTCAACAGTAATTGTCGTGAATAATTACAGAGAGTTATACCTGAAAGCTTGATTTGAATAATTGTCGTATTGGTAAATATACGGTGAGTACCCGAAAATATATATATGTCATTTGGACAATTGTCATATCGATGATATAAAATGATTGTATGTATGTATGTATGTATGTATGTATGTATGTATGTATGTATGTATGTATGTATGTATGTATGTATGTATGTATGTATGTATGTATGTATGTATGTATGTATGTATGTATGTATGTATGTATGTATTTATTCACACTGCAATGGGTATATACCTAAATTAAATGAAACGATCACTCAAAATAACATTTAAAATAAATCTAATTTGCATCTTAAACCTAAGTTCGAACTAAAACCCACGAGTATGATATGTTCATATCTGCACAAGTACCTTTCAACATTACACTCATTTCGCTGTCAACTCACTCACTGCACTGGAACTACGACACATTTCACTGATTCTATCCTGATTTCACTAACACTTCAAAAACATTTCACTGTTCAAATACTTTGCACTGCCACTATAAACTATAAAGCTTCACTGACAGGAACACGTTTCACTTACACTACACACTTCACTGACACAACACACTTCACTGAGACAACATAATTCTTCACTGATACAACACTTCAATAACAACATATCATTTACACCCTTTAAATACTGTGTATAATTACCGTCTATTAGTAAAGTCCTTAAGCCTATTTTTAAATACATTTTTGGTTGTTGGTAAAGCCTTTAGTAAGTCTGCAGGTAAAGCATTCCAGTCCCTGATAGTACGATTGAGAAAAGAAAACTTTCCAGTGTCCGTCCTCTGCCTTCTTTCCCTCAATTTATGTGAGTGGTCGTTCCTTGAAGAGTAATTTGGCGGCTGCAACCTATTTTTTATTTCTCTCCAGGCAGGCTCACCTCTGTATGTTTTGAACAGTGCGCATAATCGAATTCGCGTTCTCCTGTCCGTGAGTGTGTCTCATTGCCTGTGACATAAATAATTTCATATCGTTTACTATGGAATGGTATTCTCGAGTAATTTCTTTAACCAGGAAATGTGAAAGTTACTTATTTTTCAATGTATACGTCATTCATAGTTTTCTGCCCAAGGGCTAATCTTTCACTGCAAACGTAGCATTCTCCAATATTCCTTAGTTCCTGCCTTCTTCTTAGTCTCCTCATATGATCCATATTATCTTAATGTTGTCTTAATGTTGATATCTTGTTCTGCCCCGAGCTTTTCTCCCTTTCACTATTCCTTCCAGTGCATCATACTGAATTATCGCTTGTGCTTACATATTTGACAAGGCAACAATGAGTGCGGGTCTAACGTTATTTTTCTTTCAGTTTTCATTGCGACGTTGTTGTAGCTAGCTAAATATTTTATATCGCAACATATCAGTAGACCTACAACAAAACACAAAAATGCACTTTCCAAGGTTACTGGGAAGAAGATTTCTTTGCTTCCAACAGTAATTGCAACATCGAGTCGAAAATCTCAATTTGCATTCAACTTATGTAAAGTTTTTCTTGCTGCCGAAATCCCTTTGTGGAAAGTGCAAGGTTGTGGGTCTAGTGCAAGGTTTTTGTAATTTCGTTGTATTGCGTATTTTAACTATTTAAAATGCCTTTTTGCCTGCCCATTTTAGCTATTTATGATGCCTGTTTGTCTGCCTATTTTAGATATTTATAATGCCTTTTTGCCTGCCTATTTTAATGATTCATAATGCCTAAACTTCCGGTCTCTGATCATCAGCATCATACAATAGCCCGGGTTAAGATCACGGTGCGGCGTGCTGTACTTGTACAAGAGCGCGGCCGTTCGGCTACCTAGTCATTCACAAGAATCGGAATGGTAATCACAATAAGCCTCACGCTGCAGTGTAAGCCTTCGAGTCCCTCCTCCGTACAAAGAAAAAAATAACATAATCTAGCCACAGTCTAGTATATACAGTCACGAAGATTGAGTTGTGAGGGTACTAGGAACAGAAGACTGTGCAGGTACTATTTCGCATTGTCTGTGATGAGGCGATAGTAGCGATCCTAGTGGTTAGCAACTATCCATGGATGCATAGTTACTACGTATTGAGCTTCGTGACTGTATATACTAGACTCTGATCTAGCTGAGAGATTACAGCGTGCTCGTAATGTGTGTGTAAAATTCCAATACGCGCAAATCTGATCATGTAACATCTTTCCTACAGCTTCTACTGGTTTCGTTTGAAGGAATGAACAATCATGCATTCATTGATAGAGCTATCTTGCATACCTCTAATCCAGCGGT
This sequence comes from Periplaneta americana, assembly GCF_040183065.1. Taxonomy (NCBI): domain Eukaryota; kingdom Metazoa; phylum Arthropoda; class Insecta; order Blattodea; family Blattidae; genus Periplaneta; species Periplaneta americana. Next base: position 57,131,823 of record NC_091127.1, read on the forward strand.
GACCAAAGTGGGTGTCGTGATTACATCGTGTAATCACAGACATTCAAACGGGTACGAGGAGTTTCCTGTACATTGCTCTGTGTTTCATTCACGTACTGAAGCCAAGCAGTGGCGGTATCATGTCGCTCTACAAACTCTGTCTCTACAAGCAGTAAGAGGTGGTTTCGTAAAGAATGAGAAGGAGAACTTTTTTGTTGTTCTGTCGGACAAAATGTAATATTATATTAAAATCAAGATTTTATTCAGTCAATCACTTATCAGTTATCAATGACAGAAAATTCTGTCACATTGAAAAGTACAATTGGTAAAAGTTATCACGAATATTTTCGACCTGCATAGAGGTCATCTTCAGGTGATATTTTTAGCTTACAATATTTAAAAACTAGGCGAGTTTTAAATACATTTGAACACTTATAACTAGACTTCGTGGAATTGCCACGAGAATCGCAAGGTTTACTGCACACGCGGTATAGACTGTATGAAAATGGGGCGTGCAGTAAACACTGAGCAGTGTACTGCGGTTACAATAAAACCTGTATCCTGCATTCAAGAAATATAATGAATGATCTTTGAAGTAGGAAATGTCTAAACATGTAAATACACAATTATTTTATAGTGAGATATATTAACTCTTAAAATTTAATGTAAGATATTCACATCATCCTTGAATATGTGCATTGCAGTGAAGAGTTAGGTACATTTTGAGCGACTGCAAAGTGAACCTCCTCCGATGGTCACTTAAACAGTTTTTATTTTGGGAAAGTGTATGTTCAACATCACACGATGTAATACGTACATATTTGAAGAACGGAAAGTCACTACTTTTTAGTATAACAATTTCAGATGTCTTGTCTTGACTTGATGGCACATCATTTATAATACGAAGTTTTGAATAGGCAGAATTTTTAGCAATAATGTTTCTCAACTTACATTTCACTTTTTCTGAAATTAGTGAATTGTTATTTTGGATAACGGTTTGTGATACTTTATCCACTATATTAAGGGCTTCTGAGAGTTTTAGTTTAGACGATTCTAACAGAATGATGCTTTTGGACACGATTTAAAAATTAGAATCAATGAACACAATATCTTCCAATAGCTATTCAGAAGGCAATGATTTTACAACTGCAACAGCGGAACTGTCTGTGCTATTCAATGCATCAATTACCTCCATTATTTTGCCGTAATGTTCTGCATAATAATTAACAGCATCCAACCATGTTCCCCAACGGGTCAAGACTGGCTGCGGAGGTAAGGGTATTCCAGGGGCAGTTATTAGGAACAGTAACACTCTCGTTGTAGTATGTTTGATTGAATTCTTGTCTGCACTGAACAAATGTTAAGCTTTGATTATTCCAACCGCAATAATGCAAAAACAAGTGCTTACATAGGTATACATTAGCTGTAACTGCTCTATTTGGACCGGTCACAACTCTTAACATGAACTGCTTATACCACTACCGTACATCGGCAACCTGATTGCATGCTGCGTGTGGCAATTCAACGAAGTCTACTTATAACCATGTGTGCTTGACATAAATTGGTGAGTAACATACATTAAATGACGTATAGATTAAATCTTCCATAGATCATTTTGCGATACGAACATTAAAGCACATGCAATGTGTTTGAAACATAAATTCAATTGAATTCGTTTAAAAAATTGTTCAGTGTTTTATGACTAAAACTGTTCAGTATGATGTTGGAAGACTATGGAATATTCTCGATCTGTATAGCGAAATCTTCAGTTGTAATTTAACAAACATTATTTAGAACTAGATGAATGTTTAAAATACATTTAACACTATAATAACCTTGTGTGCTTGACATAAAATATTGAAGTGACATACATAATGTTAATTGACGTATAGGTTAATTCTTCATTGATCATAATTGTGATACAATGTTAATCACATATAATGTGTTTAAAATATGTAGTCAATCGTTTAAGATTGTTCAGAAAATGTTGACTAAAATAACTCAGTATGATGTATCACCTGAAGATGACCTCTATGCAGGTCGAAAATATTCGTGATAACTTTTACCAATTGTACTTTTCAATGTAACAGAATTTTCTGTCATTGATAACTGATAAGTGATTGACTGAATAAAATCTTGATTTCAATACATATAATCTCATAAAACTTATCTGACATTCAACATGACCTTAAAATGTAATATGTTTACTTTGCTCAACGGTTCAATTAGGAGTATATGGAAACATTAATTTCCATGCTGAACAATGTATTATTATTGTTATTATTATTATTATTATTATTATTATTATTATTATTACTGACCATTAAGTATGTGTTTCCATAATTCTTCTGTACTTGCATGAATATTGATATTTTTAAATTTTCTCCCTAGAAGGATAAAATTATTAGGTTTTATCTCAAGTTTAATATTCTTAATGTTTAGATGAGGGCAACTATTTATTAGTTATTCATTTAATAATAATATTGTATAAAAACTGATTCAATATTATGTGCAAACGAATTGTTAAACGCCAGGAATTGACATGTCTTAAATCGTACCCTGGAAGAGAAAGATGTAAGGAAGTCAGCTACCTAATGCGGTTTGAAATATCTCGTGCTCTAAAGCCTTTTAATAGGACAGAATTTCCCAAAAGAGTAACGATTAAAATAGCTTAAATAACTTGTCCATAAGAAGTTTTTATTTTGAAAAACTACGAATTTCTCGACCAAGTATCGAGAGAAGAATTTAGAAAATTGCTAATTATATTTAACAGAAAGGTTAAAAAAAAGAAGCAAGAAAAGTCGTATATCATTCATTGGCTCTTGATGACAGCAGTGACATTACTGATACAGCAAAGCTTGAAATTTTTATCCGCAGGATTGATCAAGATGTTAGTACAGGAACCACCACTGGTTGTAGTTTTCATGCCAAGTACCTTTCCTCTGTCTTCTTACTTCATAGGCTGTCTGTCGCATGTAATCACTGCAGCTCGAGTTTTGGTCACCGCTGCTCTACTCCCACTTACCTAGCATCAATTTTTCAGTTTCTCACAACAATACGGAATCAGAATCAAGCATTTCTTTCTATCCCGAAACTCATTCGTATCATTACTTTGTCTTTGGAATTATGTGCAGGACATCAAGGATTACCGGAAGTTACCGAAATTAAAAATTGTTAGAAACGTATTTTGTCTCATGAAATTGAAATTATTAGACGTGTTGGTTAAAGGCTTCGCATAATAATAATAATTTATAATTGAATTTCTTGTTTGCATTATTAGTTGACCTTTTTGTTTAGTTATTTAGATTAATTTTGATCTTAATAGTACACAAATTTAACCTTTTTAATGCTTTTGTATTCTTTTTTTAGTTTTGTGTAACTGTAATCATTGTAAATGTTCTTGTTTTATATATCTATGTTTTTGTGTAATTGAAAGTTATGAATTAGTTTTTTTTGCTGATTTCAATTTTTTTACTTGTACATAATTCTGTTATGTTTGGTCAAAACATGATAACTCCAAGAAACCTGTTTTGAGATACTGTACAAGCGTTTTTATTTTCACTTTTCCTATACAAATCATAATTGGACGGAGTCACGCAATACTAGACCAACCGACAATTTGAAAGAAATGAGATATTTACACAAATCTGTAGGCTAATTTAACTCGAAAAAAATGAAGAATGCGATATCTGAATTTTGCTGCTATTTACAAGCAAAAATTCATTTATTGCATACAATTATTTATTTATTTATTTTGCTTTGAAATATCAATTAAAATGCTGGTCTCTTATTAAAAATCGATTAGCCGATTTTAGTATTATTTGTGCTATTTTTTTTGTAATAGTATGCATGTTATGATACTTCTTGCATAAAATGTTTTATAAACAAAAGCAGATTTATTTCAATGGCCAATATCTCGAAACAGGTTTTTGGTGCTTGGATCACTATTGCTAATCACCGTCCAATAAATAGCTTACATACAAATGTGAATGAAAATAACAAGATTAGATGGAGGTATCACGGCTATACGAAACGAAAGAGAACTGATTTTTTATGTACGGCTGCGAATTCAGCTGAAAAAAGGTCATTTTTGGAGTTATCATCTTCTGACCAAACACCACAGATTTCTTATGTTGTGGAAGATAAGGTTTGATGGCCTTAAGCCATAAATAATAAAAGAATGATTGAACGAACGAAATAATGCATGAATGAATACACGATTGATTTAAAAAATAAACGATTAAAATGAATAAATAAATAAAAAAAAAACAAATTTAAAGTTACGAAAATAAAAATTAAATAAACACATTTAATAAACATATATTGTATGTAAATAAATGCATGCATACATACATACATACATACATACATACATACATACATACATACATACATACTTATCCCTCTTTCGTTGCCCTTGAAAGAACTTGCTTTGATAAAAAAAACAGCACGAAATGCCAAACCGTCTAATTGAAGTTTACACGCCAGGTATTGATATTATTTTCGACGTACCTAGTTGATATTTTGTTTGCAAAAACCAATGTCAAACATTTTTTTCTGTATAATAAAAATAAATGTTTACTGGGAACACAGATGAAAAAATTTCAATGTAATTTTTCTAGTCCAATAAATTATTGTACTACAAATTTCTCAACAATATTTCAGTCTATAGCAGGCATGTCAATTGATGCCCACAGGAGCAAGCGCGCGCTTTAGAGCCCAGGAGAGCCTGAGCGCTTTTCAGCGGAAAGGAAAGAGACAGACGAAAGAGGTGGTATATGCCGCATGGTCGACCTATATTCAGGGATGGCCAGCACTGATTCAATAGATAAAGGGAAGAGAACTTATTAAAACTGTATCCATGTTAATTTTTAGATTTTCCTCAGAAGTATAAGTGCATTATAAGAAAGTAAGTTTTAATTTTAATGCTCATTTTTCACAAGTTTGATTTTTTTATTCAAAAGAAAATATATTTTCTCAACTTTTTTTTTTATAGAAAAGTCAAATTTTCAGGTATAGGCCTATTTATTTAGTAGCCTTACAGAATGTTTTCGTAAATCTAATATACCGTATATACGTATTACTGAAGATAGTGTATTGAACATTTTGAAAATATTCGCATGGAAATTGTTTGTAAGGAAATTAATTAACAAAGCAACTACTGTTACATCATAAGCAAAAGATACGTGCCCATGTGTTGTAAAAATGTCAGCTCTATAGCTTCAGCAGATTTCGAGAAAATAATTTAATATTCTGATGATAGGAAGTTGCTCACAAATATCACCTTAAAAGCATAATGCGATAAGAGTTTTGTTATGCAATATTAGTTACACTTAAAACAGATACAGTACCTAGGTAACTTTGTTTTGTACTATAATATTGTTTTGATTAGTTTATTGATTACTTTTATAAGGTTAAAGATACCATCAATATAAATTCCAACTTATCATGTCATACTCAATCTCTTTCTTTGGAATATCACTTTCTTTATTAATGATGTGTTTCATCCATTTAATACAGTATAATATTATACTGTTATGGAATTTAAGTGAATATTCCTTCTTAACTCTCTATTATGTTATTAAGATTTAAAACACAAGTGCAATATTAAGAAATCAGTGTTAGTAGTTTTGTTTTACAGACAATATAGATAATATTAAACAGAAAGAAGCCATATAAAAATAACGACATAAAATTTCACGTTCCGTTTGAAGTTTGTGCACCACTGTTTTCTTAATCCAACAGGTTGCTTATTCATATACACAACCCTTCCTCTTTCCATATTTAGCGCTTGCTGCCCGCGCAAAACGTCAAGGTCAGAAAAATGCGCTTGCTTTGACATCACTGGTCTATAGGCTACTCATCATCAGGCTTAGGATTTGGGACAACTTATGAATGAAGTTAACAGTGCAATGGAGTATAGATGGAGTGAGACAGAACGTTAAGTTTTGTTTACCTGTGCGCTAGTGTACAATCCGGTTCGTGATCAGAGGTACTACATGGTTGTTCATTACGCCTTCAACGTCGCCGAGGGACATGAAAACTTGTGAGGTATGTATCCTACTTCATTTTCCACCGTCACTAGATTGTACTATTAACAGTAGAATATAACGAAGCACATTGACGTCGTTGTTTACATTCACAGTATGTCTGTCTACTATGTTCAAGGAACTTTATAGTCAAGTTGTTGGTACATTGGTTACTAAAGTGTCCCGGATCCTAAGCTGCTTATCATAATGTTAGATGAATACAATAGTATTACACCTTACGTATCTATAATTTGACTAACATTTTCGCTTTTCACATAAAGCATTATCAAGTAACTATTATTATTATTATTATTATTATTATTATTATTATTATTATTATTCATTCATTCATTCATTCATTCATTCATTCATAGTGTTCTGCCCAAGGGCAGGTCTTTCATTGTAAACCCAGCATTCTCCAGTCTTTAGTATTTTCTGCCTTCCTCTTTGTCTCCTCATATGATCTATATATCTTAATGTCGTCTATCATCTAATATCTTCTTCTGCCCCGAACTCTTCTCCCGTTCACCATTTCATCCAGTGCATCCTTCAGAAGGCAGTTTCTTCTCAACCAGTGACCCAGCCAATTCCTTTTCCTCTTTCTGCTCAGTTTCAGCATCATTCTTTCTTCACCCACTCTTTCCAACACAGCTTCGTTTCTTGTTCTGTCTGTAAACTTCACACGCTCCATCCTTCTCCATATCCACATTTAAAATGCTTCTATTCGCTTCTCTTCACTTCGTCGTAATGTCCGTATTTCTGCCCGATACAATGCTACACTCCACACAAAGCAGTTCACTAGTCTCTTCCTTAGTTCTTTCTCCAGAGGTCCGTAGAAGATGGATTATTATTATTAGTATTATTATTATTATTATTATTATTATTATTATTATTATTATTATTATTTATATTGACACTGTACTAAGGTTATTTTAATTTGGTTACAGACTTTGAAGTGTAGTGTAGAAATACATATTACATTATTAAAATAAGTTGTAAATTGTGAAGCCTATGAATATTAGTTTTATTAGCAATCAATTTATGACGTAGTTCTTTTCATTTAATCAATAAATAATGTAGAGTAGACCTACATGCAGGCATTCTGTATAAAAATAATATATAACTTTTTTTAAATTGGCTTTAAAAACACAGGGTGCTATGCATAGACATTTCGCTAGCCCGCGCTACGAGCGTGCTAAACTACCCCGGCTATCTACTAATTAATTGTACAGGATTCATATCATATCATATCATATCATATCATATCATATCATATCATATCATATCATATCATATCATATCATATCATATCATATATCATTACCATTATCATTATCATATCATATCATATCATATCATATCATATCATATCATATCATATCATATCATATCATATATCATATCATATCATATCATATCATATCATATCATATCATATCGTATCATATCGCTAACACTAGTTTATGAGTACGAAAAACGTTAGTTCGCTGATCATCCACCGGAAGCCCGCGCTAAGGATGTCTATGAATATGGCCCATAATGTTCTCAAAGAAATAGAGTGCTATGAAAAGCCCTAATTAAATGTAAGTAAAATCGCATATACGACTTTAGAGAAGATTTCCAGTTACTGCAATAAAATGTGTAGATACTGATGTTAATTTGTTATGAAACTCCAGCAATTCCTTCTGATTTTGAATCGAGTTATGCGACCATGTTCCCCCAGTCATTGCCGGTGAGCTTAGAAATGACATTGTAGTTTACAATAGCTTCTCGCTGTGAATTGCTCAGAATGTATGCGCACAGATTTTTGAATGGAAGCCAGCTGCTGCTTCTGTTACGGTTGAACCTGATGTTAGGGGCGCTGAGAGACGAAAGTAGGAACTCGAACAGAGTAGTGTGTTGGATTCACAACCTCCACGTGCTTGCAGCATTGAGTTTCGTTGAATGTAATCATTCTGCCACTGTCGACATTATTGCAAACAAGTAAGTACGCAATGTAAATAAGACTGCTTTAATCAAATATAGTGTACGCGTTAGTAGGATTTAATACAAGACAAAAGTTTCTCGTATTCGTTTTGTTCGTATACAGTGGGGGAGGGTGTGCAAGGGGACTCAAGCTACCCCTAGAATCAGATTTTTATTATGTATTTCCAGTAGAATTGAAAGAATTTTTAAGTCAAGTTCCATACTTTCACTTCTGCAGGAGATTTTAGTGATGCCTTAGTGATATTTTTAATGTAGCAGTCATTGAGTGTTGGCAACTTTACATATTCTGACAAAGCATTTGCAATTGCAACGCTCCTGTCGGTAGCTCGAGAACATGTAATAGCGAATGAAAGGTGGAGAGTTAGGTCACTCATACCAGCGGCCCAATCGTACCATAACCACTTAGAAAGGCCTAATCTGTGTTGATATTGCATTCTTTTAGCCCATCCAGTCGTTTGTGCTAAACTTTCAGCTTTTACATGAAGGGTTCAGAACCATAGTGGGCCTAGCGTATTTACTAAAACCATAGAAAAGTGGAGTTAAAATGAAGTTATTACCGTAATTCAATGGAAACATATAGCAAGTAATATAAAATATACACATTCAAAGTAAATGATTTGTCAGTCTTCATTAAACGATGGCAGTGATGTTAAACCAAGCGCATTTTTTTTACCTTGACGTCGTGCGTGGGCTTCAAGCGCTAAGTATGGAAAGAGGAAGGGTTATGTATATGAATAAGCAGCCTGTTGGATTAAGAAAACAGTGGTGCACAAACTTCAGACGGAACGTGAAATTTTATGTCGTTATTTTTATATGGCTTCTTTCTGTTTGATATTATCTATATTGCTTGTAAAACAAAAGTACTAATACCAATTTCTTAATATTGCAGTTGTGTGTTAAATGTTAATAACATAATAAAAAGTTAAGATGAAAAATTCACATAAATTCCATAGTAGTACAATCATACTGTACTAAATGGATGAAACACATCATTAATAAAGAAAGTGATATCCCAAAAAAAGGGACCGAGTGTGACATGATAATTTGGAATTGATATTGATGCTACTTTTAGCTTTATAAAAGTAATCAATAAACCAATCAAAACAATATTACAATACAAACCAAAGTTACCTAGATGCTGTATATGTTTTAAGTGTAACTAATATTCCATAACAAAACTCTTATCGCATTATGCTTTTAAGGTGATATTGGTGAGCAACTTCCAATCATCAGAATATTAAATTATTTTCTCGAAATGTGCTGAAGCTATAGAGCTGACATTTTTACAACACATGGACAAGTATCTTTTGCTTATGATGTAACAGTAGTTGCTTTGTTAATTAATTTCCTTACAAACAATTTCCATGCGAATATTTTCAAAATGTTCAATACACTATCTTCAGTAATACGTATTTACGGTATATTAGATTTACGAAAACATTCTGTAAGGCTACTAAATAAATAGGCCTATATCTGAAAATTTCACTTTTCTATAAAAAAAAGTTGAGAAAATATTTCTTTTGAATAAAAAATTCAAACTTGTGAAAAATGAGCATTAAAATTAAAACTTACTTTCTAATAATGCACTTATACTTCTCAGACAAATCTAAAAATTAACATAGATACAGTTATAATTAGTTCTCTTCCCTTTATCCATTGAATCAGTGCTAGCCACCCCTGAATATAGCTCGACCAAGCAGCATATACTACCTCTTTCCTCTTGTCTCTTTCCTTTCCGCTGTAAAGCGCTCAGGCTCTCCTGAGCTCTAAAGCGCGCGCTTGCTCCTATGGCCATCAAATGATATGCATGCAATTCTAATTTCCGAAAGCTGGTTGAAACCTACACTGTCCTCTTCTCTTGTAGATATTAATGGTTATGTACTGTGTCGAAATGACAGAACAGGCAAAGGGGGCGGCGGTGTAGCAGCTTACATTAGATCTGATCTTCGACCTAAAGTTATTCTTCATTCTCCCTCAGAGTACAGTGCACGGCCTGAATATTTATTTATTGAAATTTATGCAAGTCTATAAAAGTGTCTTCTGTGCGTTGTCTATATACCACCGAAGATAAATCATTTAACTGACGTAGAAAATTCACTTTTAGACATTTTGCCGCTTTATGAACACGTTGTAGTAATGGGTGACTGTAACAACAATCTTCTAGTAACGTCCCCTTCCAGTGTACGGCTCTCAAACGTGTTTGCGGCCTGCAATATGACAATTCTACCGCTCCAAGCCACTCATCACAGAGACTGCAGAAACACTACTAGACATCATAGCAACTACAAATCCCCACAAAATAATAACGCACGGACAACTACCGGCGCCTGGGATTTCTGCACATGATATTATATTTGTAGAGTATTCATTGCAGTGTCCTAAGGCAACACCAAAACGCATTCAGTATAGGGATCTGCGACATATCAACGACGCCTCTTTAATTTCTGACGCGTGATGTTTGGACTCTCCGTACAGTACACGAAAAAGTACAAGCTTTTAACAACCTTGTTATTACATTATATGACAAACATGCCCCAATAAAAACTAGACGCATTACGAGACCTCCAGCTCCCTGGATGACTACAGAAATCCGATCATTGATGAGAGACAGAGACGAAGCTTTTCGGAAATTCAAGAGACTAAAAAGTGACATAGATTTCTTGCGGTACAAGCGACTAAGAAATATGACCACACAGACGATTAGAAATGCTAAGCTTAGACATGCTTACAGCCTCATTGAACCTGATATTAGAGCATCCGATATGTGGAGAAATGTTAGGTCAATGGGACTGGGACAATCTAAGTCATAAATTGACAATACTATTTGTCTAGATGATTTAAACAATTACTTCACATCCACCCCTACCCACGCACCTGACGCCGCAACGAAACAACAGACTATTAATGAATTAATCTCAACACCCGCCCCAGCACGAGACAAGTTCTTCTTTTCCTACATAACACCTTCTGACGTAAAATCAGCACTAAAGCGCATCAAGTCAAAATCACAAGGAGTAGACAATATAAATATAGAACTTCTGAACAAAATTATGGACATAATTCTTCCGACACTAACCCATATATTCAATGCATCCATAATGACTTCACATTACCCAGACATATGGAAAAAGGCTATTGTTCGTCCCCTTCCTAAAATTAAGTTACCTGTAACACCTAATGACTATAGACCAATTAGTATTCTTCCTGTTCTCTCAAAAGCTTTGGAAAGAATTGTGCACAAACAACTGACAGATTACCTCAATACTCACAATATTCTTGACCCTTACCAATCAGGCTTCAGAACGGGACACAGCACATCGACTGCACTGCTTAAAGTAACTGAGGATATACGTGAAGCTTTAGACAAAGGACAGATCACAATACTAACACTTTTAGACTACTCCAAAGCCTTCGACACTGTAGACGTTGACTTACTAATTGCAAAATTAAGAGTACTGCATTTTTCTGATAATGCGTTAGATTGGATGGACTCCTAGCTTCGTGAACGCCAACAGTGCGTGTCTATTAATAATCGTTATTCCACTTGGCGTACCACGAAGACTGGCGCACCACAAGGCTCTGTCCTAGGACCTTTACTATTTTCTATTTATATTAATAATATTTCTTCTAATCTAACATCCTGCCGACACCATATTTATGCTGACGACATACAAATCTATCTGCATACTCGACCTAACTACATAAATGACGCCGTAACTAAAGTTAATGATGACTTGAATTCTATATCCATATGGTCGAAAACGCACGGACTTAATTTAAATGCAAGTAAATCGCAGGCAATCTTAATAGAACATCAAAGATCGAAGTGTGACAAGCAAAATTTGCCACCGATAATTGTAAATAATACTACTATTCCATACAGTAAGACTGTGAAGAACCTTGGTATTTATATGGATTGTCACCTGGAATGGAATGAACAAGTGAATCACACTTCCAAAAAAATATTTTCCATTATTCAGTCATTAAAGCGACTGAAGCACTTTCTTCCTGTTAAATTAAAATTAATCCTTGTACAAACACTCTTGATGCCACACTTTGACTACTGCGATATTATATTAAGTAACCTAAATGCAAATTTGAGCAACAGGCTACAACGTGTGCATAATGCATGCGTCCGTTATATTTGTAATATTCGTAAGTATGATCATGTTTCCCCGTCTTTCCAAACTCTGTCTTGGCTAAGGCTAAGCGATCGACGAGCCCTGCATTCTCTTGTTCTCTTATTTCAAATTCTGCGCACCGCTACCCCAATCTATTTGGCTTCTCGTTTCCAAAATTTATCCGCATATCATCAGCTAAATACAAGATCTCATCATAACAATTTACTCATTATACCCTACCACAAGACATCTTTGTATTCTTCATCCTATACAGTTTCAGTTGCTAGAAATTGGAACTCGCTTCCGAGTGATATAAGGGGTTGTTGGACAATAACTTCATTTAGGTCAAAATTGCATAAATTCTTACTTAACAGATGAATTGCTGATTAATATTTGTTACTTATAATGAAACTAACATCTGTCCATTCTTATTATTATTATTATTATTATTATTATTATTATTATTATTATCATTAATTTTTCTAAATAGATTTACAAAACCTCTAATGGCAATTACATTAATATTCTCATTATAGAAATAGAAAAATATATATATATATATATATATATATATATATATATATTCTCCCTGTAACATAGTCCTAGTAAGCTTATATTAAATTAATTTTCATCATTTTATTAGCTATCTCAAATATTAAATTAATTATAATTCATTGAATTAAATTAGCTCATAAATTAAGTTACTACTTTACCTTATAGATTTATCTAAATTTAAATAAATGTGTAGTGAAGAATATTGCTGGAGAACCTTTTAAGTGTAGTGTAAATATTTGTAATTTAAATTTATGTGTTGTATTGATTAAGGCTGGTTGAGTGGAAGAGAAGTCCTTATGGCCTTAACTCTGCCAGCGAAAATAAAACATTATTATTATTATTATTATTATTATTATTATTATTATTATTATTATTATTATCAATTGACATGACTGAACTATGGTATTCACTTAACTTTAACCCTTGCTTTCTCCGTTTTTAATAAATGGCGCTTGGCCCACTATGGCTCTGAACCCTTCACATTCTCTAGAGGCACAAATTGTAAACATTTCTCATATATATTAGACTACCTTTTCAAGTCCTCAATTTTTATGTAGTGTACACAAAGAGAAAATTGTTAAACAGAAGACACATCACTTGTCTCATCTGAAATAAGTGAGGAACATTCTCACTGTTGAATCTCAAACTGTTTTTCTTTTAATTACAGAATCACATGAATTTCAATGATTTGTACGAAGTACGAAAACAGGGTTGTACCGAGAATTTCATGCAAACGACAATTTTTAAGTTATTGAAAACTGATTAGGCTACATACACAACATTTACTACTTTTAAATATAATAGCCTAATATTTATTATTATTTTATTATTAAATAATAATAATACTAATACTAATACTAATACTAATAATAATAATAATAATAATAATAATAATAATAATATGTATTGTTATTATACTAAAATTTTCAATAGGCTCATATTTTGTAAGTTGGTGCCCTTTATCCCATAGTAGTACATTTGTAACGGTCAGCGCGTCTGGCCGCGAAACCAGGTGGCCCGGATTCGAATCCCGGTCGGGGCAAGTTACCTGGTTGAGGTTTTCTCCGGGATTTTCCCTCAACCCAATACGAGCAAATGCTGGGTAACTTTCGGTGCTGGACCCCGGACTCATTTCACAGGCATTATCACCTTCATTTCATTCAGACGCTAAATAACCTAGATGTTGATACAGCGTCGTAAAATAACCCAATAAAATAAAAATAAATAAATAGTACATTTGTGTTTGTAAATATAATACCATTCTTTGAAAATATTTGCAACAAATTAAATTAATATTTAACCTTTCCGGGTATTATTATTATTATTATTATTATTATTATTATTATTATTATTATTATTATTATTATTATTATTTTACATTTTAAATTAACAAATTAGTTAGGAAAACAAAATGAGAGGTTATTTGCGATTGAAATCAAAGAATAATTTGTTTGCCTGAGTAATTTGCTAAATGTAATGTAATGTAATTTAAAATGAAAGGTTATTTGCAATTGAAATCAAGAAACAGTTTACAGTCAACTGTAAACCAACTAAACCAACACGAAGATAGCTAAAATAACGTCGAAGTTCAAACGGTTATTTTAAAATTAATTTAACCTGAAGGAAGTATGAAAATAACCGGTTATTTTTGCCCATCACTACTAAGGAAACCAAAATCTTATCTGCTACTGTTTTTAAATCGACTAAAAACCAGCGTAACAACCTTTCATGTACCTTTTGGGAAGTAGTATAAATAGGCAGGCAAGCAGACAGATAGATATTTTGCTAAAACATGTACAAAATGCATGGCATCGTCATAAAATACAAATTAACATATACAAATATTAAAAAAACTCTTCTACATCATATATTATAGTGGATTTACCATCAAAATTGACCTAACTCACCTCCTAAACACTCGGAATGTGAGATTTCTTATATAAATATGTAAACTATTACATTATTTCAAAGCAAAATAAAGAAAACTATTTTGAGTAATACCGTACTGTACTTACATTTGTCAATATATATATATATATATATATATATATATATATATATATATATAAATATATATATATATTTGTATTATTTCTTGTAGCATAATTATGAACAGAAGTACATGCTATTAAATTATTAGTGTTATTCCGAACGTAAAAGAGACAGGCCAATACATACATGGACGGCAATTTCAAAATGTTTGACCCTATAAAAAGAGGTTTACAATGAGCCGCAATTGAGACTCCAAAAATTAATCTTAAAGCTTCCTCTTGTAATATAAAGAGAGCATGTGCAGAAGTATTGTGATCCCAAAGAATAATACCATGGTGGTGTGGAAGAGAAGGTCTAATGGTCTTAACTCCACCAGAGTAAATAAAGAAATTAAATAAATAAATAAATAAATAAATAAATAAATAAATAAATAAATAAATAAATAAATAAATAAATAAATAAATAAATAAATAAATAAGTAAATTAATTAAATGACTTTGTACATATGTGACTACGAAATATAGTGAATAATGCAATGATTCATAAATTGAATCACAATATTGAGAAACCTCACATGTCCATTTTTTTACGAAATTGAGTTATATATGATTTCGTATTCCGAACATGTAGACTCATGATATTATGAAGAGAAACCCCACATATTACCAACAACATTCGTTTTAGCTAAAATGTTAAGAAAAAAAATTGAGCACAAATCCAGGACCTGAGATGTTTTTTGTATCTCCTGAAAAGTTTAGTTTTCTTGATATGTGGAGTTTTTCAATATTTCGGTTCAATTATTTCTTAATAACCTTTTAACATAAAAATACCTTAATAATAATAATAATAATAATAATAATATAATAATAATTATTATTAAATACCTTCATTTATTTTCTTAGCAACATAGGCCTAGTTTACATGAGTTTGGCATACCAAGCGAGGCTCAAGATGGATACCCAGAAACCTATTATTTTGTTATGCAATAACATGAGTGCTTCTGTCCTTCAGTGAATTTGACATTTTTTGTAACATTATGCAGCGATAATGCAGCAAAACTTGTTATGTATATCAGATATTTTATATTCTACGACTTAGAATCGTAGCAGTTGTTTTTCTTCATTTTAAGTTGTAGAAGAATTTCCTTAGCATTTCCTTGTGTACCGCACGACTATCACAACTTCTCTTGTCTTCCGACATAGATGGAAAAATACTGAAATAATATTGTAATTGCATAATTTAAGGCGGTCTGTTTTCCCGTTTCTGAAACTGTACTATATTTATCTGAAAATAAACGAGTTATGAAACTGGGCTATTCAATTATGTTTGAAAGAGCAGTGCGGTTAACATTAAAGTTAATTATTTACTGCCATCCCATCGTTTCCGGCGTAATAGCCACTTTGTTATTCCGGTGCACAGTACATTTATTTCGACTAATAACTATTCACTTTCGAACGATGACAAGGTCATTCGTGATTGTCAGTTGCAGCGGATTTCGTTATTGTAGTATGCAACGTTAACACTTCGCCTAAGGCATGGGCGGCCAAAAGGACCGTCTGCGCCGAATCACTTGCAAGACGCTACTTGCATAAGCTCATGACCTCGGGTGGGAAGGTTGAAGATGTGGGTAGCGACAGGTGCGTTAACTAGAACAGTGGCGGGTTTATTGTATGCTAGACATCACTGGGGAAGTTCGTGTACTTTTACTTGATGCAAAATGAAAATTTGTTAATTAGTACAAATAAAAATACAAATAAATCATCATCAACTTCACTTCATGGTTTAGGCTCAGTGCCTGTTCCGTCTTCACATTTTATTCAGTTCCACCTCTTCCTAGGACGTCCGACATCTCTTTTGGCTTTGGGTTGGTATTGTTGCATCAGTGCTGGAATTCTTTCATTATCCATTCGAGGCAGATGTTCTTTCCACTTTTCTTTATAATCTTCAACTTTTTCGTTTATGTTGTATATATTTAATTCTTTACGGATATCCTCATTTCTTATCAGATCCCTTCTTCTTGTACATCCCTTTATTCTGCGAAGAAACCTCATCTCTGCAACCTGTAATTTACTTTTATCTCGTTCTTTAATTATCCATGATTCGCTTCCATATGTCAACATGGGTATCGCCATAGTTTTATAGAACTTTAGTTTCGTTTCTTTTCTACTTTTATTTTTTAGTGTCCTATTTATTGTTCCGCATATCCACTGGAATTTGCCTTTTTTGTTGTCAATATTTCTATCTACATCATAAGTTATATTAGAACCTAAATAATCAAAATGAGATACTTGTTCTATGGACTTATTATCAGCTATTATTTTTGTACGAATTGGAAATTTACCACTGTGGACCATTAGTTTTATGAGTTGATACGCTCAAATTATAGTTTTCTTTTCCTAGTAGGTGTAGTTTGTGAATGGCATATTGCAATTTTTCTTTACTGTCTTGTATTAATGTTACATCATCGGCAAACATTAGACATTTAAAAATACATCTTTACTAATTTTTATACCTGGATTCACCTCCATTTTCCATTTTTTAATTAAGTCATCTAGACATAGGCGTTGAAGAGACTAGGTGATAGGCTACAACCTTGTCTGAGTCCTTGAATTATTCTTATTTCTTCTGTTTTCGATGTTCACAAATAAATACATAAACAAACTATAGACGTTGGAACAGTATGATAACTACTCGTAGTGCAAACCATTAAATAGATTCAAAACACTTTGGAAATAAACAAGTTTCACGTAAATTGGAATTAAATACATAATAATCATTAGTCTGATGTAAAAATAAACCAATATTTATGACTACGTATAAGAAATGAAATGCTGAAATTAGTCTTCTTCAGTTTCACATATTTGTTTCAGCAATAATTATTGCATTGAAATTCGGAGTTACATCACACACTGCCAACCGTAACTGGTCGTCCGTCATGCGGGTCCTAATTTTGACTTTGCGCTGTTTCGAATTTTGTTTATGTTATGTATCACCACATCCACGACGTGCTGAAAATTCAAAGTTTTCGCTCAAAGGGCTTCTTGATGAAGAATGTAATATACTGTGTACACATCTGATACACCTCTTTCGTTAAGAAACACTTTTAGTCTGCCAATTAAACCCTTTGGGCGCTATTCATAGATATTTCGCTAGCCACGCTACGAGCCGTGCTAAACCATCCCCGACTTTGCCAGAGGAGGGACGAATTATTCATATCGCTAACACTGGTTTATGAACATGAAAAACGTTAGTTTCGCTGATCATCCACCGGAAGTCCGCGCTAAAAATGTCTAAGAATACGGCCCTTTTTCTCGGCACCAATGGAACGGGCTCCATCAGTTGCTATGGACACTAGCTTCGACTACTGTAAATTATGTTTATGTACGCACGAGCAAAGGCTATTTAATATTTCTTCTCCAGTAGTATTACTTTTAAGGAATCAGATCTAATAAATATTCCTCAACATTAAGCTGTTTGTTAACACAGCGTATAAATACAAATAGCTGAGCTGTATCGGTCATCGATTTAATCATAAGCAAGAGAAGAATGTACAAAGTTATGAATTGTAGCATCAATCTGCCTAGATATGTCATTAGGTATGATTTCAATTCTTCGTGCAACAGTTTGTCGAGAAAGGTGTAAATTGCGAAAGTGTTGCAATTCTTTGGGACACAAAATTTCTGCGACTTTCACCATGCATCTTTTTACAAACTTCTTTTTCTGTCATGTCAGGTGCAGGAACATCAATATGCAGAGCATGCTTATTTAATAGATTACTCAATTCTTTTGCCCGATCTACTCCTGGAATAATAAGGGAATATGCATAATAATAATAATAATAATAATAATAATAATAATAATAATAATAATAATAATAATAATAATTTCGAGGGAAAAATTGTTCCGGAGCCGGGTATCGAACCCGGGACCTTTGGTTTAACGTTAAACCAAAGGTCCCGGGTTCGATACCCGGCTCCGGAACAATTTTTCCCTCGAAATTATTCAAATCAACTTTACAGGTAGTTATACCTGAAATCTTGATTTGCAATAATAATAATAATAATAATAATAATAATAATAATAATAATAATAATAATAATAATAATAATGGTAATATAATATCCAATAAGGCTAATATAATAATATTTATAATAATCAATAATACATTTCAACTCAGCATATTGAGAATGCCATGCAACATAGTGACGTTGTACAGTAGCGGCAAAAAAAAAAAAAAAAACAGGACCGACCCTTGTAGCTGATTTCAGAGCCTTGTTCACTCCAGAGCACGATAGACTGGTAACTAAGACTTTCGTGGTTCGAATCCTGATTGGGAAGGAAACTTTTTTTTGTTCCTTATCCAAAATGTATTTCCAATACTTTTCGATTGCTTGTAAAATTCACGTTCTGGGAATAATAAGTTAATTAAGTAGTAAAATATCGCTCCAGTCGAAAAGTATTGGGCATAAATTTGAATAAGGAACAAAAAAAAAGTTTCTTTCCCAGGGAGGATTCGAACCACGAAGTAGTAAAATATCGCTGCAATCGAAAAGTATTGGGCATTTAAAAAAAAAAAAAAAAAAAAAAATATTTCCCAGGCACGATTCGAACCACGAAATTCTTAGTTACCAGTCTATCATGCTCTGGAGTGAACAAGGCTCTGAAATCAGCTACAAGGGTCGGTCCGGTTTTTTTGCCACTACTGTACATTCCCTCGAAACATGACGGAAATTATCTTGGAACATATAAGACATTTTATGTTATCACCATCCTCACAGCAAAAAACTCCAATTCCCATTCTACATTAAATCTCCTTCTTTAGGTGGTCGAAGGCTTGGACAGAGATATTCGTAAACCACCACCTTTTACGCCCGGTAGGTGAAGTGTTACGAGTTAAGGCTGGTTCACAATAAACCGGGAATAGAAACGACAACGAGAACGAGAACGGAAATAATGTTAAAATAAGTGTATTTAAATGTGAGCGTTCACAACAGTTAATTGTGAATACTCACATTTAAATGCATTTATTTTAACAATATTTCCGTTCTCGTTCTCGTTGTCGTTTCCATTCCCGGTTTATTGTGAACCAGCCTTTATAGTCGCGACGCTGTTATTCCCGGCGTGACTCCTCCTCTTTGCTTACGTCTGAGGAAGTCAAGGCTCTATAAAGTCTAGGTAGGTAGTATCGTTCGCCATTTTTGTTCTTTCGTTGCCGAGCTACCAGACGAGGGATCTATTTGCCACACCGTTAAACATTATCATGTCGTAGCTCCTACGATAATAAATCAAACGCACTATAATTCAGCAAATAATTGAGCGGAAAATAACGTCCTCGTGTGCTTTCTGCGAACGCCAACGAAAGAGCCAAAATGGCGGGCGATTATATATTAAGTATTTATCCAGCCTTAGGAAATGTTTTACATCTTCATCAGCGAATCACAAGGCGCACACGTTTAAATGTAGCCGACCTACAACGTGATTGGCTGCCGGAAATTAGAGCGACGGGACTATAGTATCTGCCATCTTGCTCACAAACCACTATCGTTATTAAACTGTTATTGTCACTGCTACCAAATGTTTTGGTCATTGTTATCTTTGTTTTGTCACACTCTTTTGTCACTAGGTTTAGTAATTAGTACTTCTAAAGTCATTACATTGAATATATCTAAGGGTATTTTTTGAAAGAGAGACTATTGAAGTTAAAGCTTACACGTAAGAATTAAAATTCTGTAGAGCGTGTAAACAGTCAAGATAAAGGTTGCTCTCAAATTCGAATATTATAATTGAATGACTGAGTGCATTTCTCGTAAGATTTCTAGGATTTATTCAGGGTGTAAGGGGTATAAGTGCCATTATTTTAATTGATTATCATTCATGTCATAAGAAAGAACAAATGTCCTTACATTTTTTTTCCTAATTGCAATATTTAACTGATTATTAAAGTTTACTGTATTAGACGTTTTGAAACGTTGCTGGATAGGGAGGAGTGGATTTAGTACAGCTCAAGCAGGTACAGACATACCGGTACAGATGCTATGTTCTAATGCAGGAACGGACCATGATAATACTGTTGTTTACATAAAACGAGCAGCAAATACAAACTTTCAATCTCATTAATAGAACATTATGGTAAATTTACATGTTATATAACAATAATGCTCCATTTTTTAATTGTAGGTCTAAAAAATAAACAATATTTTTCTGCACAAAATCACACGAACTTTTTTCTAATGCAACATTTTAATCTCTCCCGCTTCCGTAGAGCAGTATCATTTTTAAATAAATTTCTTGTGTGATTTTCGAAACGGGGTAAGAGACTTCTAGTTTCTAATAATCATTGAGAAACTGCTACAAAAATTCGCCGATTAGGTAACCTTCTTTGAGGAATACGTTGACGGTACATCCTTCTTGTCTCACTTGAATTACGACGACTTTCTCCATAAATTAATAACATATGATATTCCTAAACTGTGAATGACGTAAGTTGTTTATTGAATACCCTGTACTGAATTGTCATCTGCTCGGCAGTAGAGCTATGGACAGGGAGCTTGAACTCAGCTGACATGCACTGTACGTACAGCTGTCAAAAAAAAAAAAAGTGGCCGCACTCGTGAACAGCGAATATTTTCAAAGTCCACTTCGGGTCGCGGCGATGTTACACGATGCATGTGCTTGTACAAGCAGTTCCGGAACTATGAAAGTGTTCCATATCTACGCCTCGTGGACCAGTGGTAGAGTGCTTGTTTAATGATTCAAAGTTCGTGGGTTCGGGCCTTCTTCAAGTTTTCATTTTATTTTTTAATCTTTCTTTAGCGATGTAAGTGATATTCAAATTATCATTTATATCCAGTTATCGTTCTTTATGGATATCACGTTATTTATATTTTGTTATCGTTCTTTAGAGATATGAACAAAATTCAGGTCATCATTTGTATTCTGTTATCGTATTATAACGATATGAATAATAATTATTATTGTATTTCCAATGGGGGTTAGCCGTATTTTACATATGTATGTTAGAGCTATAGTTTTATACACAAAAAAGATAAGCATAAAGAGAAATGGAAAAGAAAATTAAATTAGCTTACGCGATGTAAACAAAACATAAACAATCCGTAAATTAGGCATTGCGATTGCAAAACAAATATCAGGTATCAATTTGTAACATACAAAAACATTAACAACACACATACGTAACACTTCTATAACACAAATATGCAGCTTTCCGTACCATACATCATAAATTAATACACAATAGTCACACAAACACAATCAAACCATAATTACGACATTGCGACGACATCAAGCATCACATAACTGACTCACATACATAACAAATCAAGCATCCGTTACAATACATACACTTCAACATAGTAACCACACTTTTAAAAGTTACAAATTTGGCTCCAAGAAGAATAAATAGGACACTGTTACTAATTACTATTCTTCTACAATTCCTTAAATACATCTGTAATAAATCTGTGAAATTCCGATATGAATAATATTCACGTTTTTTATATTGTTATCGTTCTTTAGCGATTTAAATAATATTCAAGTTATCATTTATATTCTGTTTTCCTTCATTAGCATTATAAAACAATATTCAAGTTATTTATATTGTTATTGTTCTTTCGCAATATATTAATTAAACAAACCGATATTTATCATTTATATTCTGTTATCGTTCTTTAGTGATACTGCATAAATAATATTCAAGTTATTTATATTGTAATCGTTCTTTAGCGATATAAATAACATAAATTTAATATTAGGTTTGGAAAAATCCAGTTGCATAATACTGGTATTAGTTTTTCTTTTTGTATTATTACATACAATTGAACCACAATAAAATGAAAAGGAGTAACGAGGAATTGAACCTGAGACGTTAACATCTAAATTCCGACGTTCGTCCGCTGAGCTGCGAGAGCAAAAGTGTGGAAACATTTTTGGAAAAATTGGCCCAATCACACTCTAAGATCTTCTGATGATTCGTAGAAGCTAGTCCAGGATGCGGGGGGCAAAGGCTAATTGAGATTTCCCGGTCTCTGACCGGGTCATACATCCTGATAGAATTAATATTTAACCCTTGCCGTGACTTTCGGTGAAGTCCGGAGGGCCCAATTAGTCAAATCCACTCTCCTCATCTCCACGCTTGGGCCCCTTGGAATTTAATAAAATGCGAAAGAGATTGTGGTGTGCGGAAAGCAACGGGATGTTACCGCATTTAGGCCTATCCTTCCTAAGAAAACTGCAAACATGAACAAAGGAAGCTTTTAATAGAAGAAGAAGGATCTTCTGCGGACCTCTGGAAAAAGAACTTAGGAAGAGACTAGTGAAGTGCTTTGTGTGGAGTGTGGCATTGTATGGGGAAGGAACATGGACATTACGACGAAATGAAGAGAAACGAATTGAAGCATTTGAAATGTGGATGTGGAGAAGAACGGTGCGTGTAAAGTGGACAGGCAGAATAAGAAATAAAATTGTGTTTGAAAAAGTGAGTGAAGAAAGAATGATGCTGAAACTGATTAGAAAGAGAAAAAGGAATTGGTTGGGTCTCTGGTTGAAAAGAATAATGGACGACATTAGGATATGTGGATCATATGCGGAGACTAAGAGGAAGGCAGAAAATAGGAAAGATTGGAGATTGCTGGGTTTGCAGTTAAAGACCTGCCCATGGACAGAACATTTATGTGTGTATGTTCAGAATGCCTGGAATATCGTGTCTAAGAACAGTCGCTATATGCAAAGACTAGTCAATTCCATGCCCACTCGACTGCAAGATGATCGAGATAAGAGGAAGATAGACTAAATATTGAATTGTGGCTTTTTGTTTTGTTTTTTGAACGCTTAATTGTTTGAATATTTTAAGGCCGACGCCAGTAAATTTGTTATGTTTATGCCACGAAAGATATTTGAATGAGAATAAAATCTTTTTTCTTTCCATTTGCAGCCTCAATATCATAATGATAATGATAAAGTTATGGCATAATATATTAATGAACCTGATGTTAATTACTAAAATAATCATAAAAGAAAAAGGAGCCATTATGTCTAGTTTGTCTCTCTCAAAAACAGAACAAAAAAGGACATAAAAGCACGAGGTTGTAGTCGAACGCAGGACCTCATGAATAAGACGCCTGAATGCTACCATTATGCTATCGAATAACACACAGTATACTTCAATTATGACTGTAGATATCAGGCAACGTGGTCCAACAACATGTAACATCGCCTGTCTCCGAATTGTAGCGAAGATACCCGAAGGGAACTTTGATACAGGAGAGCGGCCACTTTTTCTTTTGACAGCTGTACGTCTATGCTGAGTACTGCCTGCTAAACGTTGATACGTCTCTCACGCGAGAATATTAACAAATTTAAGCATGAAATTTTATTTAATTATACGAAAACGTAATAGAACACACAAATATGTATTTAAACTAATATTAACTCTTTGCTAGATATACCTACTGATGTAATTGTTGTCGTAATTTTACTAACGATATAAGCAGTACAAAGAGAATAAAATAAGAGAAGAAATATTTTTTTCTGGGAAAACTATCAAGTTTTGACCTATGTTGTATGGACATTTTTTGATCCTCTAGGCCGTTCCCGACGACGACTGTGAAAAGGACGCCACTTATACCCCTTACACTCTGTATATCTCTAGGTGTAATAATAGAATTTTTAGATCAATGCGGAAGGAGTTGACATTTACTGGAATAGCCAACTAATATTCTGTAGGTTTGTTTCAGCACGATTAAAATCGATTCTAAACTGTCCGCTCATGCGCAGGATCTCAATGTGGGTTCCAACAGAAGAATTGATTCCGAGCCGATACTGAATTCCCAGTTCTCTGTTCTAACGTGCTTTAGTACTCGTTCGGAAAGAGTGAAATTGGTTCTCTATTAAGAGCAAGAATTTGAAATTCTGAACTGTTGACGCATGCGCAGATAGCTTAATCTGGAGTTACGGTTAAAATACTTCGAGATTGGGCAGGTTAAAATAAAAAAAGTAGTCCATCATGAATGATTTGGAAGGTGATAGCGATATATTTTACGAAGAATTAAGTGAGGAAGATGAATATTATTTTAATATGAGAAGAAACTCCGAAGGCCGTGAAATAAGAGTTCAAGAAACGTTTCAACAATGTAAAATCGCGAATTAGTTCTGACACCGTACACAACTGGCGCATGCGTCGAAAGAATTTCGATATTAGTTCGAAACGTATTCTGAATAATTGCTTGCTGGGACAAACCTATTATTTGTGTCGTGTGTTTCAAGGACACTTTCTGTGAATCGAGTAGTGGTTGTACGCGAGTTCTCTGCTCATAACGGAGTTCAAAGTGGAGTGAAATGGTTGTTCTTTTCGTTGTAACATTTACCGCTACATGAAGAGGAGTATTTAATGTGTTTATTCTGTGCAGTGAATGAGGTAAATAATCCAAATTTAATCATGTAGAATTTTAGTAGTAAATCTGAGAACGGAATACATTTTCATAGCAGAAGTGTGTAAGATTGTATATCAAGATAAAAGAATTCGTCTAAATGGTAAGTAGATATACTTCCTTGAGGTTCTCGATATAATATTGAAGATCATAGATTATTAATTAAGCTGATCAACGAGACCACGGGTGTGTAAAAAAGAATACTATATATATATATAATTGAAGTAAATTATTAAAGAGCAATTGTCTAATCCGAAAAGGAATGCAAAGTTATGTACACGGATTTTCGTCGTCGCGTGCATAGATGTTAATGGAAATAGAAAAGTTTGTTTGGCTCAATGTAACTTTATTAGAGTGCCTGTGAAAAATCTGGTCCTTGCGAAAAGTTAACCGTGGGGCATAATTTTGTTCTGAGCAGGGTGCCCTAAGTAGGGGGCAGTAGGGGCAACTTTCTCTAGTGAAAAATCGAACATGTCGTAATTTATTATGTGCAGTAGTTTATTTTAAATGTATTGTGTTCACGACTGCGTATATTTTCCATGTGCGTTGTTATCGTAAAAATATATCGGTTGCGAGCTCATCAACACAGGGTGTTACTCTTAAAATTTAACACGGAAATATTTTGCCTCTCCTGGAACGAAAACCTGCGGAATGTCTTGGTTCTGAGAGACTCTAAACGCTCTGGATGTGCAATGTTTGCAGCAGTTCGGTCCTGATCTACCATATGCACCGTAATACATTGTTTATACAAAGTGTTAAAAAGAATTCAATATTCTGAGTGGTGATAGTATTCATAAAAATTTAATAAACATATGTCCTAAAATTAAAAGCTCTCGAGATAAAAGTACTTGTTCATCAATATCTTAGGAATGTTTAAGTATGATTAAGTGTGCTTAAATGCGACAGGCTCATGTCAGTAGATTTACTGGCATGTAAAAGAACTCCTGCGGGACAAAATTCCGGCACTTCCGGCGACGCTGATATAACCTCTGCAGTTGCGAGCGTCGTTAAATGAAACATAACATTTTTACATGGATTGGTCGACCTGGTAGGCGAGTTGGTATAGCGCTGGCCTTCTATGCCCGAGGTTGCGGGTTCGATCCCGGGCCAGGTCTAAGGCATTTAAGTATGCTTAAATGCGATAGACTCATGTCGGTAGATTTATTGGCATGTAAAAGAACTCCTGCGGGACAAAATTCCGGCACATCCGGCGACGCTGATATAACCTCTGCAGTTGCGAGCGTCGTTAAATAAAACATAACATTTAACATTTTAACATAGATTGATTGTAACGCATCCTTCTGCCCTACGTCTTAAGGTGCATCTATACGGTTCAACTTTTCTTTCAACTTTACGCATTCAACCAATGCATGCGAGATTGATATTAAATAATATACACGTGGTAAAGATGACATTCAAAACGGCATACTATGTATACATAAAATCTTCATACATCTTAATTGAACCCGCGTTTTAATCTTGATTCTTTCCAGATTGCACGCGTACGCACATGGAAAATCGAACCGTGGAGATGCAGCTTTAGGGAATCTGCACCTTGTTCCCCTTTTGTTCAATTTATTTCCGATATGATACTGTATACCAAATAAGAATCAAGCTGTTCTTGCAATACCAGTTTTAAAGCCCTTATTTCGTTGTTGATGAACAAGTACTCATATCTCGAAAAATATTAATTTTTCTTAGATCTTTTTCTTATTTTGGTGACTAATAGTCCATATAGGCCAGTTCTGTCAGATGCTTTTCCAATTCACTGCGGGCTAAAGCAAGGAGATGCACTATCACCTTTGCTTTTTAACGTTGCTCTCTAGAATATGCCATTAGGAAAGTCCGGGATAACAGAGAGGGTTTGGAATTGAACGGGTTACATCAACTTCTTGTTTATGCGGATGTCGAGACTGTGTTAGGAGAAAATCCACAAACTATTAGTGAAAACACGGGAATTTTACTTGAGGCAAGTAAAGAGATAGATTTGGGAGTAAATCCCGAAAAGACAAAGTATAAGATTATGTCTCGGACCAGAATATTGTACGAAATGGAAATATAAAAATCGGAAATTTATTCTTTGAAAAGGTGGAAAAATTCAAATATTTTGGAGTAACAGTAACAAATATATATTATACTCTGCAGGAAATTAAACGCAGAACAAATACATGGGAAATGCTTGTTATTATTCGGTTGAGAATCATTCAGTCTGCTCTCAAAAAATCTGAAAGTTAGAATTTATAAAACAATTATATCACCGGTTCTTCTGTATGGTTGTGAAACTTGGACTCTCACTTCGAGAGAGGAACATAGGTTAAGGGTGTTTGAGAATAAGGTGCTTAGGAAAATATTTGGAGTTAAGAGTGATGGAGTTACAGGAGAATGGAGAAAGTTACACAACGCAGAACTGCATACATTTTATTCTTCACCTGACATAATTGGGAACATTAAATTCAGATGTTTCAGATGGGCATGGCATGTAGTACGTATGGACGAATCCAGAAACGCATATAGAGTGTTAGTTGTGAGGTCATAGGGAATAAGACCTTTGGGGGAAGGCCGAGACGTAGATGGGAGGATAATATTAAAATGGATTTGAGGGAGGTGTGATATGATGGTAGAGACTGGATTAATCTTGCTCAGGATAGGGACCGATGGCGGGTTTATGTGAGGGCGACATTGAACCTACGGGTTCCTTAAAGCCATTAGTATATGAAGGCCTGATAGCCTACCACGTCTCAGAATACTGAATGCTCTTTTTAATGGAAATCGCATTGAACACCTTCTATGATGTTGATGAAAAAGTAATTATATCTCGGAAGATATTAATTTTAGGACCCGTGTTTATTATATCTAAAAAAGCCAAATGTCAGTCTCGGTCTAGCCCTAGAAGTTATGTTACAAGGTTCGAATCGAAGAAGTGAGAAACTTATTAAAGTTTGTTATAAGTTTCGTAAAGCATACGTATACGCAGATGACCGCATCCTATGAAATGCATAAAAAATCCTTACTTACTTTCTTTTTACTTGATTATTTAACGACGCTGTATCAACTACTAGAATATTTAGCGTCGATGGTATTGTTGATAACGAGATATTTGGCGAGGATTCGTCATAAATTATCTGATATTTGCCTTGGGGAAAACGTCGGAAAAAGCCAACCAGGTAATGAGCCCAAACGGGAACCGAACCCCAACCCGAGCGCAACTCCAAATCGACAGGCAAGCATCGGTTCACTCTGCATTGTTGTATAGAGAGAAGGCCTATAGAAATGACGAAGTATGAAAAGCACTTCATTGCGCCTTACATTGCGTGTAAAACTTAAGTAATACTCAAGGTCATTTTCGTCTTTGCTTTACTGATAATTCAGAAACAAAAGACGAGCGGTGAGGTTATGCAAGGCAAGAGACGTTACGTGTTAGTCGCGACGATGCAAATTTGCGTTGAAGTGGTTATTTTCAGTGAAAAGTGGAGTGAAATATTGAAAACGTGCGGCGAACATTGCTGTGGAAGAACTCCAGTATTCCGTTTTATAACGGTTAGTACTTACGTGGCGTGAATTAAGTGAAACTGTGTTATTCACAGGTCTCCAGAGGCAAAGGATAACGCACTTTCCTTCTAGTAAGTAGTCTATATACTGTATTCATTTTAAAGCACTTTTCCTTTATTTCTTTGGGTAAGACACTATATAATAACAATATTCAGTGGTATTTAATACAGTCTGTCACAAAACTTCCTGCATTTCACATTTACTCGGTGATGTAAAGCCACCGGCGTAGCTCAGTTGGCCAAAGCGCTTGCCTTCCGATCCGGAGTTGCGCTCCGGGGCGGGTTCGATTCCCGCTTGGGCGGATTAACTGATTGGATTTTTTCCGAGGTTTTCCCCAACCGTAAGGCAAATGTCAGGTAATCTAAGTCGAATCTTCGGCCTCATCTCGCCAAATACCATCTCATCACCAATTCCATCGACTCTAAATAGGCTAGTAGTTGATACAGAGTCGTTAAATAACTAACTGAAAAGAAAGTTTATGTAGTGTTTTGTCTTCCCATTAATCATTTATATTGTCTTTTCTTTCACTTTCCCTCATTTTACTAATTACGTTATATTTATCAATTAGTTATAGGCCTGCATATTTTCATTTCAAGACTCAACAGATATACAAAAATAAGAACTTAATAATTGTAATCTTAGAGATTTTTGAAAAGAATGAATGAATTAATGAATTAATTAATTGGATGGCCTTGTTCAGTTTCAATGTGTCTCAATATCAGTATTAATTTTCTAATAATGCCCACCGATGTAATTTTTTGTTAATAATAATAATAATAATAATAATAATAATAATAATAGTAATAACAATAATACATTTTATTACATCTTGCAGAGTTAAGACCTTAAGGCCTTCTCTTCCGCTGAACCAGATCTACAATTAATACAAATGCATAAGCAATTATAATAATAATAATAATAATAATAATAATATATTTTATTTCACCTGGCTGAGTTAAGGTCTTAAGGCCTTCTCTTCCGCTGAACCAGATCTACAATTAATACAAACACATTAGTAATAATAATAATAATAATAATAATAATAATAATATATTCATTTCACCTGGCAGAGTTAAGGTCTCAAGGCCTTCTCTTCCGCTTAACCAGTTTACAATTAATACATATGAATAATAATAATAATAATAATAATAATAATAATAATAGTGATAGTGATAGTGATAGTGATAATTTATTTTATTTCACCTGGCAGAGTTAAGGTCTTAAGGGCTTTTTTAAATTTATTGAGTATGCCCCAATGAATATAACTTATATGTAGGGGCTACACAAGAACACATACATAATGTTGTACAATGTAATTTAAAAAGTCATGAAACTGCAATCTGTGGAGAACTATATCTCAAGAATTTATTAAGGAAAGAAAGAAAAATAAGAATAGTAAGATAAGTAAGAAAACATAAAGTTTTGGGCAGAGAGAAGAAAAAGTTTGAAACCATGAAATAAATAAATCAACTGAGAATTTAAAAAAAAATCTTCCCAAAAACGTATTTTTAAACAATTCTTAAAACACTAATAATTTGGTGAAATTCTATATTCTAAAGGAAGTTGGATAAAAGTTGTTATAAAAGATGCTTAATTTCTTTTTTTCGCTCAACCAGATCTACAATATTAATACAAATGCATAAGTAATAATAATAATAATAATAATAATAATAATAATAATAATAATAATAATATGCATAAGTAATAATATATAGGCCTAATGATTGAATAACATGAATTGATCATATCTTGTGTAATGGAAATAGTTTTATTCCGTTATTCGTTTAGTAGTATGTACTGTGAAACTTTAAAATAATTATTTATGATATAAGTTCGTAAAGGTTCTCTTTTTAGTACGACCGTAAAATTTGTGAAACTAGGCGAATCCGAGTTTCACAAACTCACGAGACCCAAAAAATAACTTTAAGAATGTGTATTATACATTGTTTCTTCCACGGTAGCAAAAATTTACATTAAATAAATTTTAAGCTTATTTCAAGTTGGAGATACAGGTTATAATATAACGATGTCATGGCCACTAAACTCAGAACCATTAAGAAATAAGTATGCGTGGAATTACAGCCTGTTCTATTTATGATCACGATTTTATGGCCGTTAGAAAAAGTTGAATGATATATCTTTCTGCAATGAGTACTCCACATGTAATTTCAGAATAATGCGGACTAAACTGTAAATATGAATTATAAATTTGTCGCTTACTTGTGTTACGTGTAATATTTACGCCATCAAAGATCGTGGTAATGCATTAATTTCCTTTCGAATGAAGTTTGTACACTGAATATTGCATTTGATTTAGTAGTGCGTAAAATGAATGGGTAAAGCGATTATTTACTTTTTACGCACTAATAACAGTGGGTAAAATGCAACTGTACGCACTATCGTAGAAAAAAATTATAAAGTTGTTTTATATTAATGCTAAATAATATAGGCCTATTGTTTATTTTTTTTCGTATACAGAAATACATTTAAATGTTATTAATATTTGGATAATTTTTCAGTCTATCTTCTTCCTGTTTTCTACTCACTGATATGATAATTTTTTTTATTTTAAAATTTGTCAAATGTGTAGGATTTACCAAAAGTCAAACTATTAATCGTTTCTACTCTGGCTAAATCCATACCAATAATAAAACTATAACCTAAAATTGTCTGATAATTTTTTCTTTTGCAAAAAACAAATGGTGTTAATATGTACGAATGAGCTATCCTGAGACGAAAATCACATTTATGAAATATTTGTCTGTTGTCTGTATGTTTGTTACTTATTGACTTGATAATGGCTGAACAGATTTCTATGAAAATTGGTATGCAAAATAAGTTAATTCCCACTTAGATTTTAGACTATATTACATTCAAAATACTATTTTTAAAAGGAGCTTGTAAGGTGATCTAAAGTAAATAAATCGAAATGTCTTGCCTTTTTTTTTTCTCAGGAGAATGTTACATAGCAAAAGTTTCTTTAAAATATTTCTGACAAATTTTATCCCATGCAAAATTTTAATAGGGTTGATATTTAAGGAGATCTATGAACTTTGAAATAATAATCAATGGCTCCTCAGCCAGACTTATCTATATTAATTTGGTACTAATAATATATTAATACTATTACGGCCACCACCACCACCACCACCACCACCACCACCACCACCACCACCACCACCACCACCACCACCACCACCACCACCGCCGCCGCGACTGCTGCTGTTGCTACTACTAGCACTAGTGCTGCTGCTACTACATACTGTTTTTTCTCTTGTATGGAGCAGGGGCCCGAAGGCTTACACTGCAGCCTGAGGCTTATTGTACTTACCACGCCTATTCTGTGTAGTCGAACAGCTGCGCTCTTGTACAAGTACAGCATGCCGCACTGTGAACTTAACCCGGGCTGTTGTATGGAGATGATGAAGTGTGAATTAATGATGGCGAAATGAGTCCGAGGTCTAACGCCAAAACTTACCCAGCAATTCTTCTTCTATTGGTTTAGGAAAAATCCCGAAAAAAATCCAGCCAGGATTTGAACCCGGACCGGCTCGTTCACGATCAGACGTACTAACCGTTACTCCACAACGGTGGACTGCATATTGGATTGTTCATTTCATTTATACTTTTACCTGCTGTAAGAGATATAAAAATTGACTCGGAAGAACATCTGAAGTCAGATGTCAATGTCTCAGGCTCAAATCCTCGTCGTTCCTTTCGATTTTATTATTATTTTTTAGTGGGTTATTTTACGACGCTTTATCAACAGCTTAGGTTATTTAGCGTCTGAATGAGATGAAGGTGATAATGCCGGTGAAATGAGTCCGGGGTCCAACACCGAAAGTTACCCAGCATTTGCTCATATTGGGTTGAGGGAAAACCCCGGAAAAAACCTCAACCAGGTAACTTGCCCCGACCAGGAATCGAACCCGGGCCACCTGGTTTCGCGGCCAGACGCGCTAGCCGTTACTCCACAGGTGTGGACTCAATTTTATTATGTTACAGGATAGCATAATGTAATAATATAAGAAGAAAGAACTAACACTAGTATTATGCAAATCTAACATTAAATTTATATTATTTTTATCGCTAAAGAACTATAACAGAAAATAAATGGTAACTTGAATATTGTTCATGTCGCTAAATAACGATAATATAATATAGATGATAACTTGAATATTATTTATACCGCTAAGGAACGATAACAGAATATAAATGGTGACTTTAATATTATTTATATCACTAAAGAACGATAGCAGAATAGGAATGGTAACTTGAATATTATTTATATCGCTAAAGAGCGATAGAAGAATAGAAAATATAACTTGAATATTATATCGCTAAAGATCGATAACAGAATATAAATTATAACTTCAGTATTATTTATAACGCTAAAGAACTATATAACAATATAAATAACTTGAATATGTTTATAACGCTAAAGAGCTATAACAATAAAAATAACTTGAATATTATTTATAACGCTAAAGAACTATAGCAAAATACAAATGATAACTTGAATATTATTTATATCGTTAAAGAATGATAAGAAAATAAAATAACTTGAACAAGGCTCGAACTCTCAACATTCGAATCATTAAGTGAGCACTCTACCGCTATTCTACGAGACGCAGATATAACATGACTTCATAGTTCCGAAACTGCTTCTACAAGCTCGAGCATCGTGTGACATCACCGTGAACCGAAGTGGACTTAGAAAATATTCGCTGTTCACGAGTGCGGCAACTTTTTTTCTGACAGCTGTACATAGAGTAGTTGTCCAAAACAGTTTTTCCATCTGTTCATGATGGAATGAGAATCTGCAAGCAAGTCACCATTCTCATCCTTGATCGTTTTTACCCTTGCCTGATATCGTTTTTTAAATTCCTTCAGACTTTATCCTTATATAAATCTCTAATGTTTTTATTCGTACTATTTGTGTCTACCTCATTGAGTTTTTCCTTCATATAATCTCTCTTTTTGTTCTTAAGTGTAAGACTTTCTTCTCTTCTTCCATTGAAATAAGGATACGTACACTTGTCCAATAAAAAAAGGAATGGAAAGGTGGAATATTGGTAAGTCCCAGATACAAGACACTGCGCATGATCAGAGAGCGAATGAATCTTAGCGCTTCCGGCAGCAAGATGTCCCCCTTCTTTCTTTGGTCAAGGTTACATTTGTGGTTCATGGCTATTCTGCGTTGTTTATTGTTAGTAATAATCTATTACTTTTTGCTATAATTATTACTGTGCATATTTCACGCACATCATTCTCTGATGAATTGATTTTAGGAGAAATGACTGTACACAGACTAACCAAAAAACTTAAAGGTGTGCCGAAAACCACTTCTCTCGAAAACGTGCACGGGCTTTTGCAGCATTGCTTTCATAATTTTTATATTCAGAAATAAGAAGAAAAACTAGGCCTAATTTAAGCAAATGTATGGTTACATTGAGCTCAAGGTTATTTCGTCAATTTAGAGGAACACTTTTTTGAGGGCAAGCAAGGAATAATTGTCCAGTAATACAAGGTTCAAATCTGCAGAAAGAACTGAAGCATGTTGCAAGTACTAGTTTCGTGAAAACTGCACACGCCTGCAAGATAATTCCCTAACACAAATGCATAGTCATGGCACTCACCATAATTATAATAAAATGCGTAACGATTAGCTTGTCTGACCATGTAAGGAGCGGGTTCAAATTCTGGTTGGGACAAGTTACTTGGTTTAGATTGAGGGTTTATTCACGGGTTTTCCCTCAACCCATGAAGAGCAAATCCTGGGTAACTTTCGGCGCTGGACTCTAGGCTCATTTGGCCTGCATTATCACCTTCATATCATTCAGACGCTAGATAACCACGGCAGTTGATAAAGCGTCGTAAAGTAAACCACTAAAAGTACACCGTTGTGGCTGAGGGGTTAGCGAGTCTAACTCCCAACCCAGCGGTCCCGGGTTCGATTTCCGGTAAGGACGAGTTGCCTGGGTGAGGTTTTATCGGGGTTTTTCCCTCACTCCTATGGATGAATATCAGGTAATTTTATCAGGCGATTGGAACCCCACTCATCTTCGCCACTTCCTTTCCTCCCCCATCATTCTTTCCTCATTATCCCGTTCCTGATTTTTCAGATCACTCTACCGACGGCCTCCCGAAGCTGCCGACTCTCTCGACCGGCCTCCGTGGAATGTAGTTAAGCGACGTTGGATGGCTTCTGCAATGACACCGAAGCGGACCTACTCGGGGGAGGAGTTTCGCCTCTGACCGACGGGGTGGGGGCCTTGGGGGAATTTGCCGAAGCAGGAATGGTATATGGATTCTGTCGGATGTAGGGACCGGTCGTTAAGGGAGTCATGTGGTTAGGGCGGTGCACGTAGGGGATCTGTGGCATGCAACTCATTCCATATCGAGGGTTAGCGCAATAGATCTCAATAGGTCGCAGTGCTGGGCCATCCGTGCCCCCTTCAGTTAAATTCCATTCCATTCCAACCCACTAAAAATTATTAAAAAATGAGATGCAGCATACATGCACATAAGTGCGAGTATCGCGTTGACTATGTTCAATGAACTGGGAAAAGAGAGGGGTAAAAAGCTCCTGTATGAACTTTAAGATGACGAAATGTAGTGCACTCCTAACATTTAACATAATAATAATAATAATAATAATAATAATAATAATAATAATAATAATAATAATCTATGGCACAAAAGTATTTAAGGACCCAGTCCGATCAGACGGCTGCTGGCCTCACGTCCACATGTCGAAGTTGGACGGTCATCCAACCAGAATGGAGGTATCGTGTGAAGTTTCCCCCATGCGTTATTGTAGTTTACTTTCGTAACCGGATTTCGCCTTTTTATCCTACTCACGTGATCGAAGTGGGAAAAGAGAACGTCACAGGCAGATATATATAGTAAAATAGATTGGCAGTTATGGGAGGGTGACTAAAGATAACGCATGCTCTTCGCCCCCATGTTGCCTTCACCCTGATTCCTGTAAAAGTGTAAAGATTTACGATAAGAAAGGAAATGTGCTTACATATAATACGAAATAAAATTCCTAATGTTATAGACAGACATAGCATCTTGGGGACCATTTGAGAGGAACACTGTGCATGCAAGTTAACTGAATGCTGGAGCATAAGCTTGTTTATAGCTGCAAGAGCGGCACATGTACACAACAGACTATGTAGGGAGGAGGAATACTATGAAATGAACAACTGTTTGTTCACCACGACACACATATAGTTTGTAACTACCCGTGAGTACGCTACTTATCTACATAGATAGTGCATCACCTGTAGTACATCATGACGAAAAAGGGATCTAAGAAGCATCACGGCTAGCACGTCTGGCCGCGAAACCAGGTGGCCCGGGTTCGATTCCCGGCCGGGGCAAGTTACCTGGTTGAGGTTTTTCCGGGGTTTTCCCTCAACCCAATATGAGCAAATGCTGGGTAACTTTCGGTGCTGGACCCCGGATTCATTTCACCGACATTATCACCTTCATCTCATTCAGACGCTAAATAACCTAAGATGTTGATAAAGCGTTGTAAAATAACCTACTAAAAAAAAGAAGCATCAATTTGTGACAGAATTTGGAGGCGAGTGTTTTGAAGTGAATGGGGAATATATTACTTGCAAACTGTGTAGCGTAAACATGCGGGATGACAAACGTCAATATACAGGGTGTTTCCGGGTTGGTGTTACTAACTTTCAGGGATGATTTGGAAGGGCACATGTATCAATTTGAGGTAAGGGACCCTAGTTCGAATATGACTCGGTCGAAAGTTATAAGCAAAAATAGTTGTGTGTCCTAAATAATTTTATTCCTCTGTACACCTTATTTATGTGCATTTATCAGTACATCATACACATACCTGTACTGTATTCACAACAGGTGTTCAAAGTTGCGTCCCCCAGCTTCGATGCAGGCATGACATCGTCGCACAACGTTCTGACGTATCCTTTGGAACAACTTTACAGGGACCAGCTTTACAGGGAGTTATACCTGAAATCTTGATTTGCATAATACACGTCACTGTTCGTTAACAGAAAACCACAATTTAAGTCACACGGAGTTAGTGTGCACTCGAAGTTTGTTGCTTGACGGTTGTCAGCCCACTTTGAGTTCTGTGGATATAGAGGGAAAAATTGGATCGGTGTCGGTTAGAGTTCCCGGGTAGCTCAGTGGTAGAGCGTTGGTACGTTAAACCAAAGGTCCCGGGTTCGATACCCGGCTCCGGAACAATTTTTCCCTCGAAATTATTCAAATCAACTTTACAGGGAGTTATACGTGAAATTTTGATTTGCATAATACACGTCACTGTTCGTTAACAGAAAACCACAATTTAAGTCACACGGAGTTAGTGTGCACTCGAAGTTGGTTGCTTGACGGTTGTCAGCCCACTTTGAGGTCTGTCGATATAGAGGGAAAAATTGGATCGGTGTCGGTTAGAGTTCCCGGGTAGCTCAGTGGTAGAGCGTTGGTACGTTAAACCAAAGGTCCCGGGTTCGATACCCGGCTCCGGAACAATTTTTCCCTCGAAATTATTCAAATCAACTTTACAGGGAGTTATACGTGAAATTTTGATTTGCATAATACACGTCACTGTTCGTTAACAGAAAACCACAATTTAAGTCACACGGAGTTAGTGTGCACTCGAAGTTGGTTGCTTGACGGTTGCCAGCCCACTTTGAGGTCTGTCGATATAGAGGGAAAAATTGGATCGGTGTCGGGTAGAGTTCCCGGGTAGCTCAGTGGTAGAGCGTTGGTACGTTAAACCAAAGGTCCCGGGTTCGATACCCGGCTCCGGAACAATTTTTCCCTCGAAATTATTCAAATCAACTTTACAGGGAGTTATACCTGAAATCTTGATTTGCAATTTGTTTTCTTTTCAACATTTATTGTAGGTATGCTTAAATCCTAAGTTAGAACGGAGTGATAAAAGTGTCAATTTTGAATGAATTATAGGAGTAAAATTGGAAGTTAAGTAAAACGATAGAGATAATGAAAATAGGGAGGAGTATGGCGGGGGAGGCTAGCTAGGGTAGCGAAGTATAATATGTAGAAAATTAGTGAGACCTGAAAATGGAATGTACACGAGAAAAGACATAATAAGGAACATATTGGACAATGGCGTAGTATGTTTTATTAACAAGTATTATTAGAAACAGTGTGTGTTCGATATAAGTGAACTGAAAATCAAGAACAGAGCTGTAAAAGTGTCAATTTTGAGTGATCTAAATTAAGCTGTTAGGTTTTAAAGGTGGGAACACTGATCAATTTAAATGGGGTCGAAAGTCAAATTATAAGTGCGTCTACCAAAGGTATATCTGTAATGAATGTAATTGTGGCACCGGATACAAGATTGTGAGGTTCATGTTACGTGGATGTAAATGTTGACTTCAAATATATATCATATCATCATCAAATCCTAAGTTATTATTGTCGTTATTATTGTATTTTTGTTTACCTTGTATTTTCTGGAACCTGTAAATTTAAGAGGTTGTTTTATAATAAATTATATGACGTAACATTTTATAATATTAATTTGTTCTCAAATAAAAAAATTGAACTTTCACAAAAATTAGTATATAATATATTTATTATTTTTAAGTTTATTTTAAATATCCAAAATGTAATGGATAATTCAAAATTTTTCCTTAGAATTTAGAAATGCATGTATCTTATTTTCGTAGATAAGAAAGTGTTTAGTTTTCATATAAATTATATTATAAGAATTCACTAGAATAAATTCATTGGTTCTAATTTCCTTAATATATTATTTTGTGTACGAAATAAGTATGATTTAATTGTAAGTTTTCTCAACCTATAAATCGTTTACCTTTATTTTCACAGTGTTGTATCTTGAGTTGCTAATAGCTCTGTGAAAGATGGATCGCCACTCATTCCTAAAATGGACAGGTATCATTTTGTTCATAATTGGACTCATTCTAATTATGAGTTGGCCAAAAATCTTGTATTACATCCTCACGAAGGTAAGAAATAATTCATTATTGTAGGATACCAATATATTGTACTGTTTTTTATGTTTAGACTTATAGGGTTACAACAGACTAAACATGGTGCTTCCGTTGCTGATTAGCGTATGACATCATAATTTCACGCCCACTAACTGCTAACGAGGGACGTGATAGAGAGGTAGGCCATTTTACACATTAAGACTGATCTGAAATATGGCAACGTAGTTCGAACACAACAATGCTACTATATTACACCATCTAAAGTAAACCGAACTTCATAGGAGCAGACTTTTACTCTTCAAGAGTTTCATGACAATAAAGACTAAATCCCCACTACAGTATGACCCAGTCACAGTCGCGTTTGTCGCATTTTGCTATTCGACTTCTAAAAATCCAACAAACTTTGAATGTAAATGTGCAAAAATGAGACAACCACATTGGACTTCAGAAACGAAGATGGTAATGGAAAGAATGAAATCATAGATGTGTTTGAACTAATCTGAATTTAAATGAGTGCTAATGATATGGGCAATGTTCAAAAAGATATTGAGCAATGAATGTTCAGGAATTGATTTCAAAGAGTTGGTGCAATTCAAGTAAGTTTAGTGAACAATTTTTTCTAATTGATTTATATAATTCCAGCGCATAATTGTGAGCGAGGTTTTAGTTGCATGAATCTTGTAAAAACTGGAATTAGAAACCGCCTCTGAATAAGCAGAGTTAGCACTCTACTAACAACAAATCTTGAAGGGCCTACTAGTAAAGAATTTCAGTGCTTAGAGTGCCCATAAAATAAAGTATTTTAATGTGTTGTAGATTCAGCAGTAATTCATTCTAAACGTACCTACGTCTTATGATTCATTTATATAAGTAGACCTATATTTAGAGTGTGATAAGATGGGTTGAAAGTAATAAAAATTCCAAGAAACAAATTACATACCTTTTTGTTTCTGCATACTTACTTAAGTTTATCTTTCTGCACAAATGATTTATAATATTGCACAAGAATTTAACAATTTGCACAATTATAATTTTTCATTTGTGCATTTTTTCGACAATTATTTATTTTCTAGCTTAAATCCTACTATGACCGGTAGAAGCATTGGGTTTCTGCGCACTTTGAAATCTTTGTTACCGGGCTATACTCTCCGTATACTGTATTGTTTTTTTTTTTTTGTTAATGATACTAGTAATATGAAACCTTTAACAGTAATTGTCCTACGTCACAGAATCTACTAGTATTATTAAATGAATAT
Source organism: Periplaneta americana (assembly GCF_040183065.1). NCBI lineage: Eukaryota > Metazoa > Arthropoda > Insecta > Blattodea > Blattidae > Periplaneta > Periplaneta americana. The sequence goes on from NC_091127.1 coordinate 57,171,715, forward strand.
TTGTGACGTTAAAGTCACATAACCTAATATCAGGTGTAATTTAATGTATTCTTGATTGTGATTTGATTTTATTTGTGTAACGTAAAGGTTATCAGTCTTGTACAGAAATTTTAATGTATTGTCATAACCAGTTACAACTTATCGATCTGAAGTTATTAAATAACATTATTTTAAATGTGGCAAGTAGATGATCTATATTAACAATAATAATAATTTGTTAATTGAAAATAAGAAGATGCAGTTTACAGGAATGTAAAAAATGTGATTTAACATTTCAGTGGATTTTTGCATCGTGTCAGATATGTTGACATATATACCTTCTAAGAATTTTTTTTCAGTACAATTGTACAAGAATATAAAAATAAACAGACCACAAATTAATGTGTAAACACAGATATAAGAATATGAAAGATGTTTATTAAAACAAAATTCTCGAAAACACGAAAATGTTTGTCAGAATACACATACAAAAATAAAAAAATAAAAATGGGATTAACTCAGAAGAATATTAAATACAGTCACACGCTTACGAACATAAAAATGATTCTGAAAAAACTTATAAAAGAACACGAGATTTATTCTAGGAACATGTGTACAGTAGTGGCAAAAAAACCGGACCGACCCTTGTAGCTGATTTCAGAGCCTTGTTCACAGTGAAGCATGATAGACTGGTAACTAAGACTTTCGTGGTTCGAATCCTGCCTGGGAAGGTAACTTTTTTTTTGTTCCTTATTCAAATTTATTCCCAGTACTTTTCGATTGCAGCGATATTTTACTACTTAATTAACTTATTATTACCAGAACTTGAATTTTACCAGCTTATTTTCTAATGCCTTTCGAAATGGGCTACGTCAGCAGTCGAAACTACAATTTAAATAGATTATTCTATCTTGTGAATGCGGGCGTGGCATGCGCAGTGGCTCATTTCGGGGACTTTGATTATTCCGTCGGTCCGGTTTTTTTGCCACAACTGTACATGAACATGTAAAATTGATTTGGAAACATGCATACAAGAACTTAAAAAACAGGAGGCAAGGAGATCAAAAGTTATTATATATGCGTATGTATAGATACATGAAAGAGATTTCTGAGGTAATGTTTACAATTTGAAAAATACTTCTGAGGGCACGTATAGTGATATACAAAAATGTTCCTGTTAACATGTGAACAAAGATAATAAAAATAATTTTCATATTTAGCATTTGGCAATTAAAGAAATAATTCCTATAAAATAAAAATAAAAAAGTACTACTAAGATATTTTTATTTGATGTCTAGAAAACTAGGTACGAATTACATTAATACAATATTTTTTCAAAATGTATTTGTGAATAAAATTATGAAAATTAATTAGGATTTATATTTCAGGGAATGATCTTATCACACGGGTCCAAAGTATATGAAATGTGGAGCAAACCTCCAGTCCCCATTAACATGGACGTATACTTGTTCAACTACACGAATCCAGGACAACTGAAGGAAAAAGACTATAAACCTCATCTTGTACAGATGGGTCCTTATAGGTTCAGGTATGATATAGTGATATACAGTGTTTTCTGTAATATACAGGGTGAACCGTAAGTAATGTTATTCATTTCAGAGGATTATTCTTTGAGATATTTTAAACAAAAAAGTTTAATATTAATTTACTCGTTTTTGCTTCTTTTTAGAGATAAAAAAATTGTTTTGTATAAACCATTTCTTATCGTGTTTCGGGAAAGCCATTGATTTAATTCCCAATATGCTCAGTCGGTTTAAGAAAGCAGTGTATTATGACAGTAAATGAATGAAAGAATTTTGCTTTTGTCCTTTAAATGTGCAGAAATCTGAACCGAACAAATGTAACATTTAAAAATTCCTTTTCAGAACGAAAAGTTACATTTGTTCGGATCATATTTCTGCATATTTAGAGGAGAAAACTGATATTATTTCAGCCATTTATCATCATAATACAATGCTCTCTTAAACCAACTGAGCATATTAGGAATTAAATCAATAGTTTTCCCAGAACAAGCTATGAAATGTTTAATATGAAACAATTTTTATTTTGAAAAAAAAAAGAAAAAAACGAGCAAAGTGTATTAAACTTGTATTAAACTTTTTTTTAACTCTAGACAGGTAATAGTCAATTTCATGTCAAATATCGTAATTTTTACTACCTGTTTTCACATCTTAAAAACCGAGAAATTCTGTTCACTGAACATTTATTTTCTACGGATTTTAATGTTACATGAGTATACTACCAATATTAAGTCATATTTTACTCTCCTTACAGTTAAGATGTAGTAAAGCCCTTTGTTCTTTACAAAATGGTTTCCTGTAGTTTTTGCAATGGAATGGGTTATTCCTCTCTTCTTTGCAGGGCATATTGCGCACACAATTCGTTTTTCGTATTTCTGAGCTACTGAACTCTGCTCTTCTTCTTCTTTTTCTTTTTCTTCTTCTTTTTCTTCTTCTTTATTTTCCTTTTGAATTAACGAATCACGACCTGGCCGGGGATCGAACCCGGGCCACCTGAGAGGAAGAATTAATTTTTTTTATTTACAAGTTACATTTATAAAACAAAAATGTTTCTAGCCACTACAGTAAGAGCCAGGCTCGTGTACGGTGTGGCCTTAGTCAATAATATAACCTAAAATTTACAAAGATAGTTTAATAAATACAGTAAGTAACTAATTCAAATCAATAAATACAACACAAGAGCAAGAATAAAGAAGAAAGAGAAAAAGAGAGAAAATACACATTTAATATAAATTGACAATCCGAAAGAAGCCAGTGATATTCAATAAAAACATGAATATAGTCGACAGAAATAAAAGGTAAAAAAATACATTTGTTAATATTATATATCATGGATAATTTTACAAATTTAGTTTTTAAAAGCTTCAATTTCAAATTTGGAGAATGGTTTGTAATTTATTATAAAGTCTTGGGCCGAAACTAGCACTATGTTTAAGAGCTGCACTTGTATGACATTTAGGCTCAATTAATGGGAAAGTAGACTTTTGTCTTCCAGTACGATATTCATGTCGATTAGATTTATGTTTTATTTGATTTCTGTGATAGTAAGTTAGTAAACTATATTTATAAATTTCTTCAATAGGCAATACATTAAAATCTGTATAAATTAAATTTGTTGGGTAATCCATATTTTTCGTCAGACAAATTTTTATTAATCTTCTGTGTAATAAAATTAATGGATTAAGTACAGATGATGCTACTCCACCCCAATTTATTATACCATATTGTATTAATGATTGTACCAAAGCTAAAAATATTATTCTCAAGTGATAAAATTTCGAAGTATTATGAATTTATAAATTGTCTTTCTTATACTTGTACACATGAAATCAATTTGTTTATCCCAACGTAAATGCTAATGGCCCGCTAAAACTTGATACACACACGCGGCTAGATATGTTTTAGACATTAGACCACGACGCTACGGCGCGGGACGAAATAAAGGGAAACCTTAACTTATTATAATTATACATCTTGATTTCACAACTTTCAGTACTGTTTCGCTTTGGAATATAAAGTTTATATTGCTTTCACGTGTTAAATACTAATAAATGTTGGCTAGTTTCAGCCTGCTGTGGGCTATCCTCAGTTAGTGCTGGATTTCCTAGTAGATTCTCATTAGAGATAAACGATCGTAATTATTACGTTATGGGATCTCTGAAATTACAACACGTATTAGGCCTATATGTTTGGCAACTGAAAGCACATTATTGGAGAGATCAACATACATGAAGAAGGTACATGAAAAACCGGAAGTCTCCATTGAAACAGTTGCCAACAATGAACAAAAATAAAATTCCGCATCGTAAATTTTACGCGCATTATTGTCTAGGGTTAAATATCTCAAAGAATAACCTTCTGAAATTAATGACATTACTTATGGTTCAACCTGTACCTATATTTTTAAGTGAATGAGAAAGCTTTCTGATCAGCTGTAGAATTTAGGTACCTATACGAATGTAGATATTTGCAATATGATCGAAGTTGAAATGTATCCCCTTGCTTAACAGTTTTACCATGCCATTTTTTTTATCGATTGATTAATGTAAAGTTAATGGTAGATTCATCTGAATCTGACAGTTGCACAGGAAGGGGGGGGGGAAACAGTGAGTGATAAACGCACACGCACACACATAAGCATGTTGATTCAACAATACTGTTTGGATGTTTTACGAGAAAGCCACTTAAGATAGGCAAATACAATTCATATCATGAATTACGTTTTTACAGACTATTTTTAACTCAAATTATGAATTATAGTTCGACAACTTCAAGTGAAACCCCGTGAAGCACGCCAACTTCTGGAATCTCTCTCTCTCTTTCTTTCTTCTCTCTCCCTCGCTCCTCGTCATTCAGTCACCAATCACCACGTAAATATCTGAGAGGGTGTGTGTGGGCATCGCGACCGATAGAAGAACCACTCTCCAGTATTACCACAATAACGGATTCTTCATTTTTGCCTCGACTGTCGGCTAGGAAGGTTCCATTATGCTAGCATTGCAGGCAGCTAGTCAACCTTTTAATGCTTTTGTTAGCAAGTTTGACAAACTGTGAGTGGACTTGCAAGTGCATAGTGCTCTCTCCCTTCCCCCCGTGCTCCTCATCAAGACAGCCAGCGCTCACGTAGTAACTCGGTCAGGGTTTCAGTTCGATTTGTCAATCTATAGTTCTAAATGGTCAAGGTACGATTAAAGCATTTTACTTGCTATTACACTAAAATTACAATGCAATTTCAATTAACCTGCCGTTATTATCAGTTTAAGAATGACTAACGTGAGAGTTTCGACACTTCCTACCGGAAAAAATCGCATATGGACATCTGTCTGATTATGGGTACCGTGCCTTTGAAATTTAATCATCACATTAGTTAACAATTGAGACATGTCGGCGCACATTGCTGCCGTTTCTCATTTGTCGATCATTTGCGGCAGTGTCGATATCCAGCTACAGTTTCTTTAATATCCGCCAGAAAATCAGCAATATAAAGAAAACATATGATTGACTGATTTCACGAGGGCTGGATCCGGGATGGATCTAAGGCCGTTTACGCCCATTGTACAGTACGTTTCATATACCATGACGTCTAAGTTCCGATGCACTGCCCTGGTGACATTTGTGAATCCAACACTGACAGGCGGACAATCATTCCTGGGTCTTCCAGGTAAGATCCCACCTGCTACTGAAGAACCCGAACCCTCAGCCCGGAGCCCCAAGTTCTTAGAACATATACTTTGTTCCATAATGTCTGACAGGCGACGTAAAAATTGCCGACAGAGGAGGAGAGAAGTATAATTCCTATTCAACCAATGGCAGAGGTCTTATTCCACGCTTGTCTTGAAGTTGGACGGGGGTAGAATGCTTCAGACGGCCCAACTTGAAGATACAGTTGGAATGAGACCTCTGTAATTGGTTCGACAGCAGTTACCCTTCTCTCTCTCTCTCTCTCTCTCTCTGCCCGGAAATGTTTACATTGCCTGTCAGACATTATGGAACGAAGTTAGGTCAACATCGGAAACCGGCACTACCCCCAGACATCACCCTAGTCTATTTTTATTATTGTAGTTAATAAAGAAAAACGGGGGAGCACGTTTGTGGTAATTTTCTAGAAACATAATCTTTTTGCGTCAAAAAAGGTAATCTGTTTGCAGCATGGTTCTGGTAGTTTCGAGGGCATGTTTGCGGAAAGACTCAGCAACACGTAGTGACTGACTTAGGGGTGTGTAAATTCTTGTTATAACACAAGTCACATTTTCCTTCCCAATTTTCACAGGCTTAGGAATGTCCACGGCTTGGTTAAAAATATGGCTATACTTCAGTGACAATAATGCCACCTAGTTTGATGTTCATAAAAATGTACGACTTTTTTGCATGGAATTGCATCCCCAACACTTTAATGTACTGCAAGAGTCCAAAATCTCCATTCTGACATTCCTCCCAAAGAGACACGATGAAATTAATTTTGTCGGTGGTACTTTTTTCCTCATGTTAAATTTTACGAAATTTACAGAGTTTATCTTGGTGCGGGAAAGTGTTTGCATTTCCAGTAGAACATCGATGATGTTGTTAATGTTGGGATGTGGCGAATAAAATTGAGAATTGTAGAATGAATGAAAGGATTCAGGCCCATTTGTTGTTCGTGGACCATTAGATGGTTCTGTCCCCCAGAGAGGAGGAAAAAACAAGCGTCTCCATCTACATAATGTCACAATCTAGCATATACAGTCACGAAGCTCAATACGTAGTAAATATGCATACATTAGATAGTTGCTCACCACTAGGATCGCTAATATCGCCTCATTACAACAATGCGAAATAGTACCGGCATAGTCTATTGTTTCTAGCAGCCTTAAAACTCAAGCTTCGTGACTGTATATAGTAGACTGTGATAATGTGTTCAGCATATAGTCTGCAACCTCCATGTCATTAGTGGGGACGATTGACATAAGTTCTGTGAAAGCATCACCTATTTCTGAAGATGGCAGGAAACGTAATCCATAAAAATATTTAAGCCAATGGCCAAGTTCGGAATCTTTGTTTAATCAGCGATGTCAAGTTTAATTTATAAGCTTATAATATCTACATTCTTTTTTTTATCAATAGTTTGTGTTATTTTTTGTGTTAAGCGAACAATACGATATCATTAGTGCCAACTTCAATTTATAAGCTTAGTTCAGAAATATCAATATTCTTTTTTCTTTATCGATACTTTGAGTTATTTTTTGCGTTAAGCGAATATTACGATTTCAGTGGTGCTGTTACTTTTTGGACATCCTTTCAGTTTATCAGGCTTAAAAGATGTTTTTCGATATACCGCAACCGGGTCCTCCAAAACCAACGCAAACTGGCTGTGATTTAATCCTCCTGATTAGCCGTTCTGCCGCAAACATGCTGTCCCCCCAAAAAAGAGGGGGAAATGAAGAGTGTTAGTGAAATGAAACAGGGAAACGGAAGTACCCCGAGAAAAACCCGCTGCAACATCTGTTTGGCCACTAAAAATTCCACCGAGACTTAACCGTGGATCGAATCATGGTCTGTTGCGATATATGGTTCTTTACAATGCAGATGTAGTATCGGAAATAAACGGTATAGCAGCTTTTCCACTTAAACTGTGTGTATGTGCTTGTGGTAATACAGATTATCCTTAGGACGCGAATTTCGTATACATGTTACAGTATTATCAATTTTTAAAGGAATTACAAGCAAAATCTCTCTCTCTCTCTCTCTCTCTCTCTCGTTACTCTCTGTAGTATTTACTTCTGTCATATGCCCATAACATATGGTAATGTGGTAATGTGTTAGTATCATGTATTTTTTTTATTATTTTACAGAGAATTTCACGAGAAGGTAGACGTTGTATTTAACGAGAACCACACCGTCACGTACAGACAAGTCAGACGTTGGTACCATGATGCAGAGAATTCAAACGGCAGCTTAAAGGACAACGTCACGACACTCAATGTGCTGCCTATCGTACGTACAAAATTAATACATAAGACCGCATCACACAATACATTATACACTATACGTTATAGGTGTACTTTTTTAACTTGGTCTATGTTGCGCAGTAGTTCATGGACGAGTTCATTTAACATTGATGGGGGAAGTAAGGGTGTATGGGTTAGTTATACTGCAACAATCGACAAGTGTAGTAGTTTTCCTGGTGAATGTGTCGTGAGGACTACTGAACTAAAAATATTTCAAATAAAAATTGAGTGAGAAAATGTGGTAAATCCATTGTTGACACTTTTAATGAAGCAGTAATTCGCTGCGAGTCATACTTATAAGTGTGTTATTTTGGGCTTTCATTTCAAAACTTCCCAGTATATGTAACTATTTCGATTAAATTTAATTTAAACAAAAAATAAAAACGTCCATTTAGACATTGAGGGGGAAGTTTAAAGTTAGAGCTAGTGACATTTTACGTTTCACCACTCACTCCCCTAACTCCCCCTTTCAAATTTAAAATGACAACTCTATATTATGATACTCAAATTTGAAAGAGTTTTCAGTTGTTTATACGTCTCATTCATTTGTTTTTGCATCTTTTGTTTTATATAATCGCCTGGCAACATACTACACATCACACTACACCATGACATGCTACAAAACACCTTTTAGGTCTTTTAGGTTAGGATATATTATATAATGTGTTTTATTGTGCCATTTCCATTTTAGTATGTGTATTCTCTTAGTGAGTAGTTGGATGTAATCATAGGTTGGGGGGGGGGGATCCTACAAAGGAGGACTTGTTTCGGGTACAAAGCACGTACGGTCAGAAGACCCGTGCATTGAATTTCAGACAAAATTATGATAATATAAAATTTGTATGTATAATATTACTCAATAAATCCATCTATCTACACAACACAACAACACACCTACTACGCAACACCGCACCAAAATAATGTTTCTTTATTTCGGACGCACCGCAGAAAAAAAGCTTACTGCGCTTGTAGATGGAATTAGTGATTGCCAGGTGGTATTTGGCGAGATAAGTCCGAAAATTCGCCATTGGTTGGCCTAACAATCGCCTTATAGGTGGAAGAATTTTTTTGAGAAATCCTGACTTGGTAATGAGTCCAAGTGAGATTCAAACCTACGTCCGAGCTCGCCTCCGGATCGAATTAATTTCGCTATCATCTGGGTACTGCCGGTGGACACATCACAAATTAAAACCGCATAATACCACATCATACCACACTACAAAACACTAAATTACAATATCCCTGTAAGAACAATATACTAAATGTTACATTAAGATAATTTATCAAAAATATTATTTAACTGTTATTTTAAAAACTTATTTTTATAGTCTAGTGAAAAAGCTTTTTAAAACACAAAGTTATTCTGTATGACTAAATTTTCAATCTATTCTTTTAAGAGCAAAATATTATCTTAACTCATTCTTTTATATTACAAAAATCTGTCACTTCATGTCCATACTTACTGAATTTCGACCCATTTTCACTTTTCTTCAAGTAATAAATCTAACATTTGCACACTTGTAACAAACTCAACTGTTTACTAAAAATAGAGGCAATAAGCTGATTGTTAAGTTTTTACAAACTCACAATGTTATGATGTAAATGGCAGTGGCGGTCCCTCATCAATTTGCCGCGAATGTCAAATTAAAGAGAATTTTAGAACCTGGCAATTTTTCTTAATCAAAAAAAGAAAAAAATTTGGATTACAATACGCGAACGAGCTGTGACAAAATTTTAAAATAAAAATATATAATTGCACAAGAAACATTGCGGATATGTCTAACTCTTTCGCAAATTTAATTGAGCTACTGTAAGTACACTCATTCTGGAGTAATTAATTTTTTTCTACAAAAAAATGTAATTTTTCAATAAGTTTTCATAACAGAAAAATTGTTATACCGGGTTAGTTAAAAGTCCCGCACCACCTAAATAACTTTTGAGGCATACGGTTCAGTGATATGAAACTTGGTATGTGAGGATAACCATATGCTAAGAACTCAATAATAGTATTACCGAGTTTTTTCTACTTCCGGTTTATTTTTGAATAGTGCTCATTAAGAGCTTTTCAAAAAGTACCTACACTCGATACTTCTGTACAAATTCAGTGTTGCTAAGTCAAGAAAACAGAAAAGTGTATCGAATATTAAAATAATAAAATACTCCTTCCTTAACAAAAACAAAACAAAGCTGGCCCACCTTCTAAATTATGTGTTTAAATTGGTAGCCCTCAGCTACTTTACAATGTGTCACTCGATCATAGAAACCATTTAAGGAATGATTTAACCAGGCTTTAGGAATATCTTGCACCACTTCCATTTTTATTTATCAACACTGAATTTGTACAGAAGTATCAAGTGTGGGTACTTTATGAAAAGCTCTTAATAAGCTTTATTTAAAAATAAAAATATATATTGGATGTTCCATTTAAAATAAGAGAGTTGGAGTTACTTCCGGTTAAACCGGAAGTAGAAAAAACTCGGTAATACCATTATTGAGTTCTTAGCATATGGTTATCCTCACACACCAAGTTTCATATCACTGAACCGTAAGCTTCAAAAGTTATTTAGGTAGTGCATTTATTATTTTAATATTCGATTCACTTTTCTATTTTCTTGACTTAGCAACACTGAATTTGTACAGAAGTATCAAGTGTGGGTAATTTTTGAAAAGCTCTTAATGAGCACTGTACAAAATAAAAAAATATGGGTGTTCCATTTAAAATTAGAGAGTCTGAGTTACTTCCGGTTAAACCGGAAGTAGAAAAAAACTCGGTAATATCATTATTGAGTTCTTAGTATATGGTTATCCCCATATATCAAATTTCATGTCACTGAACCACATACTTCAAAAGTTATTTAGGTGGTGCGGGACTTTTAACTAACTCTGTATAATCCACAGTTTGAAAGATAGATTGGGTTTAAAGCAAAAACTTCATTCTTCACAGGCATTTATTCCCTGTATCAAGATCAGGGAGTTTCACATTAGTATAAGGTCAGAAGTGAACCATCTCTTTTGAAGGGATGTCCTTAAACTCTTGCGGTCTTACTAATAAAAACTCTATATACAGACGTTTAACTGTCATGTACTTATACAATGAGTAGCTCTTTTATAAGTCGTGTGTAAATTCCTTACTAATAATCACTACGTATGTCGTGTATAACAGTATAACTGTTACACAGCTACGTCATAGTTTCGTCATTACTTCGTTACGAAAGGTAATAGAATATCTGAGGTTCTCTACTGCATCCGGTAGAGCGCTCTAGTGTGGCGTGTTAAATATCGATAGTACAACTGGCTCTAATCGATTACCACACTACATTTTGGTCAAAGAGTACAAGCTACAACAATATTATTCTAATAATTCTGTGCTCTTTGGTTTGTTCTTCTGTGGTTACAAGGCAACCATCATCATAAAATGACAGTCGATACGAACAGCTGTTAGAGGGGCGGCCATTTTTTCCCTATATACAACGCTTAAACAAGTGGTTTCGTGTATATAACTACTGCAAAGCAATTCCCATTGTATAGTTACAGCCTGTTTATACGTCCATAGCTTATTCACGGTTTATTAGTAACGTTTTCTGTCCGAACTCTGCATAAGTCTCGTATAAAAACTATACACGGTTTATTAGTAAGACTGTTGGTATAAAAGCTGTATATCCTGCCGCTGTTTCACAGGCGGCGAGCGCAGTGTCGCGGCACTGGAGCGGCGTGCTGGTATACCCGCTGTCGGCTGCGCTGAGTGTGGCCAGTAGGTCGCTGTGGCTGACTCGGCCCGTGTCGGAGATGCTGTTCGACGGCTACTCGGATCCGCTGCTCTCCATCGCAAGCAATATCCCGGGGATCTCCGCGCTGGAACTGCCTGGCGACAGAATTGGCTTCTTCTACGGCAGGAACGGATCCGCGGAGTTCGACGGCGTTTTCAACATGGAGACGGGCGCTGCGGACATTTCCAGGCTGGGGGAGATGAGGTGCTGGAACTACCTCAACGACAGCAAACTGTACGAAGGCGAGTGCGGCCGGATTACGGGATTCGCCGGGGAGCTGTTCCCGCCAGGACAGACGAAGAACAGGCCCTTGAAAGTGTTTGCTGTAGATTTATGCAGGTAAGCGTTAGTGTGAAGAACAGGTCTTGGACAGGTGAAAATGACTAATTTGTATGTATGTATGTATGTATGTATGTATGTATGTATGTATGTATGTATGTATGTATGTATGTACAGCAGCGTGCAAAGTAATCCGAACACGACATATTTTTACATTTTCTGTCATTGTTGGCCTCACAGCTGCTCATACCGCTTTAATTGACATCTGTAGTACGTGTAATTCCATTGTTGAATGTCTGTCATTATTTTTTTTATATAATATGTGACATTTTGCCTGTCGTTTTGTACTTATAAGCATTTCAGTTGTGTTGAAGACTTAATACTGCAATCCTGTGTACATTCTGTCGTCTTCACAAATGGATACAACTCCACGAAAACGGGCTAAAATTATAACATTAGCAGAGCATTCTTCTATGACACAGAGGCAAATTGCTGCAGAATGTCACATCGGTTTGGCTACTGTTAATTCGATCATAAAACGATACAGGGAAACTGGATCCATCACACCCCAGAAAAAAGGAAACTGTGGCCGAAAAAGGAAGACTTCACCTGCAGATGATCGTTTAATTGTCAGGAAAAGTAAATTAAATCCTAGACTAACTGCTGTCGACTTAACCCGCGAGTTAATGGCTACCACTGGGGCGAATATTCACGTCACAACAGTGCGGCGTAGGCTTTTGGAAGCTGGACTAAGGGCTCGTAAGCCTATTAAGAAGCAACTGCTAACCCCTATTATGTGCAAAAAACGCTTAATGTGGGCAAAATTACATCAACACTGGACAGTGAATGACTGGAAGAATGTATCTTTTTCCGATGAGTCTCATTTCGAGGTCCACGGCCACCGTGTTTCTTACGTACGGAAAGGATCCGAAAAAGTAACAGCAGCTCATCTCCAACAAGCACCCAAATACCCCCCTAAAGTAATGTTTTGGGGTTGTTTTACACATGAAGGGCCTGGAGCATTAATACCTATCAAGGGAATGATGAATTCTGACAAATATATTCACTTATTGGAAACCAGAATCATACCCCAGCTGCAAAAATCATTTCCGGATGGCAGAGGTGTGTTCCAACAAGACCTGGCACCATGCCATACGTCTCGAAAAACTACATAATTCTTCAACAAGAAGAATATTCAGGTACTCCCCTGGCCAGGCAACTCACCCGACATCAATCCCATTGAGAAGTTGTGGTCAATTTGCAAAAGAAGAATGAATAAAATGGATTGTTCTACAAAGGAGAAGATGATTTCTGCCCTCATTGGTGTATGGTTTCGCGATGAAGAAATGAAGAATATTTGTGGAGAAATTAGTGGAATCCATGCCAAATCGTCTCGGAGCTGTTATTAGGAACAAGGGAGGCCACATAGATTACTGAGGTATGTCTTAGATCCTTTTTTTTTTATCCCATTTGAGTGTTTTTGCATAAGTAATTACGTTGTTCGGATTAATTTTTACGGTACTGTATGTATGTATGTATGTATGTATGTATGTATGTATGTATGTATTTATTTATTCACACTGCAAATGGGTATATACCCGGTGGCAGTGGTAAGTAATTACACTCAATAATGACAATTAATAATAAACACAACTAATAAAAACAATAATAATAATAATAATAATAATAATAATAATAATAATAATAACAACACGGAGCATCCACAATTAAATGAAGAATGGTCACTTAAAATAACATTTGAAGTAAATCTAATTTGTATCTTAACCCTAAGTTCGAACTAAGACCCCACGAGTGCGACAGGTTCATACCTGCACAAGTACCTTTCGGCACTACACTTATTTCGCTGTCAGCTCACTCACTGCACTGATTCTACCTGATTTCACTAAAACTTTTAACCATTTCACTGTTCAAATATTTTGCACAGCCACTTCACTGACACCAACACACTTCACTTGCACAATAGACTTCACTGACACTACACACTTCACTGACACAACACACTTTCTCACTGATAGAACACTTCAAATAACAAGATATCAATTACACCCTTTAAGTAGTGTGTATAATATACTACCGTGTATTAGTAAAGTCCTTAAGCCTATTTTTAAATACATTTTTGGTTATTGGTAAAGCCTTTAGTAAGTCTGCAGGTAAAGCATTCCAGTCCCTGATAGTGCGATTGAGAAAAGAAAACTTTCCAGTGTCCGTCCTGTCTTCTTTCCCTCAATTTATATGAGTGGTCGTATTTCGATCTTTTTACTATCCCCTTGTACGAAGTGCAAGCAATGGAATTAACGTAGTGAAAAATGGCTTGACTCTAATCTCCTGCCCTTAAATACTAATAAAACTACCTATATTCCATTTTCTTTAACACAGAAAGGTTTACCTCCACCTATAAATAATTATCACTTACAAGTAAACCTTCAGGTGGGGTAAGAAAACAAAGACTTACCTTTATTACCATTCGACTAAGCATTAAAAGCAATACAAAATACGTAAATTTTACAACTCGAACGCAATGAACACCAGAGATCGCGACCAATCAAGATCAAGTTGACGTGGGCTACTTACATTGCAAACAATTATACCACGCAGCAATGCTAGACGCGAGAGCGAAGACAGTACTGCTGAAGAAGCGCTGTCAGCTAGTTTGTACCTTGCAGTTTATTGTGTAATGTTATGTCCAGTGAGCTGAAGATGAACCCAGTGAATATAATGATTAAAATTTTGGATAAACTAAATGAAGGGGGTTATAAGGAGACAGTGAAATGTCGCGGAAGGAACTTGAAATTGTTGATGATATATATGACTTATTAAAGAGTTATGAATCGGAAGCAGTTGAAGAAAGTCATACTCTGGATCCTGATGAAAATGAACCATGAAATAATGACAGTGTCATACCTCATGTACGAGAATGGGAGACTGAAAATCAAATACTACGTCAGAATAGGAATTAAGTACTTCACAAAGTTCCGGTTCTCAATACGCTCCGTCCCCTCCCAAAACATCCCGAGTCATTGACTTTCAAGAAAAATGTGAAGTAACTGAGTATTGGATTCTGTCAGGTGTATCGACAAACAAAAGAAAAAGTTTAACCATAGGTCATGGAGCAGTATGAAGCATAAATTCACTTGGTTAACACACGAAAGTCAACTGTCAAAAGATTGCAACTCATAAATCGTATTTGGTGGTATGATTTTGGACAGTTCGGACATGTACAATGATGATCAAGTGTTTAATACAAACGAATGTGGGTTCCATAAGGAAATGCCTTTCGGCAGAACATTAGAACGTCAAGGAACCAGTAAAGTGTAGGGTGTCGTGCAATCCAAGGGGGCAACTACACAGTCCTACACTATAACGCCAGTGGTTTCTAAAGCTGGAAAACTGATGCCAAAGTTACTACTTATTCTCCAAGACCCGAAAGGTATAAGTCAAAGAGTTGCGGAACGCATTTTCCAGAGTGACAACTCTATAGTAAAATGGACTTCGTCGGGAAAAATGACCAAAAAATATGGATACAATTCTTACGAGAAATATTCCTTCCTAATTCTGCAACTTGCAATCTTCTGCTGTTGGACTCGTATGGTGTCCACTGCAACGAAAATACAATTAAGCAACTGTTATAAGAAGGGGACTATGGTCTTGAAAAACTAGTAGTTAAAATCATACCACCAAATACGACTTATGGATAGCAATCTTTGGACAGGTACTTTCTTCGAATGTATAAGCATATGATTTGACACATTTCTCATAATGTAGATTTTGATGATTCATCTGATACATTAGAACAATGCAACAATATACTGAAAATACAGTCGCTTGTTTAACAGAAGTTTACTTCTCCACGATTCCAACAGGCGCATGGGTATGGTTGGGTGTTAGCTGGATTGGGATCCAGAAGTGGACAACGTTTTTAAAACACTACAGAGCACTGTAACCGAAATGTACAAGGAATATGTACGATATGTGCAAAATCAGCCTGTATAAAGTGCGGGTGGTGTACTGACAATTTGTGTTTCCAACATTTTGCATTAACTATCACTGTTGTGCGACATATGTTTCTGGATAAAAACAAATCAGATTCTGGAATATGATGCGTTAAGTAACATGATGACCACATCATCGTTTTCCTTCTTATGCATTAATCGCTAGTTGAAGGTGTGTTTTCTTGCTGCTTGAAGCCTCGTGTTCTGCGCTGTGTATCACACTTGATAATTGCAGTCGAGTTACGAAATTTTAGGATTATTCATATTTCATTATGCTGATTGCAAAAATATAAGTTTCAATTTCATTGTTTTTTACCTCAGGTGAAGGTTTACTTGTTAGTAAAACATAATATTTCACGTAATGAATTAACAAATAATAATTGTAATTACCTACATCTAACACCTTCCACACAAGTCAAATACTGTATTTAGGAATTATTATAGATAGATATTTACGTTGGGATAAAGAAATTGATTTTATGTGTACAAGTACAGTATAACAAAGACAATTTATGAATTCATAATACTTCGAAATTTTTTTACTAAGGAAGCATTGAGAATAATATTTTTAGCTTTAGTACAATCATTAATACAATATGGTATAATAAACTGGGGTGGAGTAGCATCATCTGAACTTAATCCATTAATTTTATTACACAGAAGATTAATAAAAATTTGTCTAACCAAAAATATGGATTATCCAATCAATTTAATTTATACTGATTTAAAAATATCAACTATTGAAAAAATTTATAAATGAAGAGTCCACTGCAAGAATGATGGATTTCACTTTCTTGTCGAAAATAAACCAAGACTATCAATGCATAGCTTAAGACATACAGAGTTATATGGCATTAACACTGATAGTCATTGTCTAGTAATGATCGGAAAATCACAGTTAAGCTTTGAGCGCTAAGCATTTCAAACTTTCAATTGCTTCTCCTGCAAAATGTATTCCAAATGACACCCATCATTCTTGCAGTGGACTCTTCAAATATAGTTTACTACTTACTACCACAGAAATCAAATAAAACATAAATCTAATCGACATGAATATCGTACTCGAAGACAAAAGTCTACTTTTCCATTAATTGAGCATAAGTGTCATACAAGTGCAGCTCTTAAACATTGTGCTAGTTTCAGGCCAAGACTTTATAATAAAATTACAAACAATTGTCCAAATTTGAGATATTTTAAAATTGAAGCTTTTAAAAAAGAAATTTATAAAATTATTCATGATATATAGGCTAATATTAATAAATGCGTGTATTTTTTTACCTTTTATTTCTGTCGACTATGTTCATGTTTTTATTGAATATCACTGGTCAATTTATATTAAATGTGTTTTTCTCTCTTTTTCTCTTTCTTCTTTTTTTTGCTCTTGTGTTTTATTTATTGGTTTGAATTAAATTTATGTTATATTATTGGCTAAGACCACACCGTACATGAGCTTGGCTGTTACGGTAGTGGCTAGAAACATTTTTGTTTTATAATTTTAATTTGTACTCACTAGCTAGCTAGTTAAATAAATATAACTAATAAAAAAGTATATACTTACAAATGGCTTTAAAGGAACTCTGAGGTTCATTGCCGCCCTCACACAAGCCCGCCATTGGTTCGTATCCTGAGCAAGGTGAAGCCAGTCCCCACTACCATATCCCACCTCCGTCAAATCCATTTTAATATTATCCTCCCGTCTACGTCTCGGTCTCACCAAAGAACTTTTCCCCTCAGGTCTCCCAACTAACACTCTATACGTATTTCTGGATCAATACATATGTGCTACATGCCCTGCCTAACTCAAACATCTCAATTTAATGTCCTCATTATGTTAGATGAAGAATACAATGCGTGCAGTCCTCATTCACTCCACGCCCAGTGCTCTTGGTTTTGGATTGAACAGATAGATTCCTTGTTCCTCTTTCCTTGCCTTCGCTAGAACTGACATGTAGCTCCGAAACTTTGGATGCTTCTACATCTATGACACGGTTCAAATACCCGTAAACTCCGCACCGCGGTGTTCACCTTGAAAGATTTAATCGTACAACATTTTAAACTTCAGAAATATTCCTCTAAAAGATGTTTATAAAAATGTACAACTCCGCAGATTTTCTCCTGCACTTTGTAATCGCATTAGAAGTTTTACAATGAAATATGACTCTTTGCAGATGGGTTTTATTTGACTTCGTGGAGGAGGTCGAAGTGAACGACATTCTGGGTTACCGTTACGCTCTCAGCAAGACATTTCTGGACAACGGCACGAGAAACCCCGACACAGAATGCAACTGTGGCGGCACATGCCTACCTCAAGGCGCCCTAAATGTGTCTACATGCCGCAAGGGTGCCCCGGCGTTTGCGTCTTATCCTCACTTTCTGGACGCGGACCCCTACTACACCCGCAACGTCCAGGGTTTGAGCCCGGATCCGGAGAAGCATCGCTTCCACCTCACAATCGAACCTGTGAGTCAGTCTTCATGTCTTAGATTCTTTACTCAAAGTACAAACATAAATCTCATTACATTACACACAGCTTATAGTCTTAGGTGTTAATACATCCTCTGACATCGTCACGTGAATGTTACGAATTTTAGTTTTCGTGTGATAATTTTATGTTGAACATGTGCAGTCTGTTATGTTAATTATTTATTTTGTTTAAGCTTTTCAATGTTTCATATAGTCGCGTTTTATCGAGTCATTTGCTCTTCTCATATTATTTCTTAATGCGTAAGTTAAAATGTATTTTCGTTCTCGTTCTCGTTTCCGTTCCCGGTTTATTGTGAACCAGCCTTAATTTGTTTCGTTTCATTCGGAGTTAATAATGGACAAAGTACCTATAAAGATCAGGCAGCAAAGAGTTTCAATACAATTTAATCATTTATTTAAAGATATTTTGTGTATGTCACTTCTAGCGACACTAGAACATCATAACCTGGGTAGACCATGAAAAATGTTGGATTCAGACTATAAAAAGTACGCTTTATTCAAATGTCTGTTTATGATTTTATTATGCAAATCGTGTTTATTTATCACTTAATATCAATTTGTATTCCACTGTATTTGTTCTTTATTATTGTTATTTTTTATCGTGTACATTTTATTCAATTGTCTGTTTCTGATTTTATTATGTGAATCGTACATGCTTGTAACTTAAGGGACGAGGACGGTATTTTCTGGTGAAAAATGAGTAAATTTTCATTTTTTTAAAATACTCTGTGATATGTGTGGAATGCATTGCATAACATTTTGTGGGTAATTGTGCCCTTATCGGATGTTGAGACGCCGTATTTAAACTCCTGCGTTATGGATTTTTAAATCCCACGCCCACTTTTACTGTTGTTTCCGGGTAACTTCATTTCTTTGCTACATTGCCAGACAAAAATGGATATAATTTCTGAACTATTACAGATACAATCATGAAATTTAGAACACACATTCTCTAGGCTATTAGGAAACTTTTCTCTGTAACAGAAGTTTAATTGATTTCATTTTAAAAATATGTCTGTCTATTTACAAAAAGGAAATCAGAAAGTGTTATTAAATTTCAATTGTTTATTTTACAAATGTAGGGACTAATATCAAAATTATGTTGCAGACAGTTTGTAGGGCATGGGTTTGCAAGTACATTGCAAGAAACTGTTTGAATCTATCTTTAAAAATGGCTTAGATATATCGGTTTTAGTAAAATCCTACATTAGGTACTTTTTTTTTTTTTTCAAATTTGGGCCCCTAAATAGGTTTTTTTATATTTATATTTGGTTGACGTGCTACAGCCATCAGCTCTCTACATACAAGAAATGAATATTTTACACCAAATAGGAAAAAAAAAAGTAAAAAAAATACCGTTCTCTTCCTTTAAAACCAACGTGTTTCTTTTATTTTTATTGTGTACATTTATTGAATTATCGGTTTCTGGTTTTATTATGGGAATCGTATTTGCTTCTAACAACATTGATATGCATTCCAGTGTGTTTATTTTTATTTTGTTAGGTAAATACTTAATTGCCTCTTTTGAGGCATATCCGTCACTCTTAAAAAAAAAACTAATATGTGTTACTTAAATCTGATACTGTTGTATATTCAACTACTTAAGCAAGTTTTAATCCTGGTTGAGTATAAGAGAAGGTACTACGGCCTTAAATCTGCCAGGTTAAATAAAAACCGTTATTATTATTATTATTATTATTATTATTATTATTATTAGTATTATTATTATTATTAGTATTATTATTATTATTATTATTATTATTATTATTATTATTATTATATGTCAAATGGTCTACGACATACGAGATCAATGACAACCCGCATGGAGCTAGACCATATCGACGTATACTGCTTCTGAAATATCTTTTATTCAATCCTTTCGTCGATATCATTCACTTTTGCTGTCACGAGTTTCAGAGATTCGAACCATTACCATAAATGATTACCGAAGGCAGGATTCAAGCTTTTATAGCTACTGCCGTGAAACATCCTGGTTCATAAGTTGTTTTCTCGATTACATATTTCCGTTTTATAGTAGTATTAACTAAAACCTTCTAGAATCACCTGCTATCAGAGTACGAAAAGAAGAACCAGGGATCGAACCCTCACAGGCAGTCAAAATGTTTATAGAATCCATCACTCTAGCTGAGCTCTACCTTGAGAGATCCGCGTATTAGAAATTGTTTCCTTATTCAAATGCATCGTATGAATCAATATTTTAATCTGCCACTCGTTTATATCTGATCGTGAAAGTTGTTTGAAAGTATTTTATGTATTAATGAAAGTAAAGTGACAGATCTTAAATTTAGCTTAGATAGAAAAAGGGATGCTCTTCAAAATGACATCAAATTTTTGAGTATTTATATTGAAGGTGGTTTGGGCTGGGATAGCCATATCAATATTTTTTCGGGTAAGATATCTAAAGGAATATTTATGTTAAGATGTTTGTCCAAAACTGTGGATACAAAAGTGCTATTAACAGTATATTTTTCATATATTCATAGCCATCTTCAATATGGTGTTTTATTATGGGGGAATCATAGTTCATCTTTTAATATTTTTAAATTACAGAAGAATGCAGTGAAAATTATTTGTGGTGTTGGACCAAAAGCACATTGTATACCTTTATTTCAATCCTGTAAAATTCTCACTCTTCCATCGCTATATGTATTGCAGTGTTTGTTATATACCAAAATTAATATAGATAATTTCCCATTGAACTTGCATTTTCACGAACACCATACTAGAAGTTGTAACGATATAAGACTTGATTTTTGCAGATACAAGACTACACAAAACAGTTTTTATTATATGTCTCTGAAGTTTTATAATAACTTACCAAATTCAACTAAAAATTTAAATTATGATTCATTCAAATCGTTAATTAATAGAAAATTGTATGGACACAGTTTGTATAGCATTAACGAATATTTTAACTTGGAAAATAATTTTGTATGATTTTATTTATATTGACGTTGCTATGCATAAGGTACTTATGTCCAAGCAATAAAGTAGCTATCTGTCTGTCTATCTGTCTGTCTGTCTGTCTGTCTGTCTGTCTGTCTGTCTGTCTGTCTGTCTGTCTGTCTGTCCGTTTTCAGTCATTATTAAAATACAAATGCTGCGAGTTAGATAATTTCAGCGTTGAAAAGTGTCTACCCCTAGTCGTCTTGAGAGTGATGCCTAAAACAATTTATAAACGACTTGAGTTAGACACCCTGTGTATTTTTATAAATCATATATGTTAGCAGATAAGAGCGTAATTACCTCAGATTTTGACACAGTGCAAAAGTAGCAGAAGAATAAATTAAATTGAAATTAGCAAGCGAAGTAACTGGTTCTTATAAAAAATAATTTTCCCTTGATACGTTCTGTATTATTTAATTTTAATTTATTGCACGTAATGCGTTTGTTTTGTCGAGGATTAAACCGATGTTGCATTCTGTTGATTTAACCCCTTCAAGCTTGATGTACATTATAGTGTACAGTAGTGACAAAAAAAAAAAAAACCGGACCGACCCTTGTAGCTGAAACAAAAGAATCCTGTGCTGTGTAGTGTGTCAAACTGTGGTAATTTCAATATGGATAGTGAAGCCAGAGGTATGTATTGCTATTTAATGTAAAAATACGCAGTTATCTTTGCCGAATAGAGGCCAAAAAATATAATATTGATGCCAGATGAAAATAAAACTCTCAAAGTCTGTAAGTTTGAGGCACTGAAGGAAACAAAAGACGGCAAGAATCGAACAAATGCAATAAATTTCATTGTTACACTTAATTATACAAGATGGATGTGGTCCACACCTGTGGAGTAACTGTTAGCGCGTCTAGCCGCGAAACCAGGTGGCCCGAGTTCGATTCCCGGTCGGGGCAAGTTACCTGGCTGAGGTTTTTTCCGGGGTTTTCCCTCAACCCAATATGAGCAACTGCTGGATAACTTTCGGTGTTGGACCCCGGACTCATTTCACCGGCATTATCACCTTCATCTCATTCAGACGCTAAATAACCTAAGCTGTTGATAAAGCGTCGTAAAATAACCTACTAAAATAAAAAGAAAGATGAATGTGTTTTGTGACTAGCAAAATTTGAATCTGTGACTCTGAAATCAGCTACAAGGGTCAGTCCGGTTTTTTTTGGCACTACTGTACATTGTTTCGTTTTTTCTTTTTTGGAATGTCTTCGATACTTTTGAATATCTTGAAAAATTCAATGTGATAGAAATGGAGAAAATTATTTTTGAAACATTTCTACACCTGAATTAAAAATAAATTTTAAAATTTTGGGGCTCCAGGGTTCAAAATTTTCCCCAAATTTTTATTTTCTGTGAAGACTTGATTTGGGATTTTTGGATCCCCAGAATGATTATGTGACCAATTTTTTTTTAAATTTTGTTTAAATATAAATTCCGGACTGAAGGAGTAAAAATAAAAAGTTATTATATTTTATTGAAATTCTGTTATTTTATGTGCATAATTTCCAGATGAATTGACTTGTAGATATTGAATGAAAAAGGTCCATTCAATAGTTGAGGAGAAATAGTTTTACACGTACAGGGGGCTTGTTCAAAACAATTTTTTCCGTGTCAAAATGCTAAAACTGTACATATTATATTCACGAGAATTTCGAAACCGAATATTTCCACATCTAATTTTGGTGCTGAGTGAATGTTTTCCTTCAAATTGATGATCTTTTGAATGGTTTATCAAGCAAAACGCATAATAGACGTGAGTATCTGTCGTAAAATTAGAAAACAACTGAATTATTACGAAACGTGTAAAAACATAATGAAGAAACATGTATCTTCTTAATGACAACGTCTTCAACAGTACATTTTTGTGGTGATAATAGGTTATGTCTTACACTTTTACAGCATATAAATACAGGATGAAACTCTTGGCTTGATTTTGTTTCAGACTACTGGGGCAGTCTTGGATGTGGCAGCTCGGTTGCAAATAAACATTTTCTTGCAACCGAATGAAAGAATCAGGTAATGTAGGCTATATTGCACTCAAGCAAATCAAACTGGTTACTGCTGTATATCGTCGTTGTCTTTGTGAAACCTCCTTTGTGACGATACAGAAAATAATTTTTCAGGAGGAAGAAAAAGTAATTAAATATCAATAGGCCTACACTGATCCTCGATAATGTCATTTATATTCATCATATTCACCAACGTCCTCTACCGAATTATTTCATATTCTTATGTGCGCCCATTGATCTTTAATTAATTTTTTCTTCCTACTGCAAAAAAACATATATATATTGTATACTGTCACATAAGAGATTTCATAAAAAAGATGACGATATGCTTTTGGAACCACAGAGCTCTACAATATGGTTGACTGTGTAAAATGAAATAGGAAATCGAAATTATGTATCGTTCCAAGATCGCAAAATTATTTACAGCGAAAGCAGCAGCTTGCTACCTTTCTCTTACTTCCGCCGGGAAGAAACATAGTAGCTCACTCTACACCTGGCAATGAAACCTTTCAAAATTCACTTAATCGAAAACCTCGTTGGATAGTCGTATCTAAATCTTTATTTTAAAAGAAAAGTTCACTATAAAGTGTTATCACATTCTAGTAGCCTATATACAGTCACGAAACTCAATACGTAATAAATATTCAAACGATGAACAATGTCAGCAGTGTTTGGATGACGAACAAAAACGCTACGAACTTATAGGGTAAATGTGTCTAATCCCGTGATAAAATTTCAATTGTCTGCCGTGGAGTTGTGGTCTCTGACTTTTAAGTCTTTGAAACACCTAACAGATGGCAGGAGATGTCTTCTTTTCAATTATATTGACTACCCGCCTTTTGAATAGAAGCAGTCGACTGCAGTGAAAGATGGTTGACCAGTAAGTTTTCTTTCTCTTGTGACTGCTCCTGAAGAAACATTTTATTTTTGAGGTAAGAATTAATATAGCGTTATAAAAAATGATATATTACTGTAGATTATAGTCAGCTGGATCAACGTGTATGTTTATTTAAACATTATGAAGCAATAACAATGCAACAGGAGCTTTCCCATTTTCAGATTTATTTTCATATTTCTCCTTCCTGGCTCATTCGACCAGTGATGACAACGCTAAATTGTGAAAATTAATGTCTGTGAAAGAAAATAGTTCGTGGAAATAATAATAATAATAATAATAATAATAATAATAATAATAATAATAGAAATAAGTTATAGAAAACATGAATTATAATTATAATAAAATAATAGGTTATATTATATTTAACTTAATTACTGCTGTTGTTAGGAATATAAATAATGGGAAATAATTGTTTTATAATTGAGATTATTCAAATTTAGTTTTGTATTGAATTTAACTTTGAGTTTATTTTGTTTCTAATGTATTAATATGTAATATGTAATGCGTATTCCTGTAGTTACACAAATATTTTATATGAACTTTGTGACTTAGGCCCTTTTCCTATGTAGTAATTTCTTTCTTAATCTATATTAACACAATATACCATGTCTTTAACGTGTTCTTCAAAATACTCCTTTTTTTCTGAGCAGTTAATGAGGATTATTTTAGTATCACGGAATTAGAATATCACTCACGGAATTAGGAAACCACTATCACGGAATTTGGATCTCTGTCACGGATTTAGGAGCTAGTGTATAACAATGAAGAATCATATATTATATAACAAACTGTGAAACTGTTGACACTGAATGTTGTAAAAACTGTAGCTAAAGGTCCAAATAACGTCATTTAGTTATTTGAAAATTTTTATTACAATTTTGGCATAAGTATAGACTTTATTAAATATGTCACGGAATTAGGCAACCCTACCCTACATCAACCTAATGTTATAACAAACATAAGTCTACTTTAATATAGAAGTTAAGATTCGATTGTTGATTATGTAATGTTCTTCACACAGTTTCTGTTGCGTAGTCTGCTTCAGAACGTGCCCACCATGATGTTTCCGATGATGTGGTTCGAGGAACGAGCGACTATCTCGCCGGAGCTGTCGGCGTCCCTGAGGATGGTGCTGAGGCTACCTCTCATCGGGATCATTTGCTCTGTGTGTCTCCTGCTGCTAGGTCTCGTCCTCTTGGGATTCGCTTTTCTGCCACGCGTCGTCCTCCTTCTACTGAAGAAAGATCCATCCTCAAACTATACGTGAGTACTGCTATTACTCTCTGGCACTCCGTCCATGAAGAACTTTGCTTGCCTGCTATAATAACATAGTCCAGGAAGTTCCTTTATGACTATCTAGAAGGGCTGGATACCAACCAAACGATCCAACTAATCAAGCCAAAATAAAATAAACATCCATCACGATTGATGATCTGATCAGCATTGACGCAACCAATTCCAACCGAATGAATTCGGCGGTGAGACAATCAGACCATGACCGACCGCCGACTGACTGCCTAGCAAAACCACAGACTCCTAATATCCAGCAAAATAGAAACCAGATATAAACATAGACAGCGAATCGCAACCTACTTGCCAACTAGCAAACCCACATGACCCTAAATAACCGATATAAAAACGACCAGCAAAATAAAAATCAGATATAAAACGTCCTTCCGACCAACAAAATCACAGTCGACTGACAGACCAGTAAAATCACAATCAGAACAAAATCGACTGACCAACTCAAAACGACGAATCTACCAAGCGACTAGCACAATAAAAACTCGATACCAAACGTCAGGGTGTCTACAGATCTTGAACACCTGGAAAACCTGGAATTATATTGAAATTTTACTTTTTATCGGGAAAGCTGAAAGAGCCTGGAATTATAAAATTTGAATTATTAGATATTCTTTCATGATTTAAATTTCCTAAATGGTGGTGAAACTGAAGCAAATACCTTGTAAAAACAAATAAAAGGTGAAGGATCGGTAGAGCGGAGAAAAATTCTCTCCGGCACCGGGATTCGAACCCGGGTTTTCAGTTCTACGTGCTGACGCTCTATCCACTAAGCCACACTGGATTCCAATTTCGATGCCGGTTTGAATCCTTTCAGTTTAAGCTCCACCTCTTAGTTTTCCTTTAGCAGCCAACCCTCATGCACTGTGTCACAGATGTGTGACACTGGCACAATGTCCAACACACTAATGTGCAGAGGTGCACTCACTACGAGTGACTAAGTGGCCGGGATCCGACGGAATGAACGCCATCTTAAATCACTAAGTAATTATATTATATGCATATCATATTATATGACATTTCCATGCAGAAAATCTGCGTTATCATATGATGAAGGATCGGTACATCGCAATTATATGATATGCCTATATAATCACTTAGTGTTTTAGCACTGCGCTCATTCCGTCGAATCCCGGCCACTTAGTCACTCGTAGTGAGTGCACCTCTGCACATTAGTGTCTTGGACATTGTGCCACTGTCACACATCTGTGACACAGTGCATGAGGGTTGGCCACTAAAGGGAAACTGAGAGATGGAGCTTAAACTGAGAGGATTCAATCCGGCATCGGAATTGGAATCCGGTGTGGCTTAGTGGATAGAGCGTCAGCACGTAGAGCTGAAAAGCCGGTACCGGAGAGAGTATTTCTCAGCTCCACCCATCATTCATCATATAACGCAGAATTCCTGCATGGAAATATAATATGTATTTTGGTACATCGCTATAATAACAAATAAAAGAGTTAAAAAGAAGTTGGGCTCTAAAAGCTAAGAAAAGAAGAAAATTGGGTGTTTTCCATTTTGCGTTCATACAATTATGGTGGTCTTTTCACCAATATTTTATTTTCTGTTATGACTTATTAGATATTATACTTAACTTTTATTGAACTTAATATAGTAAAGAAGAGGAATTTTAAGGAGTGGGAGTGTATGGAATATTCTTTATAATTACATTTTATTTCCTCTACAGAATTGTTATGTAAATTAAAAAAAAATACTACCGCATATTTCTAAGCAAAAAGACTTGAAAAAACTTAATTATCCAGTAGAATCTGGGAAAAATCTGGAAATACAAAATCAATATTTAGTAGACATACTGAATATCCTATCGACCTGCAAATTTTAATTCACAACCGACTGAACGATCAGTAAATTCACAAATAGGCCAAAACCAACTGACCCAGAAAATAACAACCAGAACATAACCATCTGAACAACCAGCAAAATCGCATCCAGATCACTTCCAACCGACCAGGAAAATTACAACCAGAACTGAAACGAGTAACTCATCGACTGGTCGACCGAACATCAAAATCATAAATGACCGACCAAGCTACATAATATATCACAACCAAAACCCGTATGACTGAACAGAAAAATCACAATCAAGCTATGACTGACCGATCACCATAATCACAATCAGGCTACGATCGTGCAACCAGCAAAATCACGGACCACAACTAACCGACCACCTAAATCATAACCAAACCACTATCATGCATATGGTAAAAACACAACCAGACTGTGACTGACCGACCACCAAATTCACAACCATACCATTACCGCTAAAATTACAACTAGATCACGACCGTGAAACCTGCAAAATCACAAGACAACTACTGACCGACCACTAAATTATTCACAAGCAGATTCTCGACTGAAAACCACCGAAATCAAAGTCAGACCACGATCGCGCAAGATCATAACAGGATAGCTGACCAATAAGCTAAATTACAACAGCGTTGCCAGATTGTGATGAGTACTAGTTGCCGATTTGCGAATTTCTTTTAGCCTAAAGTCTTCTTAATTTTAATCTGAAGGGTTATTATTTCTTGAAAAATATAGGGCTATCCAATATCTAGGATCGTATCGTATTACTGTCTATATAATTTTCCGGATTTTGAATTGAATGCAATGCAATGTGGGATAATCCATAAAAATGTCTTGTCTTAATAACACCCACACAATAATTACACACGAAAACTTTTAAATTTATTTTAAACCTAGAAAAATTCTCCCAGGTTTTGCAATATCTTCTCATATTTGCCATGTTTTCACATTATCCCATAATATTATTAGCAGTTAGCACTAGCAGAATAATAATAAACTATCCTAAGAAAATTAGCCGATATAAAACTAACCGCGAACGATAATGATTTATTTTGCGGCCTTCTGTACCCTTACGACATAGTGACGTCGCATGTAAGATATTTGTCATAAAATACAGAGAAGAAGAGAATTTGAAGCATGTTACAAAGATATGAACAAGAATGATTTTTCGTTTTAAAAAATGGTCTGAAAACCTGTGAATAATACATTGTAAAAGGAAATCAAATGTAGCCTAATTTTGCCTTTTTTATTTTTGAGATAGCCTAAATAGCGACTCGGCGTCTTGACGATTTTATTACCCGCCGATTGTCCCTTTTACGTAGCCTAAATTGCGATAAATCGCCTAATCTGGCAATCCTGTACAACAATCAGATCCCAACCGACCAGCCAAGAAATAAAGGCTGGTCAACAATAAACCGGGAACGGAAACGACAACGAGAACGGAAATATTGTTAAAATAAATGTATTTAAATGTGAGCATTCACAATTAACGAGAAGTTTGCCGGAGCCCGGGAACAAGAACGTGAAGGTTAATTGTGAATGCTCACATTTATAGTCGTGTTGCTGTTATTTCCGGCGTGACTCCTCCTCTTTGCTTACGTCTTTGCAAATGAAGGCTCTATAAAGTCCAGGTAAGTAGTATCGTTCGCCATTTTTGTTCTTTGATTGCCGAGCTACCAAACAAGGAATCTATTTGTCGCACCGTTAAACATTATCATGTCGTAGCTCCTATGATAATAAATCAAACGCACTGTAATCGAGCAAATAATTAAGCGGCAAATAATGTCCTCGTATGCTTTCTGCGAACGCCAACGAAAGAACAAAAATGGCGGTCGATTATATTAAGTATTTATCGAGCCTTAGGGAGTGCATAACGTGATCAGGAGCGAATGACAATGTAGCCGGCCTGCAACGTGATTGGCTGCCGGAAATAAGAGCGACGGGACTATAAATACATTTATTTTAACAATATTTTCGTTTTCGTTCTCATTTCTCTTCGCGGTTTATTGTGGACCAGCTTTACGGCCAGATTCCAAGTAACCAACCGACTGAACGACAAGTAAAATCACAATTAGATCTCAGTCGATCGAACAGAAGAATGATAACTGATTTGTTGTGTAATGATGTCACCATTGAGAAACGTTAGACACAGAAATATTTTTAGAAAATAGCCCAAATAATGTGTACGTGCATTAGCCATGATGTAAAGAGGATGATAATAACATGTAATTTAGTTTTTAATAATCAGAGTGAGAAAAATTATTTTCTAAAAATATGAAAAACAGAATGTTTAAGATTTAAAAAATTCGAAATTTGAAATGAAAAAAGGAAATAATGTTTCTTTTTGTCGGTTTTAATCGAGATCTATGTAAATAATGGACATTCAGGCAAAAATGTTATAGCTTGCTAATAATTAAGTAATAATGCCGTGAAAACCAAATTGAAACTCAACTCTTACGTTGGCATGAATGATTCTTCCGAAGCATAGGCCTACTATACAAAATGGTGACCTAGCTCTCCTCCGTACAGAACTTCTTGTAAAAGGTGCGTTCATGAAATTATGGAAACTTATCCAGTAGCAGTGAAAGCTATGCGACATTGTTTCAATTCACAAGATTCATAAAATATATTAGAAGTGTACTCTGTTTTTTATATTTTTGTAACAACTCAGCCTTTTGAGATATCCCTCAATTTATTAAAGTGTATTCTGAATCTGAAAAATTGACGTAGTTTGCCTGTATATGACAAAACGATTAAACCATTGATCTTAGTGTACTCGTACAATTGTTCCCTTGACTGTTTGTGTTACAAAATATCTATTAAGTCTCATAAACTACGAGTAATTAATATGATTCCTATATGTAAGGACTGAAACATTTCTTCTTTGGTGCAGGAGGAGAGCAACAAATCTTCAAATAGCTTCCTCAAAGAAGACTGTTAAATATCTTGTAACTCAAGACAACAAAAAAGCCGCTTGCAGAGAAACAGAAGACAGCACTTTACTCGATATTAAGTGAAAATGTGTAAATACTCATATTGTGCCAAATGTTTTGAACAAAACGACATGAAGTTACATCGTGTCAACGGAACTCAAATCAGTATTTTGTGGAGAAATGTGGAACTGAAGTTTACTGGAAAACTTTTTATAGTTATTGTATGGATATTGATCTACATGAAGCAAAATATGGATCTATACCAAAACTTTAATTGCTTCACTAAAATGTACTAAAGTTCGCATTAGTTTCGTATAATATATATAAAGTGGGTATTTATTATCGTCATACGACTTGAAGTGGACAAAACCTTCTCTGTGCATGGTATTACATCAGTTTCGTCAGAAATGCGAACAGGGGAGGAATCTGTACTTACCAAGTAAGAACGGATACTCTAAATACAGTGTTCCTATGCAGACCGGTCCCAGGTAGTAATGTTAATAGCGTAGCACCCGTCCCCAGGAAGCTAATTCTATCATTCTCTAATAATTTCGTTTATATACAAATTCAATAATACTAATGAAACATTTAAAACTGGTTTAGTTCTTGATTAATTTGGATGATTTTTCACTTCCTTGGATTCATAATTTCAGTACAAATGCAGAGCTTTCTTTTACTTGCATACACAAAGGAAAGTTGCAGTACTGTTGTCTTTAGATAGCTTGACTGGTCATAATATTCTGCGCAGTAAACCAGGCAAATTAAAGCTATAAAATGTAGAGCAACATGATGGACGATAGGTAGAAACTGCACACTTTGATCCGGAAATTGCACACCGCTTTTCGAGGGACCCACTAATTCTACCTGGATATTCCACACTGAATCACTAGGGTTTTACTAATCTTACCCGGAAACTGCACATTTACAAAATATGTTTTTTTTTTTTTTTTTTTGCATTTGGCTGAATTTACATTGAAACTTCGATTACTTCCTTCAGTGCTTTCCAGTTTAAAATTATAAGTCTCAGTTTGTATGTCTAAAAGTTGATTCACGAATTTATACAATGAAAGATTACTGCTGTAAAAACTGAAATTAAAATGCTTGTTAAATGATTCACAGCCATTTGTTGTGCGAGAGGTAGATGCAGTCAGGGCTGCCCATACAGTAGGAGAGAAAATTGCATCTTCGGAGATGTACGTTTCTAGTAGGCTAAACAATCTGCAAATTTCTCAATTCTAGTACCTATCGGTTTTACCTGAGCCAGTTCCATAACGAAGAAATCCCTGACTTCTTGTCATTGAAAAGAACGAAATCTTCGCTTCGTTGAGTAATAAAGTTCTGGTTGCGATTTAGGTAGAATAGGTTGACGTTTCCTCCACGATTTGTATGTTATCTTTTATTAGAGATATGTCACGCACTTTTAGGTTTTCTGTAGGCAAGATTTGACGAAAAGCATGAAATACTTTTGATGACTTACTATTAACAGCATCGATGGCTTTTCTCTTCTTAGCTGCATTAATTATTTGGCGATTTAATATACTAATGTCCACCACATGTTATGCCCACCGCGTTCTCTAATAACTTCCACATTGTTCAGCAAGCTATAAATTTTCGAATTACATTTTCTAACACAACACCTCCACATTACTTCATAGTTTTTCAATTCCTTGGCTTTATGAAATTTACAGTCGTCATATACCAATACTAAATTACCCCGTTCACTTTCAGATGTAAACAGACGCTCCATTTCGAACAAAATTAAAACAGTTTGGTAAATTGAAACTATCTATAGTATTGGCAAAGCAGGTAGAAAATATTTTGGTGTGCAGTTTCCATATGGTCGTAATCCATGTAGAAAATGTTGGTGTGCAGTTCCTATATGACCAAAACCCAGGTGCAGTTTCCGACGCCCGACGATGGAGTGAGACTGGTTTGTGTAGGGAAGCGTGTGCTGACTTTTCCGAACACCGGCATATGATCACTTACCTCCTGCCAACAGATCTTCTCAGGTGCAGTTTGTGGTGGAATCGGTATATATATATATATATATATATATATATATATATATGAACTCTTTGTACATACTGTAGTTAGATCATCGATTGATCAGACGATCAGGAGTTGCTGGTTGGATTTGGAAGAGAGCAGTTGGAGCAGAGATACCAGCACAGAATTGTCCAGCTTCGACTAGTCGCCCTAGTTGGCTTCGTCCTCGCCCGGGACCTTAGGTTGGCGCGGGCCTCGTTGGTGTGCTGCTAAGAGGGTGCGGACCGCCGCGACAACAAAGAGGCCTGGAGTGCGGCAGTCTAGCTGAGCCAGGAGGCTCGGCGAGAAGAGAAGATCCATACGGTGTGCCTACCCACCGGTGTTCTAGCAAGTCTGACCACCTAGCGGTGTTAACTGGGAGACTTGTTAGAATAGCCGCTGCCACTCACTGCCCTACTGGGTCGATTGAGTGGTTGCAGCTGAGCTGCACCAGGGCGTGCACCCTATTAATTTCTGATTTTTACTTCACTTGCGTGTTGGACCTAATCTCTATCAACCGCTAAAAGAGCAGCGTCGGCGGCTGGCCCTTCTGAGGGCCAGTTGCAAAAGAGGTTTTGTTGTAGGCGGTCCTTATTAGGGCCGCTACTTAAGTCAAAATAACTAGTGGGAGGCATGTGCTCTGCCGGTAGGTAAGCCGCGCATCACTGTTATCCTTCTGAAAAACATTAGAGATGGGTCCTGCGCGTAAGGTGAAGGTACTTGTTACCGACCGTAGGATTCTGACCGACGGACAAATGGTATCACCGGTCGCGACTACGGCGAAAAAGTCCAAAACTGGAATAGAAAGCAGGACAAAACTGCCAGTGTCAGTCAAGCCTAGGCAGAAATTAAGCTCTCCGATGTCGTCCCCGGCATCGGAGACAACTGCAAAATCTGGAAGTCTGCTCTCACCGGCAACTTCAGACGTGTCAGAAGGGACATCAATCTCGCCCTCGGTTGGCGAAGTGACCCCAAGCACGAGGAGGGCTTCAAGTGAGTCCTCCATGTCTGCAGCCTCCAGTATTGGAGAGCTTTCTGGAAATGAAAGAGATTTACCTGCAGATGACGGGAGACCAGCATCACGGGCTCCCACACCGCCAGTAAATCAGAGGGGTGCAGCTGAAAGACGCTCACCCACTCAGCCGCCAACTTTAAAGTCGCACCGGGAGACTACATGACTGCTAGGAGGGAGGACATTCCTCCAGTCATCATAGAAAATGACTACAATGGCGACCCTGTTACTGTACTGACGACGTACCGGGACGAATCCAAACCACTAGAAATCAACTGCAAACGGCTCATGTCAGGCTTTGGCATCAAAACCTACTGTAACAGGGACTACAAAGCTCTGATAAGCCACCTGCAGCAGTACCATGTACCTTTTCATTTGGTGGAGGCACGAAATGAAAAGGTAATAAAGGCAGTAGTGAAGGGGCTTCATCCCAGGACGAACCCCAACACTGTGACCCAGGAGCTCACTCGGCTTGGGGTTCCTGTACGGAATACTGTCGTCATGTACGACAATTACCGTAAAACCCCAAATGGCATGTTTTTAATTCATTTAACTGATAACGAGAAGGCGAGATCAATACTCGACCTCACGAACCTGCTGTTTACGTCCGTGAGGGTAGAAAAGTATTTTCTCAGACCCACCCCTCCTCAGTGTACTTGCTGCTGGAGGTTCGGTCATACAGCAAGGCAATGTAAAGCACCTCCAAGATGCAGAAAATGCGCCGGCCAGCACGTAACATCTGCGTGCCAGATGCCGGAGCACTACACGCGACTGTGCGTGAACTGCCAGGGGCAACACCCCGCTACGTATAGAGGTTGCAGGGAGTATATTGCTTACAAGAACCTCTATCAAAAGAGGCATGGCATAAGTCACACTGCCAACACTGCTCGTCCCCGTTATTTCCCTCCCGCTCCTCCTATAAACCTGGAAAGTTTTCCGCATCTGTGTCCCTCACAGGCCGCAGAACCGGAACCTGAAGCACCTGCTCCCCAGCAGAACAATGTTGCGCCCTCGGAGGGCCAGTGGCAAGTTGCTGGGCAGAAAGGGAAGAAAGGAAAACGAACTGCAGCAGTTGCTGTAAGTGAGGTTCCTCTTCCCGTTACGAAACCTGCAGTAAATGAGACTGCTAACGACGA
This sequence comes from Periplaneta americana, assembly GCF_040183065.1. Lineage (NCBI taxonomy): Eukaryota > Metazoa > Arthropoda > Insecta > Blattodea > Blattidae > Periplaneta > Periplaneta americana. The sequence continues at coordinate 57,205,872 of NC_091127.1, forward strand.
GGTGTTCGCACTCACCTCTCAGCCGGGTACGTCTACTGATTATAGACGTCCCAAGGAGAGCAAGCAGACTTTCAGCCAGGTTGCTTCCAACCCTCCACCCCGTCCCAACCTCCCGACGACTAACAGAGAGTGGGCCAATGCCTTCAGACGGCAGGCTTCCACATGGACACCCCAGTTTACGTTGTCACTCATGTTCCAAATATTGGAACAAATGGGTGCATTATCTGGGAGACAACCCCTACTTGTACAAAGTAGCCACGACCATCAGGACAGCACTGGACACCCCCGTAACTCCACGAAAGTCTACCGGTGGTAGAAGGAACGCGAGGCCGACTTGGTGAATTTCGCGTCCTAATATGGAACGCTCGAGGACTACGCGCCAATAAAAACGAGCTTAGGCATTATTTAGAAGCAAAAGATATCAAAATTGCGCTCATATCGGAAACACATCTCCGCCCTTCCGATAAGTTTAGAATTACAAATTACAAAGTTTACCGTACGGATCGTTCAATCGATCCGGGACAGGACGCGGCAGTCAGGGGAGGGGGCACTGCCATACTAATTCAAAGAGGAATTCCTCATCATGAGCAACTGCTCCCTCAACTAGAGAAATTAGAAGCCACTGCTATAACTTTACAAATTTTAAATGAACCTGTAACTTTTATTGCAGTATATAGCCCACCCCTATCACTTCAGGTTAGGGATCTGGATATCCTAATGGATACTAGCCGGAAGATGGTAGTCGGCGGAGACTTAAATTCAAAACATACTGTCTGGGGTTGTCGTGTGGGCAACTCGAACGGCAATAAGCTTTATCGCCACTCCCTTAGGAGTGACTATGTTGTCTCTGCCCCGAGTACACCTACGCATATCCCAGACAATGCTAACCACCAACCAGATATTTTAGACATCTTTTTACTCAAAAACATAAATTTCCATTCCAAAATTTCGGTTCATGATTCGTTAGCAAATTCAGATCATAAACCCGTTATAATTACGTTCCGAGCGCAACTAGAATTATCTCCCCCAAAAACTGTGCTAATGTACCAAGCAGCTGACTGGGACCTCTTTAGAGATAAGTTGGACGCTCTCACAGATGACTTGGTTCCTACGTCATCTGATGAGATCGAAGAAGCTGCTAAAATGCTAACGAACGCTATACAGGAATCTATGTCGGTAATTCCAACAAAAATTATCATTCCGGGAAAATTAGAGCTTCCAAATGACACCTTAATATTAATTAGGGAAAGAAACGACTGCTGGCGCGCCTGGCAAAGAACGCGGGACCCTCGCCTAAGACCACGGATAAATCGTTTGAAAAGGGAAATTTCTCAGAAAATAAACGATCAGATTATCCAAGCCTGGACTCAGAAAGTTAGTAAATTAGATACCGACAATATGAGCGAGGTGTGGAAAATCACAAAATTCTTCACTAAGCCATATAGTAATATCCCTCCCATCCAGCACAATGGGAGAATATATCATAGTCCAGAAGAGAAAGCTACGGTTTTTGCGGAAGTCCTCGAGAACTCCTTCAATCCACATGGTGACTTGTATGACAGACAAATACATGACCAAATAACACAAGACATAACTACGTACTTACTTAACGTGGACCTCAACAATAACGACGCGCCACAGATCCGTCCTGCTAGCGTTCACGAGGTAAAATGGCAAGTTAGACACCTGCCAAATAAAAAAGCTCCTGGCCCCGATGGCATACAGGCTGAAGTACTGAAAGAGCTATCACAAAAATCGTTTAAATTACTTACGAATATCATAAATGCTATCTTTCGGATAGGATATTTTCCTAACATTTGGAAACACTCGAACATTATTCAAATTCCTAAACCAGGAAAGAATAAATCCGATCCACGTAATTATCGACCCATTAGTTTATTAAATGTTTTAGGTAAAATTGCGGAAAAGATCATACAGAAAAGATTGAAATCCGAACTCGGAAACAATGATCTAATCCGAAACGAACAGTTTGGATTCCGTTCAGGTCACTCGTGCACACAGCAATTGCTGCGCACAACGGAATTCATTACCACCGCATTCAATTTAAATCGAACAGTAGCGGCCATATTCCTAGATTATACACAAGCCTTTGACAGGGTATGGCATGCGGGCTTGATATACAAATTAATTAACAATAATTTAAATTGCCGACTAGTAAAACTGTTAGAAAATTATATTCGGGGCAGAACGTTCCAGGTTAAACTGAACGACGTGCACTCCACGTCGCGAGGTATTAACGCTGGTGTGCCTCAGGGCAGCATTCTGGCACCGACTCTTTTCCAAATCTATATTAATGACCTACCTTTTAATCAAAATTTCAATAATAGTATTTTAGCACTATACGCTGACGATTCGGCATTTCTCACTGCTTCGTGGAAGCCAACTGTCGCCATTACCAGGCTACAAGGTCACCTGCGTGACATTGAACCATGGCTCCTCAGATGGAGAATCAAATTAAATATATCTAAAACACAAGCCATCTTATTTAGCAGAAGAAATAAATTCAATAGACCGGGTATAAATCACACGAAGTTAGCTATAAATGGATCACAAATCGAGTGGAAAACTTCAGTTAAATATCTCGGAGTAACACTAGACAGACGGCTCACATTTTCAGAACATATACTTCAAAAACTCAGACTTGCCAATGCTAGAATGGTGGAGCTTTACCCAATATTAAATAAAAGCAGAAACCTAAATATACACACAGCCCTAACTTTGTATAAAACATTAATTAGGTCAGTAATATTATATGCTTATCCTGCTTGGGGACATGCACCTATTACAGTCCGTAAAAAATTACAAGTTTTCCAAAACAAAACTTTAAGATTCATCACAGGACTTCCTAGAGTAACTCCTGTTAGATTGATTCATGAAGAACTAGAAATTTCGACAATTCAAGAATATATTTCACATCAAGCCTTCTGCACGTACACAAAGTCGTACAGCAGCACAAACCCACTAATTTCTTCACTAGGAAATTACAACCCTGCATTAGACAAACATAAAAGACCTAAGAGCGTACTCCACCCTCTAGCTTGGAACGACAACGTACAAGACGAATACCAACTTGAACAATAAATAACCACTTGACTCTACACCCAGACAAGGCTATTAATGCACTAATAATGTTATTTCTCTGTTTCAGGGTCATCACGTTATTGGCAGCTTAGATGCATTGTTCCAATTGTTAACACTTTTATGGACCTTTAATGTATGTGTATTTTGAATAATGATTAAATTAAAACCTCCCACCCGAACATATTCCGACCACACTATAGCCAATTGGCTTGTCGTCAGCACGACATCTCATCCTGCTCTAGGTTTTTCCGTGGTTTCCCTTGAGCAATAAGACAAGAAATGGGCCACGGACCACTTCCCTTCCCCCACTCTTTCTCTTCTACTATCACAAAGAACTTGCTAATTTCTTAGATACCAACCCTGAATTATGACAATAGGGGAACATAAATATATTGTAAGTTCACAGGGCTAACGGCTTCGAAGCTGGGTACCTGGTTCTAATGAAGTGCACTGGTAGCAATTTAACATGGGGGCATGAGATAGTTACTCTGCCTGCCATTAAAAATTCACTTCACTAAATCCCCAAGGTAAAAAAAAAAAAAAAAAAAAAACTGTAGTTACTTACTGTTAGTCGTACTGTCAAAGTTGTTGTAGTCCGAGCAGTGAATTTGTTGTGATCTTCTCGAGAATGTATATTAAGAGTAAATTTGTGCATTTTGTATCAACTGTTGTTTAGTGAACTGTCCGGAGACAGGTTGGAACCTCACAAGTGAAACCCTAGATCATATATACCCAGATTGCTCGGCGTTATAGGCTTTGACAGTAACAACTTTTGTCAGGTTTACTATGGTGCCATCTAGTTGTTACATAAGGAGTCGCGTCATAATTCCCATTTGAACTGCATTAGCGACTGTACTGCCATCTCGTGTTCGTTTACGGTGGACGGGTGGTGATCCTGGCGGTTGTTCTCTTCAAAGTGCAACCGATTTTAACATAGGAATGAGCAATCTATATGTGATCTGGGGTGACACCAATAAGACATCAACAAACATTTTCATGGTGGAAGATAAAAAAAGTTATTTTTCTCTTCCGCCATATTAATTTCAAAACAAGTGCTTATACAAATTACGCAATTACGAGAACCGTTCAGAAAGTTAATTTCTCTGTAGCTGTTTACAGATAGAAAACACAATTTCATTGAAAGACTTATTGGAACAGATCAGCAATTGTTGATCTATTTTTCAATATACAGTAGAGCCCCGATTATCCGTCACCCTATTAACCGATCGGCGGATTATCCGACTGTCTTTCTGTCGCTCTTTTATTTATTTCTTCCTTGCTTTCTTTCTTTACTGCGGAAATAAACATGTAAGAAAATTAGTACTATACATTATGTTAGTACCTATTTTCTCTAGAGTGTTTCATTACAAGCCTTTATCTTTACATAGTACTACTGCAGGCAATAAGAACAGTTACTTGAAGGTATTTTTCCCAACTTGTAAAATGGCCACTACCTGCTTTCAAAGAAATAGTCCCAAGAACTTTCGGACAATAGCTATATAGCAAACCTGTGCAGCATTCAGTCCTTGTTCTACTGTTCTAATGTCCGTACTTTATAACTTCTATGCAAAATATCTTCCACTCTGTCAAAAGTGTTTTGCTAAGTATCGAAATAAAAATCCAAATAATTGAGAGGTTTGGGAAAAGAGAAACAGTAGCTCATTTCGCATCAGAATACGTGATTGGCGTTACAACTGTGCGCGATTTAATGAAAAATAATGATAAAGTGTATAACGTACAGTATGTAGATCTACTATTCCTATCCTTCCGCTAACAACCATCGTAAGGAATTTCCTTGGCCCTTATAAACCCGTTGTTGACAACCAGAATTGAAATAGTGAACTTCTGATCCACTATCTGGCATGCCAAACAGCACTATGGAGTAAATTATAAGACTGTAGTATGGACTTATGAAAATGTTTTATTGTATGGATTATTCGATTTTTTCGATTAACCGTCTAGTCCACCTCCTTCATTACCACGGATAAAAGTGGATCTACTATATTCCACACCGACTCATAGGATTAACTTTTGTGTCGTAGAAGTCTGCCGTCTGCAATCGCAACCAGTGTGTGACAGCCGTCTGCACCTCTCTGTTGATCCCACGGTATGACAAATGTCTCAGTTCTGGTGGGGAATATGTTGAAAAATAGCTCAACAATATTGCTGTAGCTATTCCAATAAATCTTTCCAAGATACTGTTTTCTTTCTGTAAACGTCACCATGGAAACTTACTTTCTGAACGGTCCTTGTAATTGCGCTTAAGTGGCACATTACTGTGGAATCACGGCCACCAAGTCAGTCAGTTGAGTGCGCTCCTTGTATAATGGCAGTTGACTTAATATATGTCAACATATATGTCGAACTTGGAGGAAAAAACACTAGAGGAGAGGGATTCGATCCGGTGTTGTGGATTGAACTTCGGCGTAGCTCGGTGATTAGAGCACTTGCTACGTAGAATCAAGGACCCGGGTTCGAATTCCGGTGCCGGAGCGAATTTTTCTCCTGTAATAATCATAAAAGTATTTAAGGAGACATTTTGGGCACAAACAGACGGACGGCATATTAGAAACCTCCGTTTCTATACCACGGTTACCGAAAACATATATTTAAGTAAACATCTCTAAATAGATATTTTGCATCGTACAATACTTCATGTTTATACTTCATATATAACGAGGAAGTAACACTTCTATTTTACAGTTTAAAATAATTCTAAATCGTCCGTTAAAACTTTTTTTTTCTCAGAATTTTTTCATGAGAAGGAACAGTACGAAGGAATACGAAATGGTACTGTGCATGAGTTGGCTTATGATTCGTTTGCCATGGTGATTCAATGCATTTTACCTATTACAATTAATTCCGATGAAGAAGCAGGTACTTGAATTTTATTAAGAACTTCTACTACGAACTTCGTATTGTATTCTTTAGCATCGCGATCTGAAGGATGAACTTCAGGACTTCCTTACGTTCTTAGCCATATTAATGGCTTTAGTGAGAATTAGTGCTAGCCTATATAAATGATACATACGTACTTTCTCTTCATATATTTCACACAGTGACTAATTAAATTGCTATTTTAACTATTTTATGGAATCTAGTGTCTGATGAACTATGCGTTACTACTACTGCTGCTACTACTACTACTACTACTTACTACTACTACTACTACTACTTATTATTATTATTATTATTATTATTATTATTATTATTATTATTATTATTATTACTACTTACTTACAAATGGCTTTTAAGGAACCCGAAGGTTCATTGTCGCGCTCACATAAGCCCGCCATCGGTCCCTATTCTGTGCAAGATTAATCCAGTCTCTATCATCATATCCCACCTCCCTCAAATCCATTTTAATATTTAATAATATTATATTATTACTACTACTACTACTACTACTTATTATTATTACTACTACTACTTACTTACTACTACTACTACTTCTACTACTACTACTACTACTTACTACTACTACTTACTACTACTACTACTACTATTACTACTTACTACTACTATTACTACTTACTACTACTACTACTACCACTGCTTACTACTTCTACTACTACTACTTACTTACTACTACTACTACTTACTACTACTTCTACTACTACTACTTACTACTACTATTACTACTTACTACTACTACTACTACTACTTACTTACTACTACTACTACTACTATTACTACTTACTACTACTACTACTATTACTACTTACTTACTACTACTACTTACTACTACTACTACTACTACTATTTACTTACTTACTACTACTATTACTACTACTTACTTCTACTACTACTATTACTACTTACTACTACTATTACTACTTACTACTACTATTACTACTTACTTACTACTACTACTTACTACTACTATTACTACTTACTACTACTATTACTACTTACTACTACTACTACTACTACTACTACTACTACTACTACTTACTTACTACTACTACTACTATTACTACTTACTACTACTACTACTACTACTACTATTACTACTTCTAGTACTTACTTACTTACTACTACTACTTACTACTTACTACTACTATTACTACTTACTACTACTACTACTACTACTTTGTAGGAAACGCAATAATTTCTTCTTCTTCTTCTTCTTCTTCTTCTTAAGGCACTACACCTTCATTGAAGTTTTGGCCTTCTCAACGATCTCTTTCCATTTCTCTCTATCTTGGATAATTTTGGACCAAATATGAATCCTTAATAACTTGATATCTTCCAGTACGTCATCCCTTCACTTATTTTTTGGTCTTCCTGTTGCTCTTGTCGTTAGAGGTTGTCACTGGTAGATCTTATTCACCAGTCTGCCATTTTGCATTCGGTTTACATGTCCAAACCATCCTAGTCTTTGAGCTTTAATAAAATTATTATATTTTAAATTTTAATTGTCTTATTTAATTCCATGTTGGTTTGGATCCTCCATGTATCATCTTTTTCTTTGATTGGTCCTATTATCCTACGCAAAATTTTCCTTTCAAAAATCAAAAGCTTTTGTTTTATTGTTTCCCTCAACACCAGGTTACACGTAATTTCATATTCTGTTTTCTGTATTTTATGAAATAAGAAAATAGATAAAACTTAAATTTAATTTGATAATAATTTGTAATACTATCAAAATCTGTAGAAGACATAATCTTAAGTTTCATCACTAACTAGAAGGCAAGGAACGTAATGACGAAACATTTTATATACGCCCTACTTCCGTCATGCCGATCTTACAAAAACAAAACGAAATTTCTCTTGAAAAATGACTGTATGCACAGAAATTACGTTTCCTTTTGGCGAATGAAACTGGGATTCCCCAAACAAGACCTATCCTTCATAATGATTCAGACGCCTTCCTCCTTTACGGGAAGAAGGACGTATCTGATCAGTTGATGCGGTTGTGGTAGTGATATATTCAGCATCCTAGGCTATTTGCGCCCATATATTTACTTCATCAGTGATTATTCAATATAACTATCAGCTTCGCTTTCCACTCTTATCTTTAAACATATAGTAACCCTTTTATTTTCCGATTGAATACGAAGTAGCAGTTTCAATGATTTCTGAAAAATACAGGTAAATCCAATTTAACACTTAACCTTATATAGATGTTACTTTCATGTCTAAAAGAAGCAATATACTACCTGAGTATAAACGGAAGTACTGTAAGAAAATATGTATAAATTTCTATTTGTTCATCTCAAATTCCACTTAAATTCTCTTGATTTTCAGTGCAGTTCTGTATCGCAAAAGGGCAACTCTTTACCTAACGGCTTGCCAGATAAATATGCTCAAAATCGAAAATTACATATCATGACCAAAACTTGACTTGGTTTGGCTTTTCGAGGGCTGGATGTGGGACGGAAATCCGATGCTGACAGCTGGCCATACTGTATCAGTCATTACTAGACTTAGTGGAACTGCCACGAGAATCGTAAGGTTTACTACGTACGCGGTATAGACTGTATGAGAAGAGGCCGTGAAACGGATGGAGTATGCCTCTGATGTAGACACTGAGCAGTATACTGCGGTTACAATAAAACCTGTAACCTGCATTCAAGAAATATAATGAATGATCATTGAAGTAGGAAATGTCTAAACATGTAAATACACAATTATTTTATAGTGAGATATATTACCTCTTAAAATTTATTGTAATATAGGCCTACTCACATCATCCTTGAATATGTGCATTGCAGTGAAGAGTTACGTACATTTTGAGCGACTGCAAAGTGAACCTCCTCTGATGGTCACTCAAACAGTTTTTATATACGGAAAATGTACGTTCAACATCACACGATGTAGTAGGTGCATATTTAAAGAACGGAAAGTCACTACATTTTAGTACACCAACTTCAGACATCTTGTCGTGATCTGATAGTACATCATTTATAATACGAAGTTGTGAATAGGCAGAATTTTCAGCAGTAATGTTTCTCAACTTGCATTTCACTTTTTCTGAAATTAGTGAGTTATTATTTTGGATAACGGTTTGTGATACTTTATCCACTATATTAAGGGCTTCTGAGAGTTTTATTTTAGACGATTCTAACAGGGTGATGCTTTTGGACACGACTGGCTGCGGGGGTAAGGATATTCCAGGGGCAATTGTTTGGAACAGCAACCCTCTCATTGTAGTATGTTTGATTTAATTCTTGTCTGCACTGAACAAATGTTAAGCTTTGACTATTCCAACCACAGTAATGCAAAATCAAGTGCTTACATAGGTATACATTAGTTGTAGCTGCTCCATCTATTTGGACCGGTCACTACTCTTAACATGAACTGCTTATACTATGAGACCGGGCGGTCGCTCACCTCCTCTATACTACCGTACATCGGCAACCTGATTGCATGCTGCGTGTGGCAATTCAACGAAGTCTAGTCATTACAGAGTCTGGTTCCGTCCTCAGACGAGTTCCTGATAATTCTCGAAGTCCGAAGCCCTTCCTATATGAGCATTGGAAACTCATACTACTCCCAAGTGTTCACCTCAGTCTATTTCTAACTATTGCAGATGAGTGGAGAGTGTTGGTGGAATGATAGAAACGGAAGATATGACCGAACATATTGTTCCGCGTTTATGCTGCAACCTTTGCTAGTTTAATCGCGTACTGTGACGTCCAGACTGATCCACTTCCTGCTGCTTGTGTATTCTTGTTTTGCAATGTTTGTAATTAGTTACATAGAATTCCTGGTAAACTCAGGAAGAAGGAAACCACATGAAACAGTGATAAGACTGCCGTTATGACAACGCTGCATGTGAAATGGAATAATAGTTATTTAGCTGCACTGGGCTTCACACACAAATTAATCGTGCTTCTACTGCATAGACCTCGTATGTCGATGAAGAGTGCATCGAGGACGAGAGGGATGTGGAAGTGATACTTGAGAACTGCAATGTGGTCAAATATCTGCATAATCATCTACTTACTGGTGAGTAAAGATAACATGTGGTATTTTTTTTTTTCGTTAATATATGATTATTCAGCTAGGCTCCATATTTTCTGAGATTATGTAGCGAAATGGTATTGAGTGAGATAAGACCGAGGATTCGTAATGATATTACCTGATATTCGCTTACAGTTGGGAAACTTCGGAGAAAAGTAATCAGATAATCAGTCCAAGTGAGATTCGAGTCTATGCTAGAGCGTAGTAAAGCGTTTTCGACCTTCTTAGGTCTTCAGGTTATTAATTATATGAACACAAAATCCAGTGAAGTATGATGCACATGGTTGAAGCAAGACACTATGTTAATAAATTAACTTACTTACTTACTTGCTTACTTACTTACTTACTTACTGGCTTTTAAGGAACCCGGAGGTTCATTGCCGCCCTCACATAAGCCCGCCATTGGTCAACATATCCCACCTCCCTCAAATCCATTTTAATATTATATTCCCATCTACGTCTCGGTCTCCCCAAAGGTATTTTTCCCTCCGGCCTCCCAACTAACACTCTATATGCATTTCTGGATTCGCTCATACGTGCTACATGTCCTGCCCATCTCAAACGTCGGGATTTAATGTTCCTAACTATGTCAGGAGAAGAATACAATGCATGCAGTTCTGTGTTGTCTAACTTTCTCCATTCTCCTGTAACTTCATCCCTCTTAAGCCCAAATATTTTCCTAAGCGCCTTATTCTCAAACACCCCTATAACATATGTTCTTCTCTCAAAGTGAGAGTCCAAGTTTCACAACCATATAGAACAATCGTTAATATAACTGTTTTATAAATTCTAACTTTCAGATTTTTTGACAATAGACTGGATGATAAAAGCTTCTCAACCGAATAATAACAGGATGTTAACAAGTTACATTTTAAAATATTAAAAGCATATATTATATTAACAATATAACAGAATTAAAAACAAGAGTTAAAAACAAACATTAAAAACACCTTGTAACATAGTTATTACATGTTGGTATGAAAGTGGTTCAAATTGGCTAGTTTGTGTCAATCGGGATTGTATTCGGAGATTTCTATTGTACCCGCGTAATCTTGATCTTTCTAACTAAGATGTATAGTTTGTCAAAAGGAGATGGTATCTGTAGGTCTAACGCCAATTATTATTATTATTATTATTATTATTATTATTATTATTATTATTATTATTATTATTATTATTATTATTGATCTAGTCTAAATGCATTTACCATTTTCAACAACGATGTTTTAAATAGTAACATTTCCTTACCTTTATTACCCTTTGTTTTATTTATGTTATCCATTAAATTACAGTATTACTAATTTAATCTAGTAGTTTACTGTATTAACATCGGCGATAAGTACACTTTATTGTGTATAATAAATATGTTTATGTTAATTATGTCAAAATAAACTTGTATAGATTCAAAGAGTTATCGTAAAATGATCTCGGATGAAAGGTCTGTCTGATTGAACACAAAACCAATGAAGAAACAATGTGACAAAATCCAAATTGAGGTTAATAAAACTCGAAATTGAGATTAATATTTATGTATTTTATTTTAAATTAATCATCACTATTTCTGACTACATGATAAATTAAACAGAGAGGATAACCTATCAAAATATAACAAACGAATAATTATTAAATTACAGTTAACTTGCTAGGATGATAAGTTGATGTAAATCATAGATATATATATATATATATATATATATATATATATATATTACTGATACAAGATGGAAGTTGTCGGGTCCATAAGTTACATCAACTTATCAACCACAATTGGATGAAACGTTTTAACAACACACATTTTAATAAAATATAGACATGTTAGTGACAAAACGATATTGTGCTTTAGTGCGTTGTCAAACATCAAGATCTACAGAAACTGCCCTATTCAACGAAGTCTAAACCGGCAAACACAGCCAACATATGCTCAAAGTATTTTTAAACTTTTTAAAGTGTTTCTACAAAGTTTTCACATTTCTATGACTACATTTATAGTTGTATACAATTCTTAAATAGTTTTATATATTTTAGATTATACCACATGAATTGCAAGTGATTTTAACCTAACATAGCATTTACAGTATATCATAGATCAACTTAAGTTAAATCTAAGCAATTACACTAGTATGACCCGAAAATCATCATATTAAGTTCCATCTAATAGGCAAGGTTTTCATTATAAATGTTAATTTAACACTTCGCATCTGAAGATGATACATATGTATCGAAAACGTTAATGCAAATTATTCACTTTTAAGATAAGCAAAGGCGGCATAGTAAACTAATTATAGTCAAATATTAATAGCTTATCGGCAAACTACAACATGAAATTGATTACTTTTATAGTAGCCTACCTACTTCTGCATTCCTTTCCTAAGAGCCATTAAAACCATCAACTGTACCGTATTTGATAGTATTGTACTTCATGAATCTCACAAGTGTGTAACTGTTTCAGCGTTTCAGGATGGGTCCGCGTGTCATCGCCGTGTTGGCTTACCTGGTCATGGTCGCAGCTCAGTGCCCAAAGAACTGTCACTGTTCGAAATACAGGACGGCATGTTGGAACGCTTATCTCCAGGCCCTTCCACATGAGATGCGGAACACAACTGAACACCTGGTGATGGTGGGAGACAACGTGACGGAGCTTACACCACAGTTTTTCTCCAGGACGCAGCGAAATATAATGAAGACAATCACATTCCACGATACCATGACAGAAACAATTGATGTAGCTGCGTTTCAAAACATGAGTACTTTAAATTCATTGACTGTCACGAGAAACGACATTTTTATTCTAAAGGCAGGAACCTTCCGGGATACACACCGTCTTTCCAGACTCAATCTGTCGTACAACAAGATAAACATTTTGATTCCCGGAGCGTTCAGTGGGCTCCAGAATTTGAAGGTATTGGACTTAAGTGTCAATATACTTGAAAGGTTGTCACATGATACTTTCGACGGCATGAGGCATATTAACGGTTGCAGAACAGCTCATGACAGTTTCCTCGATCTGTCTAACAACTTAATTCAGTACGTGGAACCAGGCACTTTCCGAGGTCTCTGTCACTACAACGACTTGGATCTCAGTAATAATTTGATTAAAAATCTTACACGAACTGTTTTCGTGGGACTTAAGGGACTGAAGCGATTGAATCTCCACCAAAATCGTATCAATAGTTTAGAGAGGGATTTATTCGATGATATTGAAGGTTTAACGGAACTTGATTTGAAGGAAACAACCCTTCATACGTTACATGGTGATACTTTTCAAAAGTTATCTCTCAGGGTGTTACATATGACTTATTATCCTGCAGATGAGGCGGAAGTAGTTTCTTTTCAAGGGCCCGAGACTCTCTTATTACTTGATTTTCGAAATAACTGTACAATATTACGTCATGGTATGTTTCAAAAGCTTAAGGGTCTTAAGAAACTGTATCTTAAGTTCGGCAATGTGCGTATAATTGAAAGTGGAGCATTTCTTGGTCTCCATCAACTGCTATATCTGGACTTGCATTACAATAAAATCGAAATTCTCTCAGATAATATTTTCAAGGGCCTCCTAACTACGACAAATCTGGATCTTTCATTCAACAAAATAAAATATGTGCATAAAGATGCTTTCATAGATCTCAATAAATTGCGCTATCTCGATCTGTCGATGAACCAACTCAATGTAGTGGACAACACAGCATTCAGTCCCCTCACAAGACTCGACTATCTCAATTTTCAGAATTGCAGTGATCTCAATCTCCTCTCTGGAATGCTGCGGCACTTGCAGGTGGTGAAACAACTTGAGTTAAGTGTGCCTCAGGGCGTGAATTTGTCCACTGGTCTAAGTAACGTTCTCCGTCGAGTTTTCAGTGACACTGTAGCTGTTCAAGGCCTTACAATCAGTGGATTAAATAAAGTTCTAAAAATTAAAGACTTCCAAGATTTAGACTTGCTGACACTCGAACTTATGTATAGCAACATTCCGGAAATTACTTCTAACGCTTTCGCTGATTTGCCTAACTTGCGAAGACTGGATATATTTCACTGTGAATTAGAAATAATCTCTGTAGATGCATTTAAACATTTAAATGCTTTAACCGAACTCAGATTAATTTGGAACATCATCACAAGCCTCGAACCAGGAGTGTTCCGAGCACTTCAGCGTTTAGAAATTATGGACCTCAGTTGGAATGATATCTCATCTCTCCACGAGGGGGTATTTGGTGCTGTTTGCGAGGAAGACGTGCAGAACACATGCTCCTATAGCAATCATATTTCATACAACACAACACAAAAATGTAACATCACATATGCATTGAAGAGACTTAAACAGTTGTACCTTGCCTTCAATAAAATAGAGTACATTCATCCACACACGTTTCTTAACTGCGAACAGCTAACTGTGCTAGACTTAAGCTATAATGCCTTGTTAACTCTGGAAACAGATTTCTTAAAAGTACCTTCTTTAGTAGAATTGAATATGACGAAGTGCAATATCACTCAAATAAAAGAGACTACTTTCAAATGCACTCCTAGCATTTCTAAGCTCAATCTACGAGCCAATAAGATAAAATATCTACATTTGGATACACTGAGAGTATTTGAACATCTAGAAATATTGTACTTATCAGACAATCCTTTGATTTGCGATTGTTTTTTTCAAGAAACATTGAACTGGTTGCACAGTCATCACATTCAAGCAAAAGAATACTCCAAAAAGGACGAGATGTTTAGAATTAATACTCTTTTTTGTAATAATTCGGAGTCTTGGAATGGATTGGTCGCGGGACTAGACTGCCAAAAGTCATCCAAGATACCTTTGTTAAACACGGACGAGTTTCAGTTTTTCAAGATGTATGTCGAACCTGTAATTTTTGGATTAATTCTGGTAATTGGCATTATGGGTAATACATTCCTGTTGTTACTGCTCTTGAGTCGTACAGACTTGCGTAAAGGAATTAATATTAGTATTCTAAATTTGGTGGTAGGTGATTTGTTATTTCTTATCTTCAATCTCCCACTAAGTTACCTGGATTATTCATATCCCACTTGGGATTTCGGTGTGATACTTTGTAAAGTGTTCATGGCGGCTAGGGATTTCACTGTGGGTGTTACAGTTTTCTCCGTGGTTTCTCTCAGTATACAGCGCTACATCATTGTAACGAAGTCTTTTGGAAAGAACAAGGGAATATGTTGTGTATCAGAAGAGAAGACGCCGTTAGTCTTGATGTTAATGACTTGTGGTCTTGCGTTTGGAATTGCTCTTCCCACTTTCTTCTCTGCAAAAGTTGATATAAAATGCCTTTATTCCGACCATAGTGGATATATTAGGCGTACCTGGACGATTCATTTGTTTGTGTTTTGTGTTCTCCCTGTTTTACTTATATGCTTCTTGAATTTTAAATCTGTCCGTTATCTGCAGGTCAGTATCCGCCGTATGCCTGGAGAGAGACAACCAGCTCATCAGGTTCACAGTAGAATTAGATTGGCGAACACAGTGATGGTTCTCACAGGTGTGTTTTTTGTCAGTTACTTCCCAAACTTCTTGCTCAGGGTGTTGTTCGTGTGGTCCCTGTTGGAAGCAGAATCACGAACAACATTTTTAGTCAGTTTCTGGTCCTTCTGTATGTTCTTCTTTAATTCCTGCTTCAACCCCGTTGCTTTATTCTGCATGAGCACCACTTTCAGGAACCTTCTGTATGAAACAGTGACGTGTGGACACGTGAAATCTCTTGATAGGCCTACAAGTCCAGTTTCTCTGAACGGTATCGCCCTTAAACAGCATAACACACAAAGCAGAGAACTTAAAAGTGCAAGAGAACATGTGTAATAAGTAACGTGTAAGTAATTTCAGTCCAAAAAAATAAAAATTGCAACGCAAGGAGCATTATATCATCGGTTTACAAGCAAAACACATTAAGTAAAAAATACTGCTTCTGAGAGAAAGGCATATGTAGTGTACATAATGTATATGTATAAAATTAGAACTCGAAAATGAAATACGCATAAAATAATCAACTTACTAAAATAATATTTTGAGGATTTAGTTTTGTCAAGATCTTTTAAATGTTTTTTTTTTTTTTTTTTTTGCTCAGGGGTAATATTTTTGACTTAATGTATTTTGCTTATAAGCCGACGATATAAGAGACAATGCAAAAAACAATAACATAATTGAATGGAGTTACGCAATAAGAGACCAAGCGCCAAAAACCTGTTTCGAGATATTAACCATTGGAATAGATCTGTTTTTTATGAAACATTTTATTCAAGAAGTATTATAACATCCATACTATTACAAAAAATAGCAAAAATAACACCAAAAAAGGCTAACCGATTTTTAATAAGAGACCAGCAGTTCAGTTAATATTTCAAAGCAAAATAAATAAATGTATTTTATGCAATAAACGAATTTTTGCTTATAAATAGCAGCAATATTCAGTTGTCGCATTCTTGATTTTTTTCCGAGTTAAATTAATCTACCATCAACAGATTTGTGCAAATATCTCATTTTTTCAAATTGTCGGTTAGTCTATTATTGTGTAACTCCGTCCAATGAATAAATGAAAACCTGTTTCACTTATGAAGTAGAAATTTGGTAACACATGTCAACTATGTGACTATATGATAGAAATTTGAAAAATATTACTCCAAAATATAGAAGTTGAAAAATTCAGCCCTGACATCCCTTAACGGTTTTAATAAAATAAATAGAAAAGTAGTGAATATTGTGTACATAAAAATTTTATATACTGTTTTTCATGCGACTGTGAATACTGCGAAATATCTTAAACTTTGTTTATATAAAAACAACCGATTATTTCCTCTTTCCTACTTCCATACAGTCTTACGAGTCAATGTGATGTAGGGAAGGATATATCTTTGAAAGAGCATTAGACGTACTTACATTGCGGGCCCTACATCCCTGTGATCAGTACTATGCAGGACTATTATGGAGATCTCGTAGGATAAGTACAGAACAAGGGACAAACACACTCCCGTGGAATGTAAAATCGAATCATAGATCTCTTGTAGAAATGCACAGGGCAACAGCATCGTACACAATACTCAATTCTATCATCATCATCATCATCATCATCATCATCATCATCATCATCATCATCATCATCATCATCATCATCATCATCATCATCATCATCATCATCATCATCATCATCATCATCATCATCATCATCATCAGAGATTGAGTCACTTTTCACCCGTTCAGCCTATAAATTGCAATAGTCTTAATGATTATTCAATCTTTTCCTATATCTTTCTAGAGTATGTATAACTTTTGATGGTCTTTTATCTTCCATGCATAGTATATGTTTATTCCATCTTGTTCTTTTATTTAATTATTTCTACAATATTCGAGTTCTGTACATATACTGTCATTTCGTCTTTTTAAATCTAAAAGGGTATATCCAGCCACTGCTCTTAAAAATCACATCCCTGAAGCTTCTATTCTTTATTTTATTAATAGAGTTTAGTAGAGCTAATATGATACAGTAAAAAAAGTCGGGCTAATTTGATACAGACTTTAAAATGTAGGCCTATCAAAGGCTCAACTTGAAAATGTTTAAAACTGTCATTAGGCTATGGAATTACATTTTATGATTTTTAAGGAGCAGTATTGAACAAAGTGTAAAAAATCATTATCAGCCTCAATATGTATTAAAATAAAATGCAGTTTTGCTTCTTGAAAAAAAAAAAACCTTGATGTGATACGCAGTTACTTTTGTTATTGCTTTTGAATGAATGAAGATGGAATAAATTTAAAATTTTTCTTTTACTCTGAATAATGTCAACTTTATTTTTCTCTGAAGAAAACCTGTGAATGTTGAGCAGCCTAGCAGTAATTAGTGCATGATTGAGAAGGGCTATTATGATGCACACTTTAGAGCTATTATGATAGCTAAAAGGCTATTAAGATATGTTTATAATGAAAAAAAAATTGGCCAAATTGAACAATTTTCTAACTTAAAATAATTGTTTACCACATGGAGAGGTATTTTACAATTTATCAGCTCTTTAAGGATGTTTTGAATTGACATGTTGGAACCCAAAATATAGAATAAGTTAAAAAATTTCACATATATCCTTATTTATTTACCCAATAATTTTAGCTTAATAGTTTTTCTTTTTCACTGCTAAAATTTAACAAAACTTTGGAAAATATATTCATCATTATTTAAAAACTTTTTTTAATTAATTTTAGCAATACAAACTGTATCATAATTTTCTCAATCTATAACATTACACACAAAAAAGTAATTAGAATATGTAACAATGTTCTAGCATTGGCAGTAAGATATTAAAATGTCAGTCAATTACTGTTTACCTGTAAATTTTTATATGAGAAAGAGATCGTTACAAAATTTACTAAATTTTAGTCAATTTTAAAATCACTTCAGTCAACCTGTTACAGGAGATACATTAAGCGTCCGTGTGTTTCACAATAGCCGTACTTCATTGCTCTGTATAATGGGTGTTATGCATAGACATTTCGCTAGCCCACGCTACGAGCGTGCTAAACTAGCCCCGGCTATCGACTGATTGCTTGTACAGGATTCATATCATATCATATCGCTAACACTGGTTTATGAATATGAAATACGTTAGTTCGCTGATCATCTACCGGAAGCCCGCGCTAAGAATGTCTATGAATATGGCCCAATATGTCTACATTTATAGCGCTGTATTAGAATAGCCCTATAGGTATATCACAATAGCCCACGCAGGAGGCTATTCGATACACTGGTTTTGTTTTAATTTTATATATTATTACAAATAAAAAATAAATTTAACTCCAAATTATTCATATATTAAAGTCTAATAGCACATGTCTTAATATTTTCAAATTTGTATATGGTTCGATAGAAAAATTGAAGGGTTTAGAGCCATAGTGAGAAAGCAAGGGTTAAATTTAAGTGAATACCATAGTTGAATGAAGATTGACATATCATTTAGTGTTAATGTGTGTACTTTATATTACTTGCCGTATGTTTCCATTGAATTATGGCAATAACTTAATTTTAATCCTTGTTTTCTACGGTTCTAGTAAATGGCGCTTGGCGCACTATGGTTCTGAACCCTTCAATTACAGCAAGAGATTGATATTTTGTATCATGATGGCCCTACTTGACCCTACTATATATAGGTATGTTTACTCTTCGTGAGTGTCCAATTTTCAGAACCATATCATTTTATAAAACTTTGAAATTACCTGTCTTCTTACCTTTTTTAAGTAATCTTAAAGTTCCACAAAGTTGTCTGGCTCTATTATTCTATGTATGAAAATCTTTATATTCATTATTTAACTGTGTATTGTTAATATTGTATATACCACTGCCACCGGGTGCTTGCCCACTTGCAGTGTAAATAAATACATACATACATATGAGATTTGGCATATTAAATAAATAAAACAGTTAACTTGTTCATTAATTTCATGTTCAGTTACAATTTCTACTCTCCTAATCCAATTATACGAATCATAATTACTCCCAATAATTGAATAATTTAAAACAGATAATCATGCAAAATATAACCTACAATTTTATATATATATATTGAATATAGTGTGTAGATTTTATCTTTCCATGCTTGAGGATGTAGACCGGATGTGATAGTGTTTGGCGCAGCTGTACACATGCGAGAGCTGAAAGATAAAATTTATGCACTGGATATACTCAGATAAGTATATGACTACCTTCTTAGAAAACTGGTTTGTGCAAGGTCAAGATAATACACAAATGTGCGCTGTAATAGTACATTATGCAACGAGCCTATAATGATAGTAATTAAGGCGCGAGTATGTTTGTATATGAAAAGAGCGCAATCGAGTTTCATAATTTTCATACGAGCGTCTTAATTACCATTATAGGCAAGTTTCAAACAACTTTTTATGCTCGACCATATTTCTAACTTGAAATTATTCAGAAGTATTCATTTTATTTTTATCTGACTGAAGATCGGAAGTGACCTTGTGCATAGCTCGTATATTGTGAGATGTGCGCAGACGCGAAAGTATTGATTTTTTCCGAGGAACAATAATGTCATTGACCTTGATGTAATGTAAAGAATAACATGAACTAATTTTGATATAACCTAGAAATTGATTTAGAATTGAAAAACGAGATGACAAATTGAATTTATTTGAGTATTATTTACAATTAACGCTAATTACTATAGTAACAGAACATAACCTTCTGCGACAGTATTGGATTTACAGCCTCCGTGACGTTTCCCTCTTTGTCTTTCGATTGCATATCCGAGAATAATCGAAAATCTGAACTTTAATGAAGAGGTGTACTTTAATGAGGTCCGTTAAAGGACTGCTACCAGGTGTATAATTACTACATTTCGGCATGGTTGAGCATTAAATTATAAACCAAATCGCTTTCGTATCTCACGGCTTTATTTTATAGAAATAACCTTTTCCGTCCGGCTAAATTAACTTGTTTACTAAAATTGACTTTGCTTGGCTTTTTGAAGACCGAATTAGGTACAAATCCTTGCACTTATGCTTACATTGGCATATTGTATGCCCTATATGCGATAATTTTCTAAAATCCGATAGATTATCAAAAATAGGTTTCGAATGGGTCCCAACTAGAAAGAAAAGAAAAGGAATTTCTAAGAAAATATGGCTGGGGATGATATTGGCATGATGGAAGCGAGAGGAGTACAGGATGGTGATTAGAAGTTAGACGAATGGAGGGGAAAATATTTCATTCGTATAAAAATTGAGCACAGGAAGATGTATTTCCATTTCAAACATATTAAAAATATCTTGTTTTATTATCTGATTCTAAGGCTGAAATTCAATCAACAGCATGTTACATGTTCTAAAATGGAAGAAATTAAAGAAATTCATAACATGATTAAACAAATTCAAAATTTAGGTAAAAATACAGTTTTCCAATGGATCCCAGCGCATTTTGGTATAAATACAAATGAGAGTTGTAATATCCTAGCGAGAAAATGAAAAACAATGAAATCGGAAATCGAAAAAGTCGAAAAAGAGAGGAGAATTGGGAGGACAAATTTAAAAGATACGCAAAACGCGTCCTTGCAAGGGGTTGGGGACTTTAAGAAACTAAATATGTGAGCTCCAAGCCTGTTGGCCACTAGTCTCACTCCGGGTTACGCTGCTCCACTGAAGGAGCTCTAGAAAATTTTGAAGGGGAAAACCGAAAATGGATGTAACCTCTTAGGTACCACATACGCGAGGGGGACGGAAATGTGATCAAAATGATCACGGGACGGGACGAGGAGGAGATGGCTGGTGTAGATCTGCACATTGAAATGAACTGTCATTTCGCAGTGCAGGAGGAGTTGAGAAGACTCTGTCGTCTGTTGTTCGATGACAAGGCAGGTGAAGACCGCCAGGAGAGACGCCGTGAATTCTGAATCTGCAAATTGAAAGGTTCCCTGTCCTTTCGCATTGCGACATGTGTGATGTTGCACATGTATTTCATAATTTATATACTCTGAACTAGGGTTTTAAGTTTTTTGTTAGAAAAAAAGGGGGGGGCTTATGGGGAAGGGAATATAGGTCCGTGGCCCATTTCTCTTAAGGCTCATCCCGACATTTGCCTTAACGCCTTAGGAAAACCACGGAATACCTTAGGCAGGATGAGTTGTCTCAATATAAGAGACTAGTCAATTTGGCTTTTACGTAATAGGTCGATTGATTTATGAATTTAGGATAGATTTAATTAATAATTAATTTTGAGTAATTAAGGGGTTCATGGGGATATGAATGCAGGTCCGTGGCCAATTTCTTTTAGGACTCATCCCGACATTTGTTTTAGCGCCTTAGGAAAATCACGGAAAAACCTTAGGCAGGATGAGTTGTCTCAATTTCAGAGACTAGTCAGTTGGCTCTTAGATAGAAGTTGGCTCTTAGGTAGAAGCATGTGTCTCCATATATATTAGAAATTCGTATATGAATGAGTAAATTTAGTTAATTAATAATAATAATAATAATGATAATAATAATAATAATAATAATAATAATAATAATAATAACATAAATTCCACAACGATTAAACTTTTGAAAAATTCAAAATTGATATCTCAAGCACCTCGTAAATCAGCTATAGCCATGTTTAAACAAACATCCGTGTAGAATTGGATTATTAACAACATCAAATTGTCTTTTATGCCAAGCAGAAGCAGAGATGTACATACACAGTATAGGGACCTCTGAAATTCTTCAAACTCATCATGAACTAACACTGCTGGGTAACTTTCGGTGCTGGACCCCGGATTCATTTCACCGGCATTTTCACCTTCATCTCATTCAGACGCTAAATAACTTTAGATATTGATAAAGCGTCGTAAAATAACCTATAAAAATAAAAATAAAAACATGATTTAATATCACAATATTGGGAAATAAGAATGAGAATAATTTTGTGCGAGATCGTGCGCATTTGCTTGGTTTCCGCACAAAACCAATCCGCGGTAAGTCTAAAATTCCACATTCAATATTCCCAACCTAACACACATAACAATTTCCCTCTTCTTACCGCTTAAGTGACATATTGATTTTACTGCTTTAGGCTTTTAACATTTTATTTTTAGAGATGTTCAATATAGCAATAATTATAAATTGGAAACTTACCACTGCAATTTCACCTAAATTGCACTGTTAATTATCGTTTTTAAATATTTGCAAAAATTAAGTAAACTCTACAACTCCACTAAAGTTACTGTATTCGTGATGCAAGTAACATTAAGGAAGTCGTGAAAAAATCAACAAGATTCCAGATGCCGATGTTATTACTGCAATATGTTATATAAATAATATTATTAAAATATTAAAATGAAAATAAATCATTACATAACTTTACCGTTTGTTTTAAGTTCGCATTTATAGACTGGGGGAAAAAAAAGACAGACGTATATCACGGCCTGCTGGAGTATAGTAAACACAGAAAACATTTTAAAGCAACAATGTTGAAGATAGATATTTTTGTTTTCCAAATTTGCCGTCATTGAACAGAAACCAAGATAGGGATTTCATTGCAACTAATTAGAAATTCGTCTTTCAGGTATGTAATAAACGATCTTCGCACAAAATAATGTACGATACACGAGCGGTATGTTTTCTTTCAATTCTCGGAAATTAAAAAAGCTCAACTACGTTTCGCTTTTTCAAACTTTTCCTCGAACATGAAAACTTCAACATACCGCTCTTGTAACGCATATTACTATTATTATTAAATACATACCGGTGCACGCACGCACGCGCGCAAACGCATATCAATCATGTACTTCAACCACCCTCAATGCTAAGTCAGAATAGCAGTTCGCTTGCATGTCTTGACCTCATGGGGAATAGAGAATACGAACAAAAGATTGACTTGTTCCTCTTGAAGGCGAGAAAGATTAGAACTTCAGCTGTTGAAGTTTGTGACACGAACTGTGGAAGGGATAATACGAGGGGGGTCCAGGAAAGAACGACCGTTCGCGCATACCCGCCGCGCAGTTGACTCCCCTTCCTTGTTTGAAGGTCAACTGGCTTCCTTAACATGTGTTCTCATAATGTTGTGAGTACTGGCTGCAACAAGTCGCCATTGTGCATTTTGTGTTACTTCAAAATGAACGACGTGATTGATAATCCCGCCGACTGTGAGGTGAGGAGTGTGATTCCATTTTTGAATGCCCGACCTTTGAAACCTGCAGAAATTTACCGGCAATTGAAATAAGTGTATGGTGATACTGTAATGAATGAAAGAAATGTGAGAAAATGGTGCGAAATGTTCAACAATGGGCGAACAAATGTCCACGATGAAACTCGACCCGGACGCCCAACACTCATCACAGAAGACCTGAAGACTAAAGTGAACGACAGAATCTTGCAAGACAGGCGTACATCACTCGACGAATTGCATATTACCTTTCCTGACATTTCTCGTTCTTTGCTTGGTGAAATTGTGTCGCAACATCTTGGCTATCACAAAATCTGTGCCCGCCCGCACACTGCTGCTTCAACTCGAGAATTGCTGGATCAATTCTGTTGGGAAATCTTTGATCATCCGCCCTATAGTCCAGACCTTGCTCCTAGCGATTTTCACCTTTTCACTAAGCTGAAAGACTTTCTGGGTGGTACGCGTTGGAAGTGATGAAGAGTTGAAGAAGACAGTGAACACCTGGCTTAATGAACTGGCGGCAGAGGAGTATAACACGGGAATTCTAAAGCTAGTGAGCAGATACGACAAATGTTTAAATGTAGGTGGTGATTATGTAGAGAAGTAAAGGAAGCTTCAGTTATGTAACAGACCTTGTTTTTTCAAATAAATATATTTTTTTTAATTATTACAACAAAACGGTCGTTATTTCCTGGATCCCCCTCGTAGTATCTACCCAACTATACACTTTTATGTCTGTTTTAGGTTAGGATATATTATATAATATGTTTTGTGTGCCATTTTCATTTTAATATGTGTGTTCGTTTAGAAAGTAGTGGATATAATCATAGGTGGAGGGTGGGTGAAACCTACAAAGTAGGACTTGTTTTAGGTACAAAGCACGTACGGTCAGAAGACCCGTGCATTGGATTTTAGAGAAATATAATATTACTTATTATAGCAAAAAAGACTAGATGAATGAACTGTCGGACGGACGGTAGAACGAACGAACGAAAGAAAGAAAGTAGAAATAACTCTGTATGTAAAACGTTGCCTTGAATATCATTTTTGACGTAATATGGAATGTACTGTTTCGTGGTCTCTTTATTCTACGTAATATTCAGTTCAATTTATTGGGTCATTAAACATACAAGTAACTTAATAGAATTCGTCACATATGATATATTTGAAAAATAGATTTTGTAAATAAAATTTATTGAAACACTAAAAATGAATTAAAACAATTCACACAATATATATTAACATTAACAAAATGTGACTACATTTATTTATGAAAAAAACAATAGGGTTCGTCTTTTGAAAACACAAAATATATCATAACTATAAAAATTAGAAAAAGTTACCTCAAAGAAAAATCTTCGTTGTTCCTGCGATAACTCCTGTGTGACATATTTTCAGATTTTTGCTCTATTAAATAACTTAAATAGCGATACAGCAAATAATAAAATCTCCTATATGTAATTATATTTCTTTGTTTCGAAAATGTAAGAATTGACAGTCTCCTATGTATGGCTGCCATAGGATGAATGAATGTGTTTTTCCTTCCTACTGAAAGCTTTTATATTTTGCACATGGGAGTTATTGCAGGAACAACGACGAAATACTTTGGCACGTGAAGTTTTACTAGTTCTATGTAGTCATCTTTAGGTGAAGAAGTAACCCCACAGAAGAAATGTAAGCAACGAATGGAGAAGAAACAGGATATAATAAAGAAAAAACCACAACAGAGTATTTTTTCTTAAAATAACCATTGTCCACAGTTACCGTACCTACATTTACATATGTCCTGTATTTCTAAGAGGCAATTTAAGTTAGCCTATAGGTAAATGTACTTCAGTTTTCGCAAGTTGCTCTAACATATTAAGAAATGGCATGATGAATTTCATACTTGATGTGTCAACACCACCCATGCCAGATAATTATTTGTTTCTCCTAAAAATTTATGTTTTTGAACTATGGTTGTTTTTTTAACTTTCAATTGTGATAGCATACTGGTTGATCACGACAGATTCTGGAAAACGATCTGAAGGTTTAATGTAACCAAGCTCGGAATAGGATTTGTGAGTTTGGGAACTACAATCCTCGTACACTTGCATTTCGGCCGTCAGTCATCTTGCGCGCTCAATGACGTCTTATTACTCCGCTAGATATCTGACTCTGGACTTAAATTTGAAGCTGTGCATGGAAGAACACTTAGGCAAATAATTAATGTGGACTTTCTTTAGATATTCTACCACATTATATTTGTAAAAAAAAAAAAAAACACCTTTTTTAAGTATGTTCATATACGATTTAACATTTATGGCTATTTCGCTTGTGTAGGATCTTTGAGTGTATATATATATATATATATATATATATATATATATATATATATATATATATATATATATATATATACACTCGTATACTAAACTGTGATGCCATCATGCGCAGGGAGAAACGATGAGTGAGCGGGAAATAGCTACTTCCATAGAGTACAACAGTCTAGGATATACAGTACTAGACCACAGTTTAGTATATACAGTCACGATACTTGAGTTGCGAGGGTGCTAGGAACAATAAACTGTAACGGTACTATCACAGTCTACTATATACAGTCGCGAAGCTCAATATGTACTAAAAATGCAAACATGGGTAGTTGCCCACCACTAGGATCGCTACTATCGCCTCATCATCGCAGATGTCTCTCCTAGCAGACGACAAAATATGTTACACTTTCGTTGTCGTGTTCTTTTGGAAAAATTAACACCTTCCTTCCATTATTGAAATATTAAATGCATAAAGTTAATTTATTATTTTAATGAAGTATATTAAATTCCACCATAAACTCGAAGGTACCTGCAAGAAATAGGTTAATATTATTTTTGTTTGTGTAAAACGAACTGAAATTTACTATAATCGCTTCACTCATTCAAGATTATAGCGATAATTAAGTATGAAACCAATAAATATTAATCTGCATTTCCCTTTACAGCAATAATAATGGAAATATGAATTAATGGAGTAACTTACGTGTACCGCTACTTATAGTGTAGGCTTACGTAGTTAACAAAGTGGAATGAGGTTAAGCAATAATAATCACACCTTGGAAATAAAACGTGATCAATAAATTTTATTGTAACAGACTTTTTCTACGTCTCTAGTAAAGTAACAAATAAAAATAACAACAAAATTAACAGCTATAATTAAAAACATATCCTTTGAAAAAAAAGTAGGCCTAAGCAATAACAATCCCACCAGAATTGAAAATAAAACGTGATCAATAAATTTCATTAAAACAAACTTAATTTTTCTACGTCTCTAGTAAAATATTATTATTCCAATTATTGTATTTTAGCCATTAACATTTTCATTACAACCAATAACGAACATTCTACAAGCATCATTGTGAAATACGCAACGAGCTAGCACTCGATAGAAATACAACACAGTCCAAAGTCGACCGTGGACAGTCTATTGTTTCTAGTTGCTAACCGCTTGGAGTGCTTTATCACAAGATTTGCAAAAAATCACCTCAAGCTTCGCGACTGTATATAGTAGACTGTGGTACTATTTCGCATTGTCTGTAATGAGGCGATATTAGCGACCCTAGTGGTTAGCAACTATCTATGGATGCATATTTACTACATATTGAGCTTCATAGACTGTGAGAGTACTCTATTTCCTTCTCATTCATCGCTTCTACCCCGTCCCCGCGCATCATGATATGGCCTCTCTATGCCAGCCACAACCCAGCAACTGACAGTATTCAGGCATTCATAGAAGTTTATGGTTAATTTAGGCGATTTCTTTTAATTGGTTATTTAATGACGCACAATTTGTTCGAGGTAAGTGTATTCATCGGTGCATTGCATTAGTGAGATAAAAACTATACAATGCATCTATAGCCTGGAATTCTACCGTATTACAATAGTTATAGGCAGAATTATCAACTGGCCAACACAATTTCGTATCTGTATATTCGTAATATAGATTTTTCCCTAGTGGCTCTTGAGTAGGGTCACAAGGAAAGTATGATTTCTTCATTAGTATAGGCCTATATTCCCGACACCAATCTATTATTATTATTATTATTATTATTATTATTATTATTATTATTATTATTATTATTATTATTATTATTACTATTATTACTATTATTACTATTATTATCGACTTTTCGGAAATACAATAATCTCACTTTACAGAAGTACGTTAAGATTAGTTAGAACAACTGAAATGCACGCCAAAATAAAAACTACATAAGCAGCATACGATGGGATGTTTCATAAATATCTAAAAATTCCCTCGAATAACCTGTTTTAAACAATGGACCAGATCTACAAGTTTAGCAAGGAATATGTTAAACTTTATAAGTAAGATTTCAACTTATCGTCGATGTCCACCGCTATGGAGTAACGGTTAACATGCCTGATCGTGACAAGAGCGGACCCAGGTTCAAATTCTGGTAGGGACAAATTACCTGGTTGAGGGTTTTCCCTCAACCCATTAAGAGCAAATGCTGGGCAACTTTCGGTGCTGGACCCTGGACTCATTTCGCTGGCATTATCACCTTCATCTCATTCAGACGCTAGATAATCATAACTGTTGATAAAGCGTCGTAAAATAACCAATAATAATAATAATAATAATAATAATAATAATAATAATAATAATAATAATAATAATAATCGTCGTTGATTTTATGAAACATATTATGTGACAGCACAGAGCATAATTCTTCAGGACAAAGAAAAAATTAATTAAACATCAAAAGGCCTACACTGATCCTCGATGATGTCATTAAATTAACCAATGTTTTCTACGGAATTGTCTAATATTCTCTGTAGGCCTATTGATATTTAATTGCCTTTCTTTTTCCTCCTGAAAAAAGTTTTGCTCTGTACTGTCACATAGAAGGTTTCATATAAATAATTAATCAACGACGAAATGGTTTCAGTTCTAAAATTAAAGTGAAAATATTTCGATGCTTGTGAGGATCTCTTTATGATACATACATATTAATTTGCCTTATTAGTTTTTATTTGTTGAGAGTATGAATAAAACTTCCCATGACCAGATGTGAAATGAATAATAAAATTATAAAATCTGGTTTAAATAATTTAATTTAATGTATTACTGCAAATTGTATCAGCTTCTTTTGTTTCTGGCTAAATGGAAGAAAAGTCCTGATGGCCTTAACTTCGCCAGAATAAATAAATAGATGAATGAATGAATGAATGAATGAATGAATGAATATTATTATTATTATTATTATTATTATTATTATTATTATTATTATATGTGTATAGTTTGTCTAATGAAAGTTTTATGCTTTTAAATTGAATTAACTTACTTGCTATATATTATGCAATGATTATTATGATGAATAATCGTTTAGGTTTGTAAATTTAATAATCTGATTGCTTATAATCTTTAGTAGAACCACCAATGTAGCTCAGTCGGCAGACTCGCTAGCCTGCTGCTCCGGAGCTGCGTTCGGGCTTGGGTTGGATCCTCCGTTTGGTCTGATTGATTGATTTCTTCCGAGGTTTTCCCCAGCCGTGCCGGGTGGTCTATGGCGAGTCCTCGGCCTCACCTCACCTCACCTCACCTCACCTCACCTCACCTCACCTCACCTCACCTCACCTCACTTCACTTCATCCCCGTTTGATTTGATTTTGTAATCCTATTAACATGAATTGGAGCACGACTAGTAGAAGACCCTTATATTATTACTGGACAAATCTTACCTGGTTAGGTTTTTTCTGAGATTTTCCCCAACCATAAGGCAAATCCCAGGTAATCTGTTGGTGAATCCTCGGCTTCACCTCATCTCACCATATCTCGCCAAAAAATTGTAATCTTGTACAATTTTGACTTGTTCCACATCTTAAAGCTTCATTGCTAATGTAAGATCTATGGAATATACTAAATGAAATTAAAGAGAAATGTTTAGTCAGTCGAAATTGGAAAAAAATGAAGTTCTCTTATAACAGTATTATTAATACTTTAAATCCATATTATTCGTTCCACTTTTCATTAATCTTCTTCTTCAATTCTTTTCTATCATAAGAAATTGGACAATGCGTAGATTTAAATACTGTATAACTTTTTTTGCTGTAGATTGGGTAAAAATTAATTTCTATATATCTAGACTACATACAATTTTTGATATCTTACATACAGTTCCGATATCAGCACGGAAAACTTTCAAAGGTCATTGTCCTTGCCCTAACACTATACAGTCATTAAACAAATAATAATAGCGGAACATTTTAATTCATTTTTTGTTTGTCAGTACAGTAGACAAATGAGAATATGGCAATAACGATTCCTATGCTTAGAAATTATAAATAATCCGATTAAGTACATTTAATTGGTTCTATAATATTGTTTTCTTCAAGGAAGGTTTTCATGCTAGACATCTGACCGCGATATCTATTTTACTTCCTGCCAACTTCTGGAATTACTAATATCTTGCCTTTCATCCGTTACACAGACTGCTCTACAACGCATATTGCGATTATTCGGGATCAGATCAACTTCAGTTGTCGATGTGAGTGGAGCATTAGGACACGCGCTTCGTCAGTATACAGTTGGGACTTCTACCTGCCGGTCTCGGGGATGTCCGTGCGCGTCTAGTCTAAACTGCCAAGTTTCTGAGTCTCAGGTATTCTAGCATTGAGTAGAAATTTTCTATGGATTACATTTATTTAAACATTTATGGCCCCAAGATAAATATGTTTTGAATTATGAGATCTGTTTACAGATAATACTATAAAAATAACTCAAATTAAGTTTAATATAAGACATTTATTTTCGTAGTATGAGTATTCGCAGCTTGCAGAACTGTTCTCTACAATCTCTAGTACATTAAGATGATTTCGAAGTGAATATGAGAAAGTCACTTTGTATTTTGTGTTATTTGAATACGTAATTAAATAATGAAATAATATATTATACGTACTGTATTGTAAGATACCTATCCAAACTTGTATTATAATGCGACATATACCACTTTTGTCGAATTTCCATGTCTAACGCAAGTCAAAAGCTTATTTAAAGTATAAATTGAAAGTATTGTGACTTTATTCTGAAAGTTTTTTCATAACTTTTTATTACTATAATTACAGAAAAAATGTCGTTAGATTGTCCTAATGGCTTAATTTAACTAATTTCTGTAGGATATAAATTGTATGCCAATACTTCCCCTCTCATCACTGACAAAACTGGATTTTTATGACACGTGAATTACTTCGTTACACTTTTCAATTGCCTTTTTTATTACATACAATTTTTATCTTTTCATTAAGATTTATTTATTTAATGAACATTTTTTACATACATTCTCGATAAAGTTAATATAATTATAATTGGAAACAACGAATTGACTACAGATATATCTTAAAATTTTATAAACTGTTATCGTATTGATAACTACCACATCTTTGCAGATTATTAATTTTTTTTTTAAATTTTATTATGCATATTTCTAACACTAATTTAAATTTTCTTTGTTAGTTCATTTGAATTGTTTAGGATTCCGATATTTTAAATTCAAGATTTGGACGGCTTTCAATATGATAGCCTACTACTATAGGAATATTTCAGAATTTCTGCAGGATATATAATTGCATGCCAATACTTCCTCTCTCAAAACTGACAAAACTGGATTTTTGTCATACGAGAATTACTTCATTTCATTTTTAATTGCCTTTATTACATGCAATTTTTATCTTTTTTTTTTAAGATTTATTTATTTAATGAATATTATTTACATACATTCTCGATGAAGTTAATACTATTATAACTGGGAACAACGAATTGACTACAGATATATCTTAAAATTTTAAACTACCAGCTGATGGTAAAAAGGAAACCAGAAAGACACTAAATTTGTAGCATTTAATATATATTTTTATTTTCGCAGTTGATAGTAACTTTTGTATTGAAATTATTTTTAATCTACCAAGTTTCCGAATGATACGTTAATTGTTTCGCTATAAGTCTACATATTATTTTTATACTAATAGCGGGTACTTCACTCTTCGTCATTCATCCATGTGAACCCAGTTATGCAGACCAATTTACCGACGAAGTCGTTGCCTAGGGTGCACCATAGGAGACTGATCTACACTAAAACTGTGATGAGATGGAGATTTGTTGGGATGCATAGGGGAACCGGAGCTCCAAGAGTAAACCCCTGTGTTGCCTGGATCACGGGCTTGCCCAATGAATTCAATTTTTTTTATTTCTTTTCCAAATAATTGTCATTTTCACATTTTTCAATCTCGTTACGAATGCTGTGAATGTTTTCATGCTGGTGGTGTTCGTGGAGTAGTCGAGGGCGGAAATGTAATATCAGTGTACTATCATGCCATCGAAGAAGGAGAAAGCTACTATTTTTTTTTGGGAGTGCTTTGTTAGGTGATATTGAAGGGAAGAAAAAGTGTTGCAAGGATTGGTTCTTAAAAAGAAATACAGTATGTACTCTCATCTGAAGTTACTGTGAGAGTTGCGTGAAAATCAACGTGTTGATTATAAATAATATTCAAGAATGGATAGTGAAACGTTCAAAGCTTTATTGAACTTGGTAAGACAAAATTACGAAGCAAAATATGATTTAAATTGCAAAGGGAAGATTATCTAGCGCCCTAAGACATTTGGCAATAGGAAACTCGTATAAAGATAATTTTAACTTCACATCCCACTAGCAACTATTTTGTCCATATAATTTTACAAATTCTTCTCAAAAAAATTTTTTTTTGAGTCCATGGCGAATACGTAATTAAATAAAAAAATCACAACACCTGGTATACTTACTTACAAATGGCTTTTAAGGAACCCGAAGGTTCATTGCCGCCCTCACATAAGTCCGCCATCGGTCCCTATCCAGTGCAAGATTAATCCAGTCTCTATCATCATACCCCACCTCCCTCAAATCCATTTTAATATTATCCTCCCATCTACGTCTCGGCCTCCCTAAAGGTCTTTTTCCCCTCCGGTCTCCCAACTAACACTCTATATGCATTTCTGGATTCCCCCATACGTCTGGATTTTAAGTTCCTAATTATGTCAGGTGAAGAATACAATGCGTGCAGTTCCGTGTTTTGTAACTTTCTCCATTCTCCTGTAACTTCATCCCTCTTAGCCCCAAATATTTTCCAAAGCACCTTATTCTCAAACACTCTTAACCTATGTTCCTCTCTGAGTGAAAGTCCAAGTTTCACAACCATACAGAACAACAGGTAATATAACTGTTTTATAAATTCTAACTTTCAGATATTTGGACAGCAGACTGGATGATAAGAGCTTCTCAACCGAATAATAACACGCATTTCCCATATTTATTCTGCTTTTAATTTCCTCCCGAGTGTCGTTTATATTTGTTACTGTTGCTCCAAGATATTTGAATTTTTCCACCTCTTCGAAGGATAAATCTCAAATTTTTATATTTCCATTTCGTACAATATTCTGGTCACGAGACATAATCATATGCTTTGTCTTTTCGGGATTTACTTTCAAACCGATCGCTTTACTTGCTTCAAGTAAAATTTCCGTGTTTTCCCTAACCGTTTGTGTATTTTCTCCTAACATATTCACGTCATCTGCATAGACAAGAAGCTGATGTAACCCGTTCAATTCCAAACCCTGCCTGTTATCCTGAACTTTCCTAATGGCATATTCTAGAGCGAAGTTAAAAAGTAAAGGTGATAATGCATCTCCCTGCTTTAGCCCGCAGTGAATTGGAAAAGGATCAGATAGAAACTGACCTATACGGACTCTGCTGTATGTTTCACTGAGACACATTTTAATTAATCGAACTAGTTTCTTGGGAATACCAACGCCTGGTATAAGAGATGTGAAATTGTACTGGAAATAATATCGGTCGTTACAATCTGTATGTGATGCAACCTGTCGTTCGTTATGCCGGTAGTACGACAGATTTTATGGAAGCCATCCAATTCAACCGCGACGTACTGCAGGTTATACAGGGACATCATTTTATTTTTGCTTCAATTTTTATTGTACCTGAGTTTTTGAATGTACTTCACTCCCACCCCCTCTACTAGTAGACTTCCAATCGTTCTCCACACAGAACCAAGGTCGCGTATACTGAGTTAGTGAGTATAGTACATTCCAGAAATATATTCGCGTTTTCCAGTCACGAAAGAGCTTTCAATATTGAATCATATTTTCGCACAGGTACTGTCGTCAGTTTGCCTAAGTCACATCCCGGTCCCCCCCCCCCGCTTCTGGTTTCCCTCTGTAAAGGCTAGTGGCTGGGCTGCCTTAGTTCGTTTCTGAAAACATTAATTTATGTTAGGAATTGGACGTTTACGTAATATTATACAACTGTTTAAAATAACTGACATAAAAAAGGGTCTCGTTAAATAATTAACTCACCTGATTTCCCTCCTTTCTACGACCCTGCGAAAAAACCACTTGGATAGTAGATAGCATGTCTGAGTAATTTTATCTTTTCGGATCGGGCAGAAGTGAAGATTGAATTTACAGTACGTAAGGCATTCTTTTATAGAGTAGGTACAGAGTTCACATGAGTTACTAGTACGAAGGACGAAACTGCTAACTGGAATTAGGTACAATAGTCTATAGTGCGATAATATATACAAAAGAACTGAAACCTGTATCGAAATGACCGGCTACACATTTTCAAAAATGTGTTTAAATATCCACATCACGATTATTTTTCAATTTAAATTCATTCTCTAAATTGTACGCTAATGTGCTGTAGACAGTATAATATACACTGCATAATGAATACATCAGAATGGATAGCTCAGTTCGTGAGTAAAAACACTTAGACTACTGTTAATACAATACTGTATTTTGATTAAACAAAAACCTAATGAAAATTATCAAACTCAAAATCGCGATATTTCCTAGTTTACGTAAATGGATGAACTATTTTTCTTCCCTCTTATACTTAGTAAAGTAATTTGTTTGTATTTTACGCCAGTATCATCGAACTGCAGTCATGGAAGAAGGTAGAAAACGGTGTTTCCGGTTTTCAAAAGTTAATCCAAAGGTATAGCCAGGTTAATATTAGAAATGTTAGTAAAAATAAAATGATGTCCCTGTACTAAAACGCCACACACGTTGCAATTATCGAAGTGAGTGCAATTGTAGGACGGATTATACAGCCGATCGTTGCATCTGTGGACCGTTTTACTCCTATTTGTTTCTCGTTTTGAATGCATGTTATATTTTAATTTTGAAAATTTAAATTATTAAAATTTTGCTTTTGTCGGTATACA
The DNA here is from genome assembly GCF_040183065.1 of Periplaneta americana. NCBI lineage: Eukaryota > Metazoa > Arthropoda > Insecta > Blattodea > Blattidae > Periplaneta > Periplaneta americana. The sequence continues at coordinate 57,240,856 of NC_091127.1, forward strand.
AAGAACGATTACTCTAAAACAGTTGAAGAAAGGTCCATATTTTAAGAACTGTAGTACCGTATCGCAATAACTGGAGGTGAACCCTAAAGTAGTACTCGTTAGATCAGAAGCTTTGAAAATTCAAAATAAGAGTAGGTTACTCATAACTTGCGTGCTCCAGCAATTTTTAGAAATGATAGAAACATGTTTTTAATATTTAGAATTCATTTCCTTGAGAATAAAGGAAAAAATATAAAAAACCAATAACTAAAAATTATTAATTACTTTTGTGAAATATTTATATAGAAATAACAATTATTTAAGATTAAATATCGGATCAAGTGAGTTTCGACAGTAACCTCTGGATCATAAGTGTTTTGACACTGTCTTTCAGAACAGAGTTTAGAAAACAAGTTTGAATCGTGTAGTTTTGACAGTAATGATTTAATAGTACATTATGCAACGAGCATATAATGATAGTAATTAAGACGCGAGGATGTTTATGAATCGAGCGCAAGCGAGTTTCATAATTTTCATGCGAGCGTCTTAATTACCATTATAAGCAAGTTTCATACGACTTTTTATGCTCGACCATATTTCTAACTTGAAATTATTCAGAAGTATTCATTTCATTCGTATCTAACTGAAGAGTGGAAGTGACCTTGTGCATACTCGTAAATTGTGAGATGTGCGCAGACGCGAAAGTGTTGATTTTTTTCCGAGGAATAATAATGTCATTGACCTTGTTATAATCTACAGAATAACATGAACTAATTTTGATATAACCTGGAAATTGATTTAGAATTGAAGAACGAGATGACAAATTTAATTTATTTGAATATTATTTACAATTAACGCTAATTATTATAGTAACAGAACATAACCTTTTGCGACAGTATTGGATTTCCAGCCTCAGTGACGTTTCCCTCGTTGTCTTTCGATTGCATATCCGAGGATAATCGAAAACCTGAATTTTAATGAATAGGTGTACTTTAATGACATGCATTAAAGGACTGCTACCAGGTGTATAATTATTACATTTCGGCATGGTCGAGCATAAAATATTAAATAATAATATTGTCTCCAACACATTTAATTGTAATGGCTAAATTAAGATGGATCTTCGTTTATAAAATGCTAAGATGAGGACAAACACTTTTTGGAATAGCAAAGTAAGTTACAATATTATAAATAATATCATAAAAAACGAAGTACAAATTTATGAAAATTCAGTCTTTTATCTCTATTATGTTTTTACAGTATACCATTTTGATCGCACATAGGCTCAGTCGGTCGGATCTGATGTATTTACACCATGAATGACATGCCACATGCACGTAAAACTTGTTCTTCAAATTCTCTCCGGTTTTCTCCATAGTGGGGACTCGGAAGTCTTTCAACATCCCGAGTTTTCTCTAAAGAGATAGTATTCTTTGCTTGAATGGTTTCCGGATAAATATCTTTTGCTCATGCTTCAGTTTTAAGTACAGATAAAAAAACTCGGAGATAATTTCTGTAATTCAGTTTACCACGTACAAGAATTTTATTTTCTATTCCTTGATCTATATACTGTAAATGCGCTTGCCAATTTGGCTTGTCTTTCCGACATTTCTGTAACTGCTAAACATTTCCTCGTTATACTTCCTTCAACGGTGATAAGTTTCCTTCCATGACAGTAAGCACAAAAAATGCGTTATTTCAGCAACTAAATGCATCGATTATGTAAAAAAAATAACTCTTGCAATAGTCTTACATAACGTCTTCTACACAACAAGATGGAGAAGGGTGAGGTGAGAGCCGATCGCTGATTGGTCGAGAAGCGCTGTAGAACAAAACTCACAACGTATCATGACAGTTATGACAAAAAGAGACAAGTTTATATCCTGTTTTCTAAAGGGTCATGCGAGAAAAGAAGAAAATCTTCTTCTGACTAGTGTCCTACGCAGACGCAAATGTTCCTTATATCGATTTTTAATTTTTTGAAGCATCTGATTCACAACTCTAACCTAATGAGATGATAAATTGTAAATTTATCGACTGTCACAATTCAGACTTGTTTTCTTTCTCATCTTCACTTGGACGACATCTTCACATTTGTGATCTTGTTTGTTTTTAAGTGTAATTTCAACAAATTTCGAATAATATTGTACCGTACAAATAATATTACTTACTTACTGGCTTTTAAGGAACCCGCAGGTTCATTGCCGCCCTCACATAAGCCTGCCATTGGTCCCTATCCTGAGCAAGATTAATCCAGTCCCTACCATCATATCCCAACTCCCTCAAATCCATTTTAATATTATCTTCCCATCTACGTCTAGGCCTCCCCAAAGGTCTTTTCCCCTCTGGCCTCCCTACTAACACTCTATATGCATTTCTGGATTCGCCCATACGTGCTACATGTCCTGCCCATCTCAAACGTCTGGATTTAATGTTCCTAATTATGTCAGGTGAAGGATACATGCGTGCAGCTCTGCGTTGTGTAACTTTCTCCATTCTCCTGTAACTTCATCCCTATTAGCCCCAAATATTTTCCTAAGCACCTTATTCTCAAACACTCTTAACCTATGTTCCTCTCTGAGTGAGAGTCCAAGTTTCACAGCCATACAGAAGAACCGGTAATATAACTGTTTTATAAATTCTAACTTTCAGATTTTGTGACAGCAGACTAGATGACAAAAGCTTCTCAACCGAATAACAGGCATTTCCCATATTTATTCTGAGTTTAATTTCATCCCGAGTGTCATTTACATTTGTTACTGTTGCTCCAAGATATTTGAATTTTTCCACCTCTTCGAAGGATAAATCTCCAATTTTTGTAGTTCCATTTCGTACAATATTCTGGTCACGAGACATAATCATATACTTCGTCTTTTCGGGATTTACTTCCAACCCTATCGCTTTACTTGCTTCAACTAGAATTTCCGCGTTTTCCCTAATCATTTGTGGATTTTCTCCTAGCATATTCACGTAATCCGCATAGACAAGAAGCTATGTAACCCATTCAACTCCAAACCCTGTCTATTATCCTGAACTTTCCTAATGGCATATTCTAGAGCGAAGTTAAAAAGTAAAGGTGATGGTGCATCTCCCTGCTTTAGTCAGCAGTGAATTGGAAAAGCATCAGATAGAAACTGGCCTATACGGACTCTGCTGCAAGTTTCACTAAGACACATTTTAATTAATCGAACTAACAAATAATATTACGGATATTAATTAACGAATACAACATCAAGTTAACTACCGTAATACCAAGTTGCATAAGCTCGCATTTGTAAAAAAAATCTGATGCAGATTACACTGCAATAAACCTTTCTCGGTCAAACTACATTTAGCGTAGGCCCTATTTGCTCATTACGTATAACTCCTACGGTAAGACTGAACCAAACAAATGGTTGCGCAGACGTCTGCGATGACGTAATGTCGACTTGCCTGACCTTCACAACACTTGATATACATTGGGAGATGTTATCACTCGACAATTCCGAGTTCTAACTCGCATGTGTATTAATAAACATACTTATCTCTCAATCAGTCTGGCACTGACCTTTGATCCTTGAGTAACAACTCGCAACAGACGAGAGACAAGTCACTATTCTATATTAATAAATGTTACTACTCACTCATATAATTGAGTTTATACTATCAACTTTGAGTTAACTGAATAGGTGTCTCAAAGCGGTTGAGTGAAGTTAAAAAACGTAATGACGAAGTATATGATCATTGTATAACGCAGAAGAAAAGGTATAAACATCGCAGAGAAGCTTGTAAACATAGTTACAAAGATTTGTACAAATTTAAGAAGGAGAACGTACAGTGACTAGCGCGGAATTTCTTGCAAGATTCAAATGGGAGAAGAGGAACAGCTCTCGATAATGAACTGAAAATGAGAATTTTCTTATGTGGGCGATCCAGGTTTTCAAATGGGCGTTCCAGAGGATATGGATATTTCCCATGGTACCGTGTCACTTTTCATTTCATTGTATTCCATAGATCTTGTGTTAGCATTAAAGCTTCAAGATACGAAACAAGAGTTAAACAATTTTTTGGTGAGATGAAGTGAGGTCGAGGATTCGCTATAGATTACTTGGCATTTGCCTTACGTTTGGGGAAAACTCGGAAAAAAAAACTCAACCAGGTAGTCAGTCCAAGGAAAAATCTAACCAAAGCCCGAGTGCAGCTCCTCATCAGCAGCTAGCGAGTCTGCCGACTAACGTAAGTTAACCTGGAGTAGGTTATTTTACGACGCTGTATCAACATCTCAGGTTATTTAGCGTCTGAATGAGATGAAGGTGATAATGCCAGTGAAATGAGTCCGGGGTCCAGCATCGAATGTTACCCAACTTTTGCTCAAATTGGGTTGAGGGGAAACCTCGGAAAAAAACCTCAACCAGTTAACTTACCCCGACCGAGATTCGAACCCGGGCCACCTGGTTTCGCGGCCAGACGTGCTAGCCATTACTTCACAGGTGTGGACTCAGTGAAAGAGTGCAGACCTACTCACAATGCACAGTAAAAATTTCTACATTTTGGAATATCTTTTTACATGATGTCCTTCTATGTTCCCCAGTCATTATCCTTATAGCTTTCTTTTACAACAAATTCTAACTGCTGGGAAGTTGCAGTTTCTTTGAAATTAAAAGCATTTAATTGCGTTCAATTTCCAACAACTGTCCAAGAGTTACAGAATGCAAAAAGGAAGTATTCATTTCCTGACGCCATTGAAGCTGTGAATTATACCGATATTTTTATTTAAAAAAATGAACATGCCGATGAGTATTTTAGTAAAACAAAAAGGTGTTGCGAGCCTTAATGTACGAGCTACCTGCAATGTCAAGGAAGAATTCACAAGCGTGGATAATTATTTCTATATTAGGTCTATATGGAAAAATTCGGTTGTTTCTAGAGTAATGATTGGCAATAATGCCAATACACTTCTTCTAGGTGATACAGACTATGGAATTCTGTGGTTCCAAGGCAAAAGGTGATATTAAAATTTTTGTTGAAAATGAGATTTTGCGATATGGTGTGCATCCTGCTGGCATCTTTATTGTGGCAAAAGATAACATGTATATCTCTATTATTTTTTTGTCTAATCCATTGTTATGAAACATGATTCCTACGATTTTATAAGGTTTTTCAAATTATATCTGTAAATGCTCGCTCTTGAAAAGTGAAAGAAATGGTATAGAGGCCTAACGCATTTTGCCTTGGAGCCACAGAATTGCTACTTGGCTTATTACTTTACCATCACTCCACAGCAAAGAGCCTACAATAAATATATACCGGTAACGAAAGAACGTGCGACTATAGAGATGTTTCAGCCAAGTGAAGCAACAATTTCCAATTCTCCGAAGCAAAATAAGAGTTACAATGGAAAATGACTTTGATCATATTATGCTGTGTTATATCGCACAATGTAACTAAACACCTACTTGAAGATTATGAAGTTTCATTACTGTAGGACGAAGTGGAGGAAGAGAGAGTAGAATTACCGAACAGGTTGTATGGGTTGTATGTATCACTCAGACGAGTCATTAGAAATGAAATACTAATAATATACAGCGTACACATATAGGTAAGTTTATCATATATGTATAATTTGAACTGGTAATGGAAATTACGGGAAAACGGCTGAACGGATTTTAATGAGTGACCCCTCATGTTCATGCCTGGCATCCAAAGTTTTTCGGAAAAGTAGTAGTTTTCAGTGAAATGTCAATTTTCCTACATCATTTTCCTATTTTCCAAAATCCATCTGTTGTCAGTTTTGAGAACTAATTTTATTCAATCACGGCCGACTTGATTGAATTTCAGAACAAAACACACACTACAATAAACAATAGGCTATTACACGAAGGCCATGACCTGCAGGATTGCCGACATATTTAGAGCTCAATTCAATTTGTTATTAAAAACTGATTCTGCAGTGTATAATTTTCTGAGTACACCTGTGTATTGGATATTCAAATCTACGAAACTTGAGGTGGTTTGATGACATTATTACCATTAGAAATTAAATATTATTATAGTTAATATCATGATGCATCTGTTTTTTCATTAATTTACATAATATTGATGCTATATTGATGACATGAAAGTGAAACGTTTTGTGGTTATGTAAGTAAATATAGAGAATATCTTAATTTAGATCTTCATTTCTATAATTTACTGAGTGACTGCTATATATAACTACAAAACTTAAATAAGATAATAATATTGTTATTAAAAATCAAATATTTTTATACTTATTATATTGATATGTGTCATTGTCTTCAGTATTGGCTCGAGAGAGCGCAAAAATTACAGTTCCTAAGGAAAGATCAAAAGGTATTACTTACTGATAAAATAAGAGGCCTAGAAAATTTTGTAGTCTCCAGATCATATCAGCAGGATCTCTTAATAGGATAAAATGATTTTACGCTCTACATTTCAAGTTCTACATGCAGCAGCTATACGAAAATGCTATTGTTCGAAAGCTTAGCAAACCTAACATTTTTTAACTTTCGCCTACAATCCACAATGACCTGAAATAGCTACTGCTATCGTCCTGACATTGATACTTGCGTTTTCGCGTTGAAACTCAAAAACTGAAGTTGGATAGGTTCAAGAAAAAGTATTTGGCCTAAAAAAATCCATTCAGAGGGAGTATGTTTCATTATTATGGAAGCAAATAACTATCAAAAAGACAAGTATTCTTCATTGAAAATAAATCTGAAAAATTTTTATTTGAACGTCTAACGAACTTAGTTTGCAGCAGTATTTGCTGCACAAGCCACTAGTCATATTATATTGTTACACATTCATAAGATTTTTTTTTGTCTGCTTCAGTGAATATCATGTTACAAATTCCTTTGCATTTGTCTTCAAGTCTTCAATGACAGGAGAATACTTCCTACTTCTCATTTCCGGTAACTGATTTAGTGAATAATATGTGGTGTTGTTTCAAAATATTAACAAATGAAGTTTGAAACTGCACACTTTCCTCATCTATGATCGAAACAAAAGTATATTTACAAACCGAATGTGACGAAGACTTGCTTCTGCAAGGAGCTCTATTCTAAACATTGATAACTAACACAGCTATGTCTAGGCGATAAAATGTGAGTAACAACTCAGTCACGAGTGAGATGCCCAGGAGGGGAAAATATTTATTAATATGAAATTCAGACTAATCACTAGGGAGCAGATTTTTATGTGCTAAAAATTTAAATATATTTATTTTTTATGTGCTAAAAAGTACGAAAATATTTGCTAAAAATAAAAAAATATTTTGTTTTAAATATGACAAAAATACCTTACTTAGCTTGAAAAAAAATGTTACTAGGTACTCGCCAACCACATTTGAGTGCTAGTAGTTGGCCGAGAATTGCAGTGATTAACAAAGGTCATCTCCAAATTCTCCATCACAAATGCATGCCGATTATCTCTGAACAACGACTTATACTGTGAAAACGATCTTTCCACATCACAGGACGTCAGAGAGGAATGTCACAAACACATACACCGTCAATTTCACCTACAGGCACACCCTCCAATACTTGAGCAAATTTACACATTTTTTTTATATCCACGGTTTTTCCCAAACACATTCTGGAATTTGTCCCTTAGTAATTGTGCTTCTGAACCTGGTTGCGAGCCTAGTTTAATTTCCACGGCACGCACCTCCCTGTTTCAGACGACAGCTTTTTGGATGTTTCGAATTTTTTTTATGGTGTCACACAAAAAGCTTAAATTTGCTAACAGGAAAGCCAAATCGTTTTTAAACAACCATCTTTCAGTATATCTTGAAGGATATCGATTGACGAAGCCCGATAACAGGGAATCACAACAAGATATAGGCCTATTGCCTTACTTGATGGGCATGAGCGAGAGGCGAGAGATTTGTTTAAATTAAATAATATTCATACCCAGCTCTTATCTGTTGTGTTTCACAAACAAAGCGTGGAAGAAATCATCTTCAGCAACAATAAACATTCCTAATTATGTGTTGCAAGATCTCTCCTCCTTGTCCATGTTAATTTATTCTCTTATAATAACACTGATATGCTGCCTAGCAGTTCTCAAAACTTGAGGCGATACTATTACGAAAATGGATAACACCACACAGCGCTTAGAAACACGAAGCAACCAAGAATTCTTAAAAAAAGATAACGTACTTCTGAGTGAAATAATTTATTTAGTTTTAAAATATTTAAAAGTCCTTTTAAAAATTACTTAAGTATAAAATCTCCAAGAATTGTGTATTTATAATACATTTCCTGAAAATATGTATTTACATAATTTTTTGGTGAAAATGTGTTTTTATGTGAAATAAAGTTCTGGTTTTAAACTTGAAACTTCATGTTCGGAATGTTTAACTTTGTTAATTGTTTTTTATCACACGCAAAAAGAATATTTAATTACATAAGAATCCGCTCCTTACTAATCACTCGCTCGACCCTTTACCACTCATTGAGTTGTCCGATACATCTCACTCACTCTCAAGCAGTTTTATTAATATCTGCCATTATCTTCTACCCCTACTCCTCTCTCTCTCGCTACCGGCGGAAGAGAATTTAGCTGCGCGAGTTTGGTTCAGGTCCTACTGTCCGAGTATGATCGCTATAACTTCGATTGAACAATTTTCTAAAGGACTGGACATTTGAATTTTCGCCGCCACGATGGTTTAGTGCAGTGATGTCAACTAGAGCGCAGGTGTGCCTCTCTGCCCGTATGCGCTGTCCAGTGCACGCAGGTACAAGTCACTGGTGAACACAAGGGTTGTATATTACACATTGACGATGGAGCGGAAGAAGTCTTACAGTAGTTTCAGGCTGACTAACTCTTGAAATATCAAGATGTTCTCAGATTTTACAAAGCTTTAAATCCCGAACTATATCCAGGGGTACGAAAATTTGCGGTGCAAATGATTTCTACAGGGACATCATTTTATTTTTACTAACATTTTTAATATTAACCTGGCTATATCTTTGGATTACCGGTCTAGAACCGGAAACAACGCTTGCTCCCCCTTCCAAGACTGGAGTTCGAAGATACTGGCGTAAAATACAAATCACTTTACTAGGTATAGGAGGGAAGAAAAGTAGTTCATCCTTTTATGTAAACTAGGAAATATCGAAATTTTGAGTTTGATAATTTTCATTAGGTTTTTGTTTAATCAAAATACAGTACTGTATTAATACTTCATGTTTTTACTCACGAATTGAGCTATCCATTCGGACTTATTAATTATGCAGTGTATATTGTACTGTTACAGCACATTAGCTTACAATATAGAGAATGAAGTTAAATTGAAAAACAATCATAATATGGATATTTAAACACATTTTTGAAAATGGTGGACGTTCATTTCGATACAGGCTTCAGTTGGCACTATAGACTAATTCCAATTATCAGTTTCGTCCTTCGTACTAGTAACTCATGTTGAAATAATTCTATACCTACTCTATAAAAGAGTACCTTACGTACTGTAAATTCAACTTCACTTCTGCCCGATCCGAAAAGATAAAATTACTCAGAAATGCTATCTACTGTCCGTTCAAGTGGTTTTGACGCAGGGTCGTAGCAAAGAGGGGGGGAAATCACGTGACAGTTAATTATTTAACGAGGCCCTTTTATTTAAGTTATTTTAAATAGTTGTATAATATTACGTAGACGTCTAATTCCTAACAGAAATTAATGTTTTCAGAAAAGAACTAAGACAGCCCAGCTAGTAGGCTTTACAAAGGGGCGAACAGAAGCAGGTGGGGGAAATCGGAATGCGACGTAAGCAAACGGACGACAGTGCCTGTGCGAAAATAAGGTTCAATATTGAAAGCTCTTTCGTCACTGGAAAACGTGAAAATTTTTCTGGAACGCACTATACTCACTCAGTACTGCATACGCGACCTCGGTTCTGTGTGGAGGACGCTTGGTGTTTACTAGTAGAGGAGTGGGAGTGAAGTACATTAAAAAACTCAGGTACAATAAAAATTGAAGTAAAAATAAAATGATGTCCCTGTATATTTCCAGTACGTATGTACGTGAGCAATTTTTCTCTCTTATGAACATCACAAAACCAAGATTGAGATCAGGATTATCAGGTGATAATATGCGGACAATGCTAAGTATTGCTACAGGAAATAACATTTCGCCGGACATACTAAGAAGATTGGTGTTGGTTAAAAGCAGTAAGAGCGATTCTGAATTAGACGAGAAGTCAGGGATCTAAATTACTATAAGTGTTATGTAGGCCTACATATTATAAGTAAATGATATAACAATTACGGAACAATTAATGAGATAGACTTTATTACTTAAAACTCGTAAGTTAAACAGAATATACTGTATGTTTATTTATTTTAGGCCTATTAAATAATTTTTAGAAATAGTCTATAGAATGTCTTACGATTTCTTTTACATTTGTCTAAGTTTAAAATAGAGAAGCAGGCTTATGTACTAATAATTACATTATTAGATAATTATAATAATATATTATATAGACCTAATAATTATCTCAAATTGTATAAGTTAAGGAGAGTCTAGATTTGTCGTTTATTGAAGTATTTTATAATTAATTTTATTTATTAGAGAGAGAACTGCTGCAAAACGTGCTTTGATTTCTTGTTGTCTTTTATGAGTATGACATGTTATCGACTGCTTAATAGAAGCAATTTCATTCACCTGGCAGTAGAGGCCAATAGAACTCATTTTGCGCACCCCTTCTTGTTCACCGCTGCTGCTTGCTGAATAGATTCATTGCAACGAGTCAGCGCTTAATCGCACGCAGAGTCAAGTACATGGATGGGAAACTCGTGCTCCCAAAATGCTAAAAAAAACCTTGAAAGAGAGAAAGGCAGACGGAGCCAGCCGCAGCAGTTACAAGTTGTTTGTAGTTTCGCTGCAAAATCCACGGTGCGCTCTGGCGGCTCATGCTGGTGATCGTGATATCTATTCCATGATTTGAATTTCAGAATGACGCATGGTACAATAATTATAGTAATTTTAGACAAACTATACCTGAACACACAACAAAAGTATATTATTTTCTAGCTTTGTAAATTAGTTTAGTACTGGAAACACAAACTGAATACAACCTTTTCAAGATACAACAAGTATAGCTATAACACATTTATTATTACACTATTTGTTAATATTTCTTATTATATGTCTTATTTGAAACTTAGAACGCTAGAATTTTCAAGTCTTTATATGTTAAAGAGTATTCCTCTGTTCTCAGAAAGGTAATAGTCTGTATTCGCAAACAATAACATATTCAAGGAAGTATTTTTTACATGTCACGGGAGATGAAATAAGTTTACTTCTGAGCTCTTTCTTTACTTTGAAAGCTTTTACTTCTTTCTTGTATTAAACTCTGCCTCAAGCACATAAAGTATATATGGAAGCAAAGAGTATATTTGGAAATTCTACTTAGGCAACATTACGAACAGTTTGATTCCTGATTTTCCTGGAATCTGAGTGGCGTGCTGTTCTGTAGATTTATTAATTCAAGCTATAAATTTTCAGGATTTTCTATCGGCGTAAGCCAAAAATATTTCAGAAAAATTTCGATTCCTTGTCAATTGTCACTGTTTCTCCAAACTTACCAGTGAATTCTGCTGTAGGTCTTGAAGTAGGGTCTTATATTTCATAAGATTTTCCTATAACTCTTCAAGATAGTTTATAGTCAAAAAAGTGAAGTTGTCTGTGTTCTACATGATACTACCACATTTCAAATTTATGCATAAATGTTCTTAGCTAGTCGACTATATGTCGTGCAATTCTGTAACTCGCACGCACAACGTGCTAATGATATTTGATATGTCTCACCTTGTTGATCTCATTTTTACCTTTAGCTGTTCTAAAGCAGATGCAGACAGTATTTCTTTACTGAAACCTTCACTGTTTATTTGTAACATAAAATGTCATGCGTAAGAAAATGTAATAAAATAAAAGCTTCACATCTCTTTTTACTCGTAACTAAAGGGAAATGATATGGGAATTATATTGTTTTTCACTTAAAACGAGCCGCCACTTACTACAGACGCGAACGAACTTGTGTCTTGAAAGAACCGCACACAGACAGTATAGCTAGTACAGAGTCCGTTCTACCTGCACTGAGATTGTGTTGACACTTTGAGAGCACGAGTTGCCCACCCATGAGTATGACATGTTATCGACTGCTTAATAGAAGCAGTTTCATTCACCTGGCAGTAGACGCCAATAGAGCTCATTTTGCGCACCCCTTCTTGTTCACTGCTGCTGCTTGCTGAATAGATTCATTGCAACGAGTCAGCGCTTAATCGCACGCAGTCAACTACGTGCTTTGACCTTGACATCGCTGGTTCAGTGGCTAGAGCAAGGGACCTATAATCTTGTGGACCCGGGTTCGTTCACCAGCATACCCCCTATTTATAGGTTATGTTGGCCAAGCCCGTGGTCCAGCTAACACGGGAATTCTATCAGAGCTCCGGTTCCCCTTTGGCATCCCAACTAATTTCCATCTAATCTCATGGCAGATGTAGCGTAGACCAGACTCCCATGCCGCACCCTGGCAACGACTCTGGGCTTGGGTCAATGGCGAAAAGCCAAGTACTAGATAACCAGACATTATTGTAGATTTTTCTTCACATTGCGATTGCAAGAGTGACTCTTGATATTTGACTATTTCCTTACATAAATTTATATTTTAGCTGATTTAAGTCCGGCTGCAAATCAGATCAGTCCCTGATCACCAATTAGATGATGTCTGATTTATTTGATTATTCATTTCGTTGCACGAAAGTGATTCTCCAATCCACTTGTCTCGATTTACTAATTGCTGATTTAAGAAAGAAATACATTTGGCATCAGCGCTGTTTAGCAACCACGGAAAATTTGATGCTCATTAAGAGGGGAAACGAATGCATCGAGTGGACTCTGGTGAAGGAAACAAATTCATACCACAGTTTAGTACAGGCATGTCAAAACCCTGCACATTGTGCACTGGTCTCTGTGCAAATGTGCAGTTCCTTTCCCCTACTTGGAGGGAGCGAATCGGCTTGGAGGAGAACACGACAGGGCTGTACAGTACCTATAGTAGCAGATCAGCTTTTGTTTCAGTAACATAGATCAATTACGGGTGTTCATTGAGCTGTGATTGTGAATGCGTAATGGAAAATAAAGTGAGGAGTCCACAGATATAACGAAGAAGAGAAATCACGAATCATATAATATAACTGTTATAATATTTTTCTCAGCCAACGGTAATTATTTTAAAATGAAAGGCTTTTATCATATCATGTGGACCTAATAGTGATGTGAGAATTTAAATCATATTAGTAAAATTCTCAAAATATGATATTCGCCAGCTCTTATTTCTTAATTAGTACTCTCACGGCAAGACAAACATGACAATGATGTTGTTTTGGAGTCTGTACTAACACAGCCATCAATGGTTAGACGGCTTACAACTTTTATTTGATAAGCTGATAAGTGATGAGAATATTGAAGAATACATGTGAGGATCTTGAGGTTGTAAGGGAAGGAAGAAAGCAACTATTTGTAAGGCGGAAAATTTTTCTGGAAAATAATACATAATGGCGAATGTTCCATTTCACATTACTATATTATCTTAATATACTTATGTTAATAAATCTTTAAACCTGACATAAAGAAAATGTCCTCGCTTCACAGCTTGTGAAGTACTCTTTTAACTCAATTCAGTAACGCTCCCAACTTGCTAATACTTGCTCTCAACGTTTTCCAAGTAAACTATACATGAATTTAAATTCAAGCTTAATTTATCCAATTTATTAATAATAATGTGAATTTATATTAATATACAGCAAGGAAATGATTCCAGTGTAAAAGCCTCACAATGTCCTACTGCATGTAATTATTGTGAGTAAAATATTTTCTTTAACATTTGTGCACCAATGGATCCAATAATGCTTGAGGAACAATGAAAGAGTATTACTTTGAAATAATCAGTACCTACTACGTAAAATGAATTATTGTGTTCGTTTTTTGTTTCGAAATTACTAGGTTTATTTTACCACTACTACTAACTAGGTCTCTCTATTACTAGGCCTATTAATACCATAAAAACTATGCCTGCTATTACCACAAAACTAGGCCTATTATTACCACTACTACTAGGCCTATTATTACCACTACTGCGAGGTCTATTATTAACACTACTATTAGGCCTACTATTGCCACTACTACTAGGCCTACTATTGCCACTACTACTAGGCCTACTATTGCCACTACTACTAGGCCTACTATTGCCACTACTACTAGGCCTACTATTGCCACTACTACTAGGCCTACTATTGCCACTACTACTAGGCCTACTATTACCACTACTATTAGTCCTACTATTAACACTACTACTAGGCCTATTACTACCACTACTACTACGCCTACTATTACCACTACTGCAAATCAAGATTTCAGGTATAACTCCCTGTAAAGTTGATTTGAATAATTTCGAGGGAAAAATTGTTCCGGAGCCGGGTATCGAACCCGGGACCTTTGGTTTAACGTACCAACGCTCTACCACTGAGCTACTCGGGAACTCTAACCGACACCGATCCAATTTTTCCCTCTATATCCACAGACCTCAAAGTGGTAGAGCGTTGGTACGTTAAACCAAAGGTCCCGGGTTCGATACCCGGCTCCGGAACAATTTTTCCCTCGAAATTATTCAAATCAACTTTACAGGGAGTTATACCTGAAATCTTGATTTGCATAATACACGTCACTGTTCGTTAACAGAAAACCACAATTTAAGTTACACGGAGTTAGTGTGCACTCGAAGTTGGTTGCTTGACGGTTGTCAGCCCACTTTGAGGTCTGTGGATATAGAGGGAAAAATTGGATCGGTGTCGGTTAGAGTTCCCGAGTAGCTCAGTGGTAGAGCGTTGGTACGTTAAACCAAAGGTCCCGGGTTCGATACCCGGCTCCGGAACAATTTTTCCCTCGAAATTATTCAAATCAACTTTACAGGGAGTTATACCTGAAATCTTGATTTGCATAATACACGTCACTGTTCGTTAACAGAAAACCACAATTTAAGTAACACGGAGTTAGTGTGCACTCGAAGTTGGTTGCTTGACGGTTGTCAGCCCACTTTGAGGTCTGTGGATATAGAGGGAAAAATTGGATCGGTGTCGGTTAGAGTTCCCGAGTAGCTCAGTGGTAGAGCGTTGATACGTTAAACCAAAGGTCCCGGGTTCGATACCCGGCTCCGGAACAATTTTTCCCTCGAAATTATTCATTACCACTACTACTATGGCTATTAATACCACCACTACTATGGCTTTATTACCACTACTACTAGGCCTATTATTACCACTACTACTAGGCCTATTATTACCACTACTACTAGGCCTATTATTACCACTACTACTAGGCCTATTATTACCACTACTACTAGGCCTATTATTACCACTACTACTAGGCCTATTATTACCACTACTACTAGGCCTATTATTACCACTACTACTAGGCCTATTATTACCACTACTAGTAGGCCTATTATTACCACTACTAGTAGGCCTATTATTACCACTACTAGTAGGTCTATTATTACCACTACTAGTAGGTCTATTATTACCACTACTAGTAGGTCTATTATTACCACTACTAGTAGGTCTATTATTACCACTACTAGTAGGTCTATTATTACCACTACTAGTAGGTCTATTATTACCACTACTAGTAGGTCTATTATTACCACTACTAGTAGGTCTATTATTACCACTACTAGTAGGTCTATTATTACCACTACTAGTAGGTCTATTATTACCACTACTAGTAGGTCTATTATTACCACTACTAGTAGGTCTATTATTACCACTACTAGTAGGTCTATTATTACCACTACTAGTAGGTCTATTATTACCACTACTAGTGGGCCTATTATTACCACTACTAGTGGGCCTATTATTACCACTACTGCTAGGCCTACTATTGCCACTACTACTGGGCCTACTATTGCCACTACTACTAGGCCTACTATTGCCACAAAACCTAGACCTACTACTACTACTACTACTACTACTACTACTACTACTACTACTACTAGGCCTATTATTAGCACTACTACTAGGCCTACTATTACCGCTACTAATTATATTAAAAAGTCTGTACTGCCCTCTAACTTGGTGGTCGTCAACTACACAATGAATATATTGTGTCATTATAAAATTTATTCTCATTAAATTTTAAATCAGTTTCCAGAATTTTTATGATCTCATATTTCACCACTAAATAGTTTCTAAGCACCATATACCTTCCTTTTCCTTTGCATGAAAGGACTGAAATATAGATAACTTTAAATATTAGAGTAAATAACCATTATTATGTCCTTAAAACAATACTAGTAATACTGAAAATTAATGTTGACATTGCCATTATTCAATATTTCACATACTTATCCCGAGTGTATATGGGTGATTGAATTTATTTTTTAGAATATCGCCAAAGTTGAATCATTATAATACTTTAATAAATATAGCCCTCCTCTGCCATTCATGTTTTATTTCATCACGACTCATCCTTTGTAAAAGATATTTAAAACAGTGTCTATCGCCAGGCTACATCAATGTATTGTGGTACTGTTTTCGAATTTCGCGCCGCAAACACTCCTTTTAATGGCGGATGCTAGCCGATTCAATTTGTGACATTTTTCTTGCCTGCCACTCACGGGTATGTGTCTCTAGTAAGTATTACAAACTCTTTGGTCCCTAGTAATAAGAATAAATGGTTCTGCATTTGGACTGAGCTGCTATCAGTAAGAAAACGCTATCTTTCAGTTGTTACAGGCCACATACATGATCAGTTCTGCGTCATATCGGTCTGAACGCTGGTAGCATCTCAAACATGATAAATTGAGGTCAGCTGATAATGTAGCCTACTCATTTCTCTTGTCTTGACGTACATGTGAGTTTTGACTGACTACTGCAGATAAACTGATACGCTATAGTGCATTGAGGACGAAGGATTATGTAAAAGCGAGGGGTGGAAAAACTGGCTTTTCTCTTATATCGGCTTGAGTTTTAATTTCATCCCCCCCCCCAAAAAAAAATTTGCGCAAGGGTGAACTGCTGTAAATTATGATAAACGACTAATGTGGTTTTAATGTTTCCGTCTTGACTTATTTATAATGTCAACCCAAAAAATATTTTTGTTAACAGATTTTAATTATTTTGTGAACGTTTTCGCTCTATATGGGCATCTTCACATAATACTGGGTGTTCATTTCAAAGTGTCATGACGTCACTGTTGTTGCGTCACCGATTTGAAGCGAGTTTCAGCTTATATGTCAGAGAAGTTGCCTATTATTCAAGGCGTTCAATCTGAACTTGAGAACGTGTACGGTATAACTTGAACGTCGTAGCAACAGATGGCGGTCTGTACGGTTTTTGTGCTACTATAACCTCTTTCGAACTGTGTTTTGCGCGGGCAAGTCGTACACAGGGTATTTGTTATCATCGGTTGCGTACGGCAACATTCCACAACACAAATCAAATGCTCCGTGTCCATGTTGACCGTCGAAGTTAATGTCAACAAATGCGTAAGTAATCGTCTTAACCCTCTCCCCATATCCCGACAGTACGTGTTTCCAAACAGTTCACATTCCTGCCACTACCGGCGTTACCGTACGTATCGGTTCGTACTCTTCAGAATGAACTCCGTACTTGCTAGGCAACTTCTCTGGCTCATAGGTAATACACCTCTGCGGAAGTATAGGAAGATTGAATTCTCTAGGCTCATCGGCTAGCCACATGACGGCATACAGCGAGCCATGACACACTTTGAACTGAACACCCAGTATAGATATATGTACAGTTACCCTTAAAAAGAATGAGACGATTCTTGGTCGTCGGAAGTTAAAGTTCTACAGCGCGGTTCACTCGATATCGACGTAACGATACATAACATGAGAAATAGTACAAGAATTGTTACAAGGACCACAACAAGGACAAGGACCAGAATAAGGATCACGAAGAAGACTGCCATTTAAGGCCAGGATTTCACAACATAGCTCGAGTCACAAAATATCATTGCTTCACTGTACCGAATGGCAAATGCCTGCTAAGGGATCTACATTCTGGACTGCTGCTGTCACTGTCTTGTCTCGGTAGCTCATATAGTAGCGTGTTGGTTCCGCTGTATAACCGAAACGTCTCGTGTTCGATCCCGGGTTAAACTTTTTTTTATTGAGGTGTAATTAATTTGTTCAGAGTTCCTCGACTGTCTAATTTGTCGAAAAATATGGAATAATTTATGCGCAATTTCTGGGTTTTACAAGTTGGCTGAACATCGTCAAAAAAAATAAAACTTACTTGGAAGTTAAAAGTATTCTTCCTCAAACAAAAATCATAAGAAACAAAAAGAGACCTGTTAACTTAAAATCTTGTCCACATGCCATCAGCTTCTATTACAGATCTAAGTCGATCCGGCATGGATGTCACGAGATTGTGAAATAAGTTCTGATCCCCGGCGAGATCTTCCCAGGTGTCAACAACTTGATCCCACAATTCGTCTCGATTTCGAGGGCGTCGGTGGGCATAGGGACTATCCTTCTCTTTTTCAATTCCACCCATAAATTTTCGATGACATTCAAATCAGGTGACTTCGGAGGCCAATTAATGATTTCGATCTCGGGTCTCCTTTGAAACCATCTTTGAATGCTTGCAGCATAGTGCACGGGATGGCTATCCTGCTGGAAGAGCAATGCTCCTTCGGGAAAACGTTCTCGGGCTGAGGGAATGAATATATTTTCCAGAATGGTGCTCGTAAGTTCCCACATTAAACCGGCCATAGATGCTTCTATAACGCCAGGTCCATCGTAAGACATCCACCCCCAACACGATATGCTAAAGCGCCCCGATCTTTCACGTCGGTGCACATAGTGCTGGTCATGTCGGAGACCATCCTCACGATAGACACGGACAGGACTTTCGTAATCACTCGAGATGGTTGTTTCGTCGGAGAAAATTACATTTCTCCAATCGAAATCCACTCGATTGGTAGCGAAGGCAAGACGGTCGACAGCTTGTGCTTCCCCCAATATTTCCATTTGCGCAGCCCTCCGGCTCCTAATACCGCGGTTCCTCAACCTGCTGATCACAGTCTGTGAAGAGCCGGGAAAGTTAGATACTGCTCTTATTTCGTTAGCAGTCAGAAAGGGGTCCTGTCGAACTGTCTCGAATAAGAGAGCATCCTCTTCCAATGAAGAAATCCGCGGACGCCCAGGAATAGGGCGATTTTCGACCTCCCCTAAATTTTGGTAACGATAACCCACCTCGCTTCCAGGAACACCGACCAAACCGCCAGCAGATCTAGCCCCATATCCAGCCTCAACTAGAGCTATAACTCGCTGTCTCATGTCACGTCGGTTCGCCATTACGATGAGAAATGAGGGATGACGATAATACTTTAGTGTAGACAATGACTATTTAACGTGATATAGAATTATTGAAATAACAGGTATCTTGCATAATAAGAGTTAATAAATCAACCCTAAATTAAATATCTAAATAACAGGATATAACAGGAAGTCCAATTGTTGCGAAACTAATCAAATTAAATCTAAGCTGAAGTAGCACAGCCATTGATAAATGTTTTGTACACAGAATTAGACTGAATTCCTATTCGACAGAACCTATAATAAATGGCTTGTCTGAACATGATAAACAAATCCTAAATGTTTCCAATGTCACTGAACAATTTCAAAATATTAATTTAAAAACTAAGAAAGGATCGTAAATGTTGTATCTAATGATTATTTACATTTATGTCTACAAAATGAATCTTGGAAAAACGTATATGATACTGGTACTACTGATATTAAGAGTTAATGTATTGCATTTTTCACTTAATTTCATAATCACTTCAGTGGATTTTCTCCACTCAATGTTGTGAAAAAATTCAAAAGTAAAAACATGTATATAACGCAGGGACTTCAAAATCTCGTGTATTAAAAAGAAGAATCTATATGTAATGAGTTGCAATGTAATGATCCTCATGTTCTTAAATACTGCAAGGAGTACAGTGTAATTTATCAAAAATTATGAAAGAGGGAAATAGAATATATTTGAATAGAAAAGTACAAAATTCAGATAATGCAATTAAATCTATTCGGAATATTATTAAATTTAAACTTGTAGATATCCTAAGAAAGAAAATATTTTTTCACTAAAACCAATGATTATAAAGTAGAGGATCCCAAATCTATTGCAAATTCTTTTAACGTATTATAGTATATAGTACAGAAATATTATTGGCAACTTAAACATTCAAGATTTTGCAAAAGATACTGCAATTGGTTACTTAACAGATGCATTTAATAATTAGTATTAATATATGTAATTAGTCAATAACTGCAACAGTGCTTTTCCATTCAATCATAACATGAATAAAATTGAATGCATACTAAATTAAACACTATTGCAAACACGTAGATAAAATAGTTAAAATTAACTGAAGGTGTGAGAATGAAATAATCTAAAGCCATACTTTTAACAAAAATTGTTTTGTGCGAGTGCATTTCTTACACATATGGGAAAGCTATTAATAAAATATTGTAATAATTACTCAACAAATTACATAGCCTAAGGACTCTAAACCTTTGTAAAAGTTTGTCTATTATTATATATATTTTTATAATTTCATTTTAATTGTTAGTTTTTAATATATATGCATTTACATTGTATATGTGTGTGTATAAATGCATTCATTAGATTAACGTTTATAATATTATAACTTGTAATTTTGTATTGTTTGCGATCATTAACACTTAATCTCAGGACTTCGTAAAACTCTATTTCAACGTTACTTAGCTATTTCAACGTTATTTAGACAAAAAAATCGTTGTATAGACTAAGAATCGAAATCGCACTCTTCTACACAACACGCAGAAGTCTTACCGTCTGAGCTATTGAAACGACATGAAAGCTTTCCTTTTTGTGTGGAGTGTCGATCTAGTCATGAAGGTCCATTGTCGATTTAACTACACCATTTATGTATATATTTATCTTTCATTTACGTAATATTATCATATTTTTTGCAGTTTTTGAAGTGAATTTCGGAACGATGCTAGTAACAAACCAAATAGTCTGAATTTAAGTAACTCAATATTCGTTATCTTGTGTATCAGTGCTCTGGTCTCCGATCATGCGCAGTGTTTTACATCTGAGGCTTAGGAATATTCAATCGTCTCATCCTTTTTCAGGGAAACTGTACATAATGTATATAAAAATTACATAATACATGTGACCAATTATACGAATATAAGCTTAAAATTTTAAAAAGGCAATTAAAAACACTTTTAAAAATCTAACTAAAAGTACAGCAATAAGATCAATAAGTATAAGAAATATGTATATTTAATATCATACTGTGATCGTCCATTACAGACAGAGATCACAACCGGGCTATTGTGTGGGCTCAATAAGCCGTATTGTTATATGTGTGAAGACGCGTAGGTGGACACTTATTTGACAATAGGACGCGTAATTAAATGTGCATATTTTAACAAAGAATACCATGAAAATATTTGCAAATCAATGAAGATATATAGGGTCATGGATAACTAATATGCTTCTGAGTTAGTGTTTAGGCGTGAATAGAAAATGGCATGGATCACAAAATAATTAAAATGTGTTAACAAAAATATTTTTTGGGTTGACGTTATAAATAAGTCAAGACGGAAACATTGAAACCACATTACTCGTTTATCATAATACGACTTATTGGATAATCTACAAAGATGAATTCAAAATTCAAATTAGCTGTAAATTATTTTCTGTTCATTAAAACGCCATTAAATTGTTCAATACGTTTCTTATAAAAAGAAAGTATTGTAAATATGCGAAGAAAGATTTATAAATTTTCGGTTATACATTTTCAATATTCCTAGTATCCAAAATATGGCTTTGAACATATATTCAGCTTTTGTGTAAGACTATTTCTCTAATTTCAAGACTTGTATTGGTACTTGATATCTAAATGTCAATTTATGTCGGAATAATAAACGCGGAAGTATGTTTTAAGAAACAAATGTGTTTAACTAAAATAAACATTAATTTCATTCATAGTATTCTGCTCAAGGGCAGGTTTTTCACTGAAAACTCGACATTTTCCGGACTTTCCTATTTTCTGCCTTCCTCTTTGTCTCCTCCTATGATCCATATACTCGTATCTTAATGTCGTCTATCATCTGATTTCTTCTTCTGCCCCGAACTCTTCTCCAGTTTACCATTATTTCCAGTGCATCCTTCAATAGGCAGTTTCTTCTCAACCAGTGACCCAGCCAATTCCTTTTCCACTTTCTAATCAGTTTCAGCATCATTTTTTCTTCATCCACTCTTTCCAACATCCACTCTCTTATTCTGTCTGTCCACTTCACACGCTCCATCCTCCTCCATATCCACATTTTTAATGCTTCTAGTCGCTTCTCTTCATTTCGTCATAATGTCCATGTTTCTGACCCAGACAATGCTACACTTCACACAAAGCACTTCACTAATCTTTTCCTTAGTTCTTTCTCCAGACATCCGCAGATGTTCCTTTTTCTATTAAAAGCTTCCTTTGCCATTGCTATTCTCAGTTTGACTTTTTGGCAGGAGCTCATGTTACTGCTTATAGTGCACCCCAAGTATTTGAAGCTGCCCACTTGCTCTAATGCCTCATTTAGAATTCGCAAGTTTACCTTCTTTACTTTTCTTCCTATGACCATGGTATTCGTATTGTTGGAATTTGTCTCTATTCCATACTGCTCACAGCTGTCATTTAGCTCCAGTAGAATTTACGGTTAGTAAAAATTATTGAATTAACAATTTTATTTTATTAGGTATGATAGAATGTCAAGTGAAATCGTACACTCATCAAAGAAATAGGAGAAAAAATAATTTTCTTAAAAATAATTATCTACAGAATTGAGACTGATCAATGACATGAGTGGAACCATTCGGTATCTCTCTTTTTTAAACAATTATACGTCATTACTAAAATGCATTTCTTCGTGCTGGGGAAGTTCCGATTTGTAGTTTTGCAATTAAATTTAAAAAATCTAGTTTCACAGTACATCGCGTCACTTGAAAAATAAGACGAACATCATTTAAGCAACGACTCGTCATACCTTTTAATATTTATTTACTTTATATTTCAGCAAACGACAAGAACGAAGAGGTTTACAATAAAAAAAAATATGATCAACAGGCTGGGTATACAAAGTACCATGTTTCCTTTGTGTTAGAACAGCAGAAAAAGAAGCCAACACTTGGAGCAAGAGCACTAGTCTTGAATCTGGATATGAGAACATTTTTGGATCAAAGTTTCGTCGATAAATCGAAAATTGTATTCTTCTGTCGCATCTTCACATAAAACTCGGCGCTATGAAACGGTTTATTAAAGCTTTGTCAAAAACTGCAAACTGCTTCACGTACCTCTGTAAGAAGTTGCATATCTATCGAAAGCAAAGCTAGGAGAAGTCATTTTTGTTAGCTTGAACATTAGAAACTGATGTTCGATGAAGAAATCCTAACATGCTCACTACAATGACTGAACTTGAAGGCTTGCATTGCCTGTGAAAGTGGTGCCACTACTAAGTTCATAGGAAAGAAAGGTCTCTTGCACGTAACCGTCTTTTACATTCTTTTGGAGAAACTGTCTCGTGATAATAACAAACTCACTTTTTGAATTCACGTCTTTGACTTTTTTATTAAACGTATTATTGTGGTGAACGAGGAAAAAGAAAGTTTCTACCAAAACCTCACAACATTAAGGAGATGAAAATAAGATACCAGGATTGATGGAATGTTAATATGATCGGAGAAGAGATGGGCGATACATCGTTGCATTCCAGAAACCTCGATAGGAAAAACATGAGCTGTTTAACATGAAAGAGGGGAGAAAAAATCAATACAAAGCCTTTTACTAAAGTAAATTTGTTAATAACGGAATTCTAATTGAATCATGGGCTGCAAAAAGTGTTCCAAGTCGTCCAGGTTAGTTTTACGGAAAACAACAAAAACTGCTTCCCTCATAAACCACGAAATCTTTTTGCATACATTAACGACTTCAACAGGCCAACACAGTGCTATAGAGGCATCTGACGTAGAATTTTTTTGCACAGATTGATGTATTAACATTGAGTATGGATTTGTCCCCAAGTCGAAACCTAAACCAAATTGACTTAGAACGTTTTGCAGCACGATTCAATTGTCTTATCCAGAATTTGTCACGAGAACAATTTTTGTCTAGTATTTGTTATAGGAACAAGTCTGTTTAAAATTAATTGTTCTATTGAAGTCAAAAACACCAAATTCACTTAGATTACCAATTCCAGTTTTAAAAGTGATACGTGTTAGTGAAAAACTGACCTAATATATGGTTTCAGCACCCCATAGAAACTGACGAAATAGCCAATCTTCAAAACTTTGAACTTCAATTTTACAGACCTGTGTAAATTATAACTATACATAATAGAACATGATATTTAATGAAAATAGTGCTTGTTGATTATTATTAGTTTTATCAAGTATTATAAAAATATTTAATCACGTCCTCTACTAGACGCTGTTGCAAGCTGTCTGTGAGGCAGTGTCTGACCCGTGAATCTTGATGTCTTCTAGAGATTATTATAGCTAATTGGGTGTAAAAGAAGGTTTCATGGATATTACTAAAATTCTTTCTAGTAACGATGAAAATGCTAGACTTAGCAAGTCGCATAATGTCATATTCTTAAAATGCAGTGTATAAAAAAAACTATCGAATCATACACTTAAAAAATTGAAAACAGAACGTTTTAAAAAATGAAAAGAAGGGCAATTAAAATTCTATAAGATATTGCGATTACCTTATCTAATAGTGGATAAAGCATCAGCACGTAGAGCTGAAAACCCGGGTTCAAATCCCGGCGCCGGAGAGAATTTTTCTCCGTTCCATTACTCTTTCATCTTATCTAATAGGAAGTAGCGATACCTGATACATTATAAATGATTAAAAAAAAAGCAATTGGATTCAATAGGAATGACGTTTTTGAGATGTGCAACAGACTACAATTTTAGGTGAACGAAACTTTAAAATAAAAAAAAAAATGAAAAGGCTGTATGAAGAAATGGAAGAAATGAAGATGTGGCTTAAGCATAAAACCCACTTTGTAAATATGACTCAAGTAAGTTTATGAAGGGTATTCGGTAAATGTGCCTGTGGAATAAGGGCCATTTTAAAATTCATTTAGACATAAAAGATTCATTATTAACGAAGCGGAATACGCAGTTTTTATGTTATAAAATAACACTTAGATCTGATTGATCATTTCGGTGAAATAGCTTTAAGAACTTTTTTTACAGAAGAACCTAATACAACTTAACATACAGGGAGTTCTTATGCAGACCGGTCCCGGTCTCTGTACTCTCATTAGGCCCGTAACATACTTGCAGAGTTTTCGCAAGCGAGAAATATGTTACGAGAAAATTAAAAAAAAATTGATAACATGGATTCAAATGGACGTCCACATACTGGAAGAGATTCTCTCTCGAGGCAAAAACCTCGCGCAAGTTTCTCGCTGGAATCTGTAACTCAGCGAATTTTCTTGATACATTTATCAAAGATGTTTGACATTTATACTCTTTATGACGATTGAATGTAGAAAAAGATATCACAGGTGGCGATCAAATAAAATGAGGAAAGATGGCTCATAATTGCAGTCAGAAACTTGTCGAACTTGTACGATGTCACCCGTAGGCCTATTTATATTATACATGGGATGAAAACTATAAAAACACGAAACTTAATGAAGAAATCTGGAGACAAATACCTATCAGATTATCTGAAAATAAATAGGGCTATATTTTATTTTGATGAGATTTAATAGTATTAATTAAACATTCGAAATATTATATCTATATGTCTTAACAGTTTACGTAATTTTAATCAGAATGTAGCAAATAATTATCTATCATATCATGAATGGCAAAAAAAAAAAAAAAAAAAAAAAACTGTGGTCCATTGAGCCTAAACGTATGATCATTGAAATCGAAATCAGTGTCCAAAACTCGCCCTTATTTTCGTAAGATACAATGTGATTTTCAGATATTTCTGGCTTTAATTTTAAGCCTACTTCTTCCTTTCATTAACAAAATATGTTCATGTAACTCCATTTCCTCATCATCTAAATACTAAGATTCAACATAGCGTTCGTACGTAATTTGTAAAGTACGGCAATATACTTACAGGTTATATATTTAAGAACGACAATATAACGTAAATACATAACCTATAATATTTCCCCCAACGAGTGATTACTATAATCAGAAAAATGCTTTCTGCATGAATGCAGTGCATAGATGATCATAGCGAGATGTGATCTGTGATAGCGAGAACTCGCCAAGTGTGTGGAGGAAGGCTCTTCGCCTCTTTCTCGCAACACATTTCTCGCTAGCGAAAACTCTTCAAGTGTGTTACGGGCCTTACTTGAAGAAATGGAACAGGACTGAGACCAATCTATTCAGAGACGTGTACACTCGTATGCTCTCTTCTGTAGATTAACCTTATCTCTAGGTCTAGGCTCTATTGAGTTGTCTCGCTGAAATCTGTGATCGACAAACATAGATTGCAGCACTTAAAAAGTGAAGTATATAAAAAAAATTGAGTCTGTTTCATAATCTGAGTTGAATCACTTTGTGGAGAAAGTGAATATTTATGTTCGGAGGTAGAAAATGAGGTACAGTGTTAAGTTTGTTACTACTACTGTTACAAAATTCCATTTAGAGTGCCATTGTAAAACTTACCATAGGCCTATTAGTTAGTATGTAATAGTCGAAGTGAAACGTGTTTGTAATGATAAATTTGAATAAAGTAAGTTTATTTAATACTAATGTATGCCCTAATGTTGTACGTTATTAGAGATCTTTCTTATAGGAAAAATGTTTTTATTTTATTAAACTATTTTTCAAAGAATGTCTTTATTTTGTGTTTTTTTTAAGTGCCCTGTAATTTTAGGTCCAATTTAGATATTTAAAATTAAATAAAAATGCCTGCATTATAAATAATTTAATTACTTAAATTTTATTAGAGCTACTTGTTATACAGGCTGTAAGGAGTATAAGTGCCGTTCTTTTCACAATCATCGGGGACGGTGTACAACAGCGGTCGTCAGCTCGGTGCACTCTCGGGCTAGCGTCTCTTACCCGTAGGTCTCTTCCAGCACCAGCGTGCATTCGTGGCTGCTGGCAAGTATGCTCTATACCCCTTTCTGCTGCACGACGGGGCAAATCATGTTGCTCCGCTTACCCTTTACCCATTTCAGCGAGTGCTGACGACCACTGGTCTACATGATCAAAAAATGTCCATACGACATAGGGTCAAAACTTGAGTTTTCCCAGAAAGAAATATTTTCTTATTTTATTTGCGTTATACTGCTTATATCGTGAGTAAAATTACGGAAATAAATACGTCAGTAGGTATATCTAGAGTTAATGAGTTTAAATAAATATTTGTGTTTTCTATTAAGTTTTCGTGAAATTAAATAAAAATGCACGCTTAAATTTGTTAATATTCTGGCGTGAGAGACGTGGCAACGTGTTCAGCAGGCAGTACTCTGCACAGATGTAAGTACTAGTCAGCTGAGTTCAAGCTCCCGGTCCATAGCTCCACTGCCGAGTGGATGGCAGTTCAGTGCAGGGTATTCGATAAACAACTTGTAATGTCATTCACAGTTTAGGAATATCATATGTTATTAATTTATGGAGCAAATCGTCGTAATTAAAGTGAGGCAAGAAGAATATACCGTCAACGTTTTCCTCGAAGATTACCTAATCGACGAACTTTTGTACCAGTTTCTCAACGATTATAACAAACTAGTCTCTTACCCCGTTTCGAAAATCATACAACCAGAAATTTGTTTAAAAATGATACTGCTTTACGGAAGAGCGAGAGATTAAAATGTTGCATTAGAAAAAAGTTCGTATGATTTTGTGCAGAAAACCATTGTTTACTTTTTAGACGTACAATAAAAATTGGAGCAATATTATTACATAAAATGTAAATTTACCATAATGTTCTATTAATGAGATAGCAAGTTTATATTTGCTGCTCGTTTTATGTAAACAGTTGTCATGGTCCGCTCCTGCATTAGAACAGAGCATGTGTTTCGTACCAATATGTCTGTACCCACTTCAGCTGTACTGTGTAATTCTAAACCCCCTTCTCCCCATCCAGCAACGTTGCAAAACGTCTAATATTGTAAGCTTTAATAATTAGTTGAATATTGCAATTAGAAAAAAAATTGCAAGGACATTTTTTCTTTCTTATGACATGAATAATCATTAGTTAAAATAATGGTACTTATGCTCCTTACACTCTGTATGCGTGATTTATTTCACTTTTCTCCATCGAAACAATACCACAGTCTAGTATATACAGTCGCGAAACTCAATATGTAGTAAATATGCAAACATTAGATAGTTGATCACCACTAGGATCACTAATATCGCCTCATTACAGGCAATGCAAAATAGTACCGTCACAGTCTATTGTTTCTAGCACCCTCAAAACTCAAGCTTCGTGACTGTATATAGTAGACTGTGACAATACTCTAATTCATAACCCGTCCTGACCGCGTCGACTCAGAACCGGTTTAGAATACATGAAATATACACACCATTTGACTTGCGCAGTGCAGAAATCTGCTCATCACTGGTTTAGATAATTAAATTCTGTTATGGTGAGAACAGTTTTTCCTCTATTAATCTTGTTGGAATAGGTCGTGACCTTATGTTTAATCGTACTCAATATGTAACGAAGCGCTTCGTTTAAATGTGTTACTTTTAGCTGCTGTTTCGTAAGCATTTCTTGATAAGATCGGCTTTAATGAGTATATGTTGACTCCTTTAACCTTTATTCTATAATTTAATGAACAGAGATAGTGATTTTATTCTAACTCTATTTTTCGATTTTTTCTCGAGTTCATTGATATTTCAATTTATTTTACCGGAAAAAGTTTAGTGACTGATCGCAATGGTAATGACTTTGTTTCATAACACATTTCAGAGACTATCAATGAATTCCTCAGTTAAAAAGTCATAATATAAACATAAATATATTTTATTAAATTTATATTAATTACAATGTAATGATATACTATAGAGTACAGGTTGCTAATATTGTGATAGTTATTTTTGAGAATTTATTACAATTTTATTGAGCGAGAGGAAGATCGGTTTTTTGCGTCAACGTATTAAGGAAATGTTCATTGACAAGTTTCTGCACAAAACCGGTCCTTCTCTAGCTCAGTAAAATTGTAATAAATTCTCAAAAATAACTATCACAATATTACTCGTATCATAGTGTTACAAACCTTTACCTTACAGCCTATTATATAGCTTGAACTGTAAGTAATATCATTAATTTCAGGTGATTAATGTTTGGGATATTTCAAACAAAAAAGTTAAATACAATTTTTGCTCGTATTTGTTTTCTTTTCGAGATAATTATCTTATATAGCGTGTTTTGTAAAAGTAATTGTTCATAATTTCCAATATGCTCAAGTCAATTTAAAAGACCAGTGTATTATGATAATAAATAATTGAAAGAGTTTTAGTTTTGTCCTTTAAATGTGTTGAAATTTGATCCGACTAAATGTAATACTGGCGAATCCAGACATGCATATAGAGTGTTAGTTGGGAGGCCGGAGGGAAAAAGAACTTTAGGGAGGCCGAGACGTAGATGGGAAGATATTAAAATGGATTTGAGGGAGGTGGGATATGATGATAGATAATGGATTAATCTTGCTCAGGATAGGGACCAATGGCAGGCTTATGTGAGGGCGGCAATGAACTTCCGGGTTCCTTAAAAGCCAGTAAATAAGTAAATGTAATATTTCGTTCTGAAAAGGAATTTTAAGATGTTAAATTTGTTAGAATCAAATTTCTGCATATTTAAATGACAAAACTAAAATTCTTTCAAAGACTTGTCATAATACAGTGCTCTCTTAAATTGACTGAGCATATTCGGAATTGAGTGAATGCCTTTCACAAGACGCGCTATGAACAGTTTCATTAAAAAAAACTATCTTTTTTTCTCAGGAAAGGAAGCAAAAACTCGACAAAACTGTATCGAACTTTTTTGTTCTAAATATCTAAAAAATTAACCTCCTGAAATTAATTACATTACTTACGGTTCACCCTGTCTAATATAATATGAATATAAAGAAGAACGTGACACAAAACATAGAGGAGACGTACGAAGCGCGTAAATTTAATATAAATTCTACTACAGTGGCCTTAATTTAAGACGGCTGTCCCATTAAGAGCCCCTATACGCATACGAAAATAAGTGTTTTCAAGTAATATACTTGTCTGTTTCTAAGCGCAGAATTAAATACATTGGTTATACAGAGTGGAAGTGAAATAACCACGCAAATTAAAGGGAACGATAGAGTACATTGAAACGAATAGAAAAACGTAAAATACGTTTTGTGATTAAACGCACGGTTAATCAGGAAATTAAATTGCAAGTTTTAGACGTCTGGAAACACCGCCTCTAACCTCTGTAGCCCACGATTTTGACAGCCTGGTATTAACTGCCGGTATCATGGATACGCTGACACCGCGATAAATATCTGCATTTGGATCATTCCTCTCCGGATATCATTCTGCATAAAGCCTTTGAGCTACACAGGAACTACGAGTAATACATATTTTTTCCCGTAAATTAATAGCATACGTATCGAGATATTCCGTGCTCGTAAATTTTGGCATTGCGATACCTGACACACACCTACAATGAATGTCAACAATCGGTATGAACACTGATAAGACACAAACACTGTACTGGTTCTCCTCGTAATATTTGTGCAGGAGGGAAACGAACTCTGGCCTGTTAGGCAATACGATAAACTTCTCCCCCACTCCAACTACAACGTTGCAACC
Organism: Periplaneta americana; assembly: GCF_040183065.1. Taxonomy (NCBI): domain Eukaryota; kingdom Metazoa; phylum Arthropoda; class Insecta; order Blattodea; family Blattidae; genus Periplaneta; species Periplaneta americana. The sequence goes on from NC_091127.1 coordinate 57,271,746, forward strand.
TCTTCGCATTTTACGCTAAATTCAAATGTGTGGATTTTGAAATAAAATTTACACGAAAACCGTCAATTCTATTGAAATACGCTAAAGGGATAAATAATACTTTATTACATTTTCTATCGACATAATATAAAAACCACAATTCTACTCGCAACAGTTACGGAATTAGAGGGGTTAAACATTTGGCAAAAAAAAAAAAAAAATATATATATATATATATTTCCGAGAAAACTACGAACTTCCCACCAATATGGTATCAGACTTTTTTTATTATATACAAAATGAGGAATTCGCCCTGAAAATTGCGTGGTTATTTCACTTCCACCCTGTATTTTGCGTCCAAAGAACATTCATGCAAATGTTCTGTAATATTTTCTGTAAAAAAAATACCACTCGTCCTACGTTCACTTGCATTATACATATCACAATAATTAGTATTAATTAAACTAAACGGTTATCTAAATAAATAATAAAGCACAATACAGTATATTGATACGAAATGTCTCAAATTTGTTAAAAGTTGGCCATAAAAAAATCAAAACCGAAAGCCACAAAATAATAGGGTTTAATATAGCGTTTTTTGTTTTTTGATAATTTGAAAAAAAAAAAATGTAACGTAGTAGAGTCCGCATTTCACGAGAAGATCCGAGCAAGGAATGAGAGTTTTTTCCCCTCATTTTTATAACCTGAACCGGCCGGCCACTGACTGAGTCTTGTTTGTCCCAACCGGCCAATGACACCACTCCCATCCACCTGCTCCTTCAAGAACGCCAAGTCACTGGCTTACTCTCCACTTACCCCCCTATACTCCCCTCGCAGGGATCTTCTCGTGAAATTTGGACAGTACGTATCAAAGCTATTGAAGCTAATCCTATCAAGTTTCTATCCAAACTTTATTAAGAGGAATATGTTCTGTTTCTATATTTATACTTAGTTTTACTACGCATCCATATAATAGTCACTTAAACTGAAGGACAAAATCGACTGTTCTATTGACAGGTAACAAACATGCACCGCAGTTCCCTTCGAATGTGGCTGGGAACTGCCTTAGCCATCACAGGTCTGGCCTTACTCTGCAGCTGGAACAGCATTTTCGAATTCACTTTGAGGAAGGTAAGAAAGTGACAAATGACTTTACCGTTTTAAAATTATGTTCAGTCTAACACTTTTACTTCAAAAGTAAATTTATTGCATTAGTGGCATAAGGTTAGGAGAGCTTTTGAGATTCAGATCCTCACAGTAATATTAATAAAATCATAATTTTATACTGCAGTTTATATTACGACATTTAGACACATTATAAAGCGCATTTACAGCTATATTATTTCGTATATCTTTGGCTTAGGAACTCGATTGCTTATCGATGTATGGACAGGTAATTCCAATAGTAATGACTGGTGTAATTTCAGGATATTGATTGAAACTAGGGAATAAGACTATACTTCGTTTCAATGTCTGACAGGCGACGTAAACATTGCCGGCAGAGAGAGAATAATAATTGCTATTGAACCAATGGCAGAGATCTCATCTTGAAATTGGGCGCTTGAAGCATTCTATCTCCGTCAAACTTCAAGACAAGCGTGGTATGAGATCTATTCTGCCATTGGTTGAATAACAATTACCAGTGACGTAGCATGAAATTTTGAGCAGGGGAAGCTAACTCAAGTTGTCTTTCATGTACATATGAGAAAACGTATTACAAAACTACAGTCTTAAAATAAATAATAGTCAATGTCAAGTCAGCAGTCGAAGATTGGTTAGAACCTCGTAAGTAACAGCAATAAGGCATGACCTCAAATGGTACTAGTAAAATATGATTTCACTGTTTACACATACAGTATCTCGAACAAATAGACACGTATACGTATAACATTAGCTCACTCCCTGTCATACTTAGAGAAATCACAATATTAACGGTCAATAGATAGTGTTATTATCATTACGTAAGTACGCGTCTGTCTTTTGGTTGTGTCCTTCATTGACAGCAACGGAGTCGGTCATTTGTTTTTTAAATCACACTTTTGTTCGTAAGTCAGTCTTGATAATAGAACTGTCCTAAAAAATTCAAGTAAATTGGTGTCAAGAACTGTTATTTCACTCATTATTTATTATATCAGCCACAATGCACACTAACACTTCAACTGAACACAACTCACAAAAGGGATAACTCGAAAACTAAATGATTTTTAATGTAAAAGCTAGCTTCTTGCGAGCCTTGTGACCAGGGTAGTTTAGTTAGAAAGGGATGGAAAATCTGCGGGGTGGGTTACAGAGAAGAATGAGTGTAAGAAACCAGTCTGCTTGGAAGCTGGTGTGTGCAGGCTTCTTGTTTACTGCTGCATCATGAAACATCTTGAGCTGCCGCATCACAATATTTAACGCATAAATATAAAGTCTATTAAAATTAATAAATAATTTTGTTCATAAACTGCAAGTTTATTATGAAATTATTATTAACTGGGGAAGCTGAGCTTTTTAGGTTACATTGACGCTACGCCACTGATAATTACTCTCCTCTCTTCCTCTGCCGGTAATGTTCACATCGCTGTCAGACATTATGGAAGGAAGTATAGAGTAAGGAAAGTGTCTGTGCGGCTGGATGTTGCTCTAAACTGGTTGCACTGTAGGAAATGACTCAGCTACACGATCTTATGAAATGGTCGTTGGTCTATTTCTAGATTTTGTTTTGACAAAAGTCTGTTTTTTCTATTACTTTCGAGTTTCTTCTTGCCGTTAAAGGGGGTAACATTGGTCTAATATTTTACCATTCCAAAATTTTTCGTAATTGATGTTCGTTAATTGATTTTAATAAAACATTTTAGAAGGACTTCTGTATGAAGTAATAATGTCACCTAAACATTGCGAACATGTTGCTTAATATTTCTTTAATATTGGACCAATGTTTCCTTGACATAGGGTAACTTTGCCCCAATTTTCCAGTTTACACTGTATTTAGGATACGCGCAAGACGGAGCCTGGTTGGTAGTTGGTAGCCTGACCGGTTACCTAGTCTGAAGAATGTCCGAACGTAGACTTTCAGGGCCTTATTCATAGATATTCTTAGCGCGGACTTTCGGTGGATGATCAGCGAACTAACATTTTTCGTATTCATAAAGCAGTGTTAGCGATATGATATATATGATATGATATGATATATGATATGATATATGATATCATATATATGATATGATATGAATCCTGTTTAGCACGCTCGTAGCGTGGGCTAGCGAAATGTCTATGAATAGCACCCCTACCGACCAGGCCTCGTCTTGCACGTCTCCATTGCTTAACGTTCGGGCATTCTTTCGACTAGGTAACCGGTCAGGCTACCAACTACCAACCAGGGTCCGTCTTGTGCGTACCCTTAGGATCGTCTTGAGCCACTGTAACCCCAAAATGAGTGTTGGTTTGCCCAACTGATATGATATATGATATATTTGTCATTCAACTTTACAATTCAGTTATGGTGGACCTTCACATTTCTGTTTTCGATCCACCATCCCTTTAATACATATAACTCCTTTCTATTCATGTATTCTTGCCGAGAATTTCTTGATTACTTTCTAATGTTCTGTTATGACTGAATTGCTATATGTCCTTCCCCCTCTATCCTCTTCTATTCTCTCCCTCCTACCTAGACTGTCTCCCTTCCATTTCTCGCTCACCTATTAAATATTGCATATTCATTCCTTAATAATTTGCGTTATTTAATTATTTTCTTCTCTACCCTCAAATCCTACCTACAGTACTCTTAATCATTGTTTTCCCGCTATTTTCTCCTACATTATTTGCTGACTTTTCCGTTTACTCTATTTTACAACACTTATATCACTTATTTTTTTCTATCCTCTGTTTATTTACATATTTATCCCTTTCTCTACGCTTCACTCCTAAATTTTCTATTTTATTATCTCTTTCCATATATTTATTTCTATAATACTCCTACAGTTATAGTACCCCTGATACTACTCCCAACCCCTAACATTGAAAAACCTGACATATATAATTCACTTAATTACACTTGCAATTTCTCTCTCATTCCACTTCACATTTGTTCAGATGATTTTTTTTTCACTTTAGTTCTCTTGTATTCATTGTTTGATAGTCTATCTTATTACACTCTTACCCTATCTTCTTATACTTAACACTTTCTTCTCTGTTCCTTTTCTTACACTTTTGCCACCCCTAACTTTCTTGCACTCACTTTTTAGCACTCTTCTTCTTCGCTATAATCTCTCCAAAGCCCCATCTATTGTCCTCACAATCACTAATATCTGGTAGTCGCTTCATTCCTTCACTCGTTCTTATCATGTGTTCTCTTGCATTTTCTCCATTAGTCTTGTCTATGCTCCTGCCTCACACACTTCCAGCTGTTTCCCTAATCCTTCGTCAGCAGTATTTACCCAACTGATATGATAAAATGCACTGAAATGATACTCGCATGACAATTTAATAAAGAACAGTACATATTTTATTAGAGAAACACGCAAATTGAAGGTCATAATGGAAATTATGTAGGTGTTACATAAGATGTTGTTAGGCCTATATTCATTGATAAACTCTTCATCACTGGTTGCACAATCCTTTCCAATATTGTAGCATAATCAGACTGGCAACGTTTTAGAAAAAGTTTTGCCCGCTCGTAACCAGGCATATTGTTCTTGAAATTAGTCACTGTGCGACCTCTTTTGTCAAGATAACTGCCATTCGCAGATTTTGTTCGTCCATTGGAAACCCAAATTATGCCATCTGTTTTTTAGATCCTTTACAAATGTATTCTCTTCATTTGTGAATATTTTTGTCCGGCCTGGCTTTGCATTAAGGTTGCCTTTGACGTTATTTTTTATGGTGCTATGCAGCTGCTCCCCACTGTTTTCACACCATTCCTGATGTCATCTAAGCATTGGTTCAGTTTCTCCTCTGAATAATTTGCATATGGCCTAGTTTCTTGTACATCTACTGTAAGTATGTTTAGTCTTTGTTTTTCAAAATATAATCAATACGACAAATAATGTATTAATTACTTTCCCAATCATATTTACCAACTTTCTTGGTACATACCAAATTTTTCCTGGTGAAAATGAAAACACAGTTTCACAATATAAAAGTTTCCAGAATATTTTTCACATTACCAAACAAATGACTCGCTTAAAATAGTGCTGCTGCCTAAGGTAACTTCTGAAAGTACTTGGTTAAACTGTTTTACAGGCTCACGCCGCCAGTACAGTTGAAACTGCTTTATGGGAGATACAAAAATTAAAACGTACAGAATGGAAGTGAAATTATCCTGCAGATTAATACCATATTGGTGGAGAGTTCATAGTTTACTCAGAAAAAAGTTTTCCCAAATGTTTTCAATGAATGCTATAGTCGGAGGCACCGATTTTGGCAGATGACCTCGATGACATTTCCAGTAGGCGAGCCAATATTGTTTGTGTAAGCTGTGAGAATGAGATGCGATAACATTCTGAGTCGTTCATATTTTCATAACAGCAGCTCATATCAATTATCCTTATTATGAAACACACCACGGTACAGTCCTACTCAAAGAATACCTAAAATAAATGTAACATTATATTTCTATTTCGTACAATATTCTGGTCACAAGACATAATCATATACTTTGTCTTTTCGGGATTTACTACCAAACCTATCGCTTTATTTGCTTAAAGTAAAATTTCCGTCTTTTCCCTAATCGTTTGTGGAGTTTTTCCTAACATATTCACGTCATCCGCATAGACAAGAAGCTGATGTAACCCGTTCAATTCCAAACCCTCTCCGTTATCCTAAACTTTCCTAATGGCATATTCTAGAGCGAAGTTTAAAAGTAAAGGTGGTAGTGCATCTCCTTGCTTTAGCCCGCAGCGAATTGGAAAAGCATCAGATAGAAACTGGCCTATACGGACTCTGCTGTAAGTTTCATTGAGACACATTTTAATTAATCGAACTAGTTTCTTGGGAATACCAAAGACACATATAGACTACTGTAATATTTGTTTAGTTTTTGAAGGTGACTGTCCAGATCCAATAGAATACTCGGCGTGCATGTTTACTCTTATGTCCTACCCATTCCACTGCGACAGAGATAACAACCGATCTTGCAGCGGTGAGGAACTCGCTCTCGAGTTCACATTAACAAAATCCATCTGCCGAAATCCCTGGCGCCAACTATAATATTGCTGCTACTGCTATTACTACTGTTGTTATTATTATTATTATTATTATTATTATTATTATTATTATTATTATTATTATTCACAGCTTCGCAATTTGAATCTTTAATAAAAATTGTATGTTTTAAATGCATTGTGAGGAAAATTATGGTAAACTTTCTTAAATATTCCACAATTTACGTACGAAGAAACTAAATTCTCTTTAACTCTTTCATAATCGGGACTCAATATGTAGTAGCTCTTCAATAGAGTAAAAGTATGACAGAATGACAATAGTATTTTCATACTAGTGAAGCTCTGTAGTTATTTATTTTTACATTTTAAATTCTTTTATGCTCGACCATGCCGAAATGTAGTAATTATACACGTGATAGCAGTCCTTTAATGCATGTCATTAAAGTACACCTACTCATTAAAGTACAGGTGTTCAGCAAATGACAAGTCAGCTTACAGGTGTTCAGCCAATGACAAGTCAGCTTTGTACCGTTATAAAACCGCAAGTATCGATTATTCTCGGATATGCAATCGAAAGAGAATTAGCGAAAAGTCACGGAGGCTGGAAATCCAATACTGGCGCAGAAGGTTATGTTCTGTTACTATAATAATTAGCGTTAATTGTAAATAATATTCAAATAAATTCAATTTGTCATCTCGTTTTTCAATGTCGAATTCAATAATCAAAGTTATATCAAGTTTAACGGGATTACATCAAGGTTAATGACAGTATTGCTCCTCGGAAAAAAATCAATACTTTCGCGTCTGCGCACATCTCACAATTCACGACCCAGAACAAGGTCACTTCCGATCTTGTCAGATACAAATAAAATGTATACATCTGAATAATTTCAAGTTAGAAATATGGTCGAGCATAAAAAGTCGTATGAAACTCGCCGATAATGATAATTAAGAAGCTCGTATGAAAATTATGAAACGAGCGCAAGCGCTCGTTTCATAAACACCCATACTCGCTTCTTAATTACTATCATTATAGGCTCGTTGCATAATGTACTATTAATATTATTAATGAAAGATGGAGCTAATTTACATTTTTGGTACGTTTATTTGATTGCAGCAACTGGCATTGTCTCAGTCTTCTCCACTGTTTGAGATCTGGAGGGCGCCGCCATTCGGTTTAGTTATGAACGCCTTCATGTTCAATTTAACCAATCCTCACCAGTTCTTCGATAAAGATTTCAAGCCAGAGTTCGAGGAATTGGGACCATACTGCTTAACGTGAGTAATAATGAGAGTTCTAAGTTACCTAAAGCTTCCAAACAACCCGCAACAGTGTAGATACGTATGGAGTGCAGCTTGATGGCATCCAACGCTGCTTAGTTCAGGTCTGCTGTTCAGTGAACATAAGAAAACAAAACAAAGCTAGGCGGTTGGAAACTTGTACTTCAATAGAAGAATTTGGTAGCAAGCACTTTCATTAGGAAAGAATAAACTATATTTTATCAGAAAGAAGGAATATTTTTTTCATTTGGAACACTCAAAATATTAAGTCATTGATATTATTGTTTAGAGTAGAAACTCTTAAAGCACGCACCCATAATTTGTTTTATTTTAAGTTTGTGCAGGTTTGTATACTTTTTCATTTGTTAATTCCAAACTTTGATTAGAACTGGAGTATCTAGATACATCTAAATTATTGTGAAAATCGGGGGTGGACAAATTCCGGACGCCACGTAGCCAAGGCGACTAAAAATTGTGGTGCCTGAATTGCTGAAGCATTCGGTCTCCGCCCATTTTCAGTAGAAGCTTAAAATGTGACTTTTGCCATTGAGAATAGAATTATCTTTCTCCCTTCGTCTGCTGGCAATGTTTACATCGCCTGTTGGACATTATGGAATATAGTATAGAAATCAGTAACTGTTTTTCTTCATTGTTTCTGATGTAAGAGAACGATTAAGCGTGAAACGAGAGTTGAACATCACCAATAATGGAAGTTGTTTATTATGAGAGCTCATTTTATTTTGGTATGCATGAAATAGCTAAAGTCATAGACGCCGGATACAGGGCGCTTCGGGCCTTAAGCATTCAACAGATATATTTAATGGATGTTCATTAAATTTTTGAGCTGAAATTAATTTCGAATTAGATTTATCTTTCGTGTAAATATCAGGTGAAAAAAATAATTTTCATGAATATCGTAATGTGGTGTTCATAAAAGAACTGCTGAAGGCAATACAATAATGAAATGAACGCACATTAAGAGGTGGTACGTCTTTTTGATCAGAAAAATTTACATAAAAACAACAAAATAAAATCAACATTATTAAAAAAATCATACATTTTTTACAACTTAGGCCTACTATATTTTTTTTATAAATCTGCGTCAGTTTTTTATAAACCTCGTATATTTATCCTTTAAAAATTTCAGTACATCATTAGGGAGCGGATTTTTATGTGCTAAAAATTTAAATATATTTATTTTTATGTGCTAAAAAGTACGAAAATATTTGCTAAAAATAAAAAAAAATATATATTTTTAAATATGACAAAAATATTTTACTTAGCTTGAAAAAATGTTGCTAGGTAGGCCTACTCTTCAACCACACTTGAGTGCTAGTAGTTGGCCGAGAATTGCAGTGAACAACAAAGGTCATCTCCAAATTCTCCATCACAAATGCATACCGATTATATCTGAACAACGACTTACACTGTGAAAACGATCTTTCCACATCACAGGACGTCAGACGTGCATATTTAAAGAGAGGAATGTCACAAAACCATACACCGTCAATTTCACCTACAGGCACATCTTCCAATACTTAAGCAACTTTACACATTTTTTTATAGCCACTGTTTTTCCCAAACACATTCTGGAATTTGTCCCTTGGTAATTGTGCTTCTGAACCTGATAGCGAGTCTAGTTTAATTTCCACGGCACGTACCTCCCTGTTTCAGGCAACAGGTTTTTGGATGTTTCGAGTTTTTATGGTGTCCCACAAAAAGCTTAATTTGTTAATAGGAAAGCCAAATTGTTTTTTAAGTAACCATCTTTCAGTATATCTTGAAGGATATCGATTGACGAATCCCGATGACAGGGAATCACAACAAGATGTGTTGCCTTACTTGATAGGCATGGGCGAGAGGCGAGAAATTTGTTTAAATTAAATAATATTTATACCCGAGCTCCTATCTGTTGTTTCACAAACAAAACGTAGAATGAAATCCTCTTCAGCAACAATAAACATTCCTAATTATGTGTTACAAGATCTCTCCTCCTTGTCCATGTTAATTTATTCTCTTATAATAACCCTGATATGCTGCGTAGCAGTTCTCAGAACTTGAGGCGATACTATTACGAAAATGGATACACCACACAGCGCTTAGAAACACGAAGCAACCAAGAATTCTTAAAAAAAAAAAAATATATATATATATATATATATATATATATATATATATATATATAACGTACTTCTGAGTGATATAATTGATTTAATTTTAAATATTTATAAGTTCTTGTAAAAATTATTTAATTAAAAAACTCTAAGATTTATGTGTTTATAATAGATTTCCTGAAAATATGTATTTACATAATTTTTTGTGAATATGTGTGTTTTTATGTGAAATAAAATTCGGGTTTTAAACTTGAAACTTTATGTTCGGAATTTTTAACTTTGTTAATTGTGTTTTATCACACGCAAAAAGGATATTTAATTACATAGGAATCCGCTCCTTAGTCATCATAATTAACACGTAGTATAAATTAATACATCGTATTATCTTTAACAGCAATAACGCTTAAGTGAATACAATGGAATTATTTAAAACTTATTTTGTACTACGGTTAGGACATCATTAATGTTTGTAAGTTCTAAAATTGAAAAACCACTGAAGAATATTACATTGCAAAAGAATTGAATTCAGGGACATCACTTCTTAACGAGCAAATTTCAAACGTACATAACCCGTTGTGTTAATTTATTTATATTCACCAGCATATTTCAGTACCTTCAACCTCCACCCACACACTCTTTTACCCAACCCTCCCCATATGATGTAATATCTTTTGCATACACTTTGTAAGCCTGGCCGTACCACTCAACAATATAACTTCGCAGTTTCCAATATTACACGTAAGTTTCGTATATACACAAACATTTGAAACGTTAAATTCATTAATATTGTCGGTAATAATTAATCATAGTAATTTCTTTTCATTTGAATACCTGCAGTTACAAATGGCCCGATTGAAACATAAAACTTGCAACGACCTTCCTCATGGAAAACACTGTTAATAAATTTAGATATAAGTGCCAACAAAACATTGTTAAGAAAACCAGCAAATACAGTAGTTACAGGTCTCGCAAGCAGGGATTACAGACGACAGGAATGCGAACGAAACAATTCGATCAGGAAGAGCGGGCGACAGGAAAGGTCACGAGATAACTTGAATGATATTCAAGAGTACAGTCTGAAGAGAAACGACATCGATAGAATCAGTCTTACATTGTGATAGTGAAATTACGGTTTTAGTTTCAGTTCCACTGCATGTGAATACGTGTCTTGTTCCAGGTGCATTTATTTTAATATGTAGTGATGAAGCGTTCTCCTCGCAGTTTCATTATTTTATTCGTAAATATAACGTTGCGCATTTAATTCGCTTCGAATTTTTCTTTTGCTACGCTCTTCATTTCCACAGGCGATGTCCCCATCTGTTCATCTTGGAAGAGGCAGTACTTCCATCGGCCCGTACCTCTCGCACCCTCAGCGTGCCTACATACACTAACGCCACCACTGTTTTTTCGGTAATCGTTCCTTGCGCGAGCTATACACAGTTTATAGTACATGTTACAACAGTCTATTAATTGAAGCTAATTTCTTCAATGTTACATTTGAAACAACCTATCATTTAGCAATAATTATTTTGACTATATTTACATGTAATTGTAGTTTAATTTTTAACATCGTTTGTATTTTATCCCTATAATGTGTTCATATATATTGTTACATTTATATTTAATTGATCTGAAGATGGCAAAATGACTTGCCGAAAACATTAATCTGTGTTATAATTGTCATACACATCATGCTAATTTAGCGAACAGTAATTCACTTAGCATAAGATAAGATATTGACAGCAAAACATACAATAAATAATTGTATTAATATTTTTAAGGTTAAAGTAAATTGCATGCACGTAACATTGTGGATTTTTTTACTCTTTCCACAACTGTAAATGCTATCTCATTGGTCCACACCTGTGGAGTAACGGTTAGCGCGTCTGGCCGCGAAACCAGTTGGCCCGAGTTCGATTCCCGGTTGGGGTAAGTTACCTGGTTGAGGTTTTTTCTGGGGTTTTCCCTCAACCCAATATGAGCAAATGTTGGGTAACTTTCGGTGTTGGACCCCGGATTCATTATACCAGCATTATCACCTTCATCTCATTCAGACGCTATATAACCTAAGGTGTAGATAAAGCGTCGTAAAATAACCTACTAAAATAATATAAAATAAAATAAAGCTATCTCATTATCAAACCCACTGACCCTAGGTAATCTCGCGTTTGATACAGAATCGTTAAATAACTTATTATAAACACAGATAAGCTATAATAATGACACCAGGAGGAGGGAGAAGAAAGGCCAGCAGCTCCATAGTGATACCATAGTCTAGTACATACCTGCACAAACAGCGCTCAACGAGCGCGCGCGCTCCTTCCGAGCGGGAGAGCTGTGTTTACCGCTCGCCGAATCGGAGAGGAAGATACGTCACAATGACATAGACCTGCAATAGATAGAGGAGAGGGGAAACGACCACTCAGCTATCTAGTGGAGTGGAGTGTGTATTCTCAGTAACTGTTTCACGTTGCTTACCTACTGTTACAGTACAGTATGAAGGAATCTAAAAGACGGAACAGTAGTGATCAGGCAAATTCTTTCAATGTTGCATGGGAAAATCCTTATTTTTTTCATAGCTGCTGGAGTAAATACTCGGTGCTTTATCTGCCACAACATTTTGAAAGATAGAAAAAACGTATCATAATGCGTCATTACGAGTCCAGACATAAAGATACTAAAGATATTAATATTCAACAATTTTAATATCTCTCTTCAGGGAAAAGGCCAGCACAGTATTGATATGTTGAATAAATAACGGGATTTCAGTCGTAAACTTACACTTTTCGTAAGTCAGTTTCGGGAAGGTAATTTGGCTTACTTTCGAACGATAGAAACTGCTCGTGATGAAGCCATGTTAAAAAATTATGTGCAAATATTAATTGAAATTCAAAATGAATTTAATTCTAGGTTCCAAGATCTTGTCTTAAGGTCCACACCCGTGGAGTAACGGTTAGCACGTCTAGCCACGAAACCAGGATGCCCGGGTTTGATTCTCGGGTCAAGTTACCTGGTTGAGGTTTTTCTGGGGTTTTCCCTCAACTCAGTATGAGCAAACGCTGAGTAACTTTCGGTGTTGGACCACGGACTCATCACTGGCATTATCACCTTCTTCTCATTCAGACGCTAAATAACATAAGCTGTTGATAAAGTGTCGTAAAATAACCTACTAAAAAGCTTGTCTTAATTGGAAAGAAGTTTAAAGTTATCATAATAAATTCTTCAACACCAGTTGAAACAATGCCATATAAGTTACAGGTGGGCCTGGTTGGCGCAGTTGGTATAGCGCTGGCCTTCTATGCCCGAGGTTGCGGGTTCGATTCCAGGCCAGGTCGATTGCATTTAAGTGTGCTCATATAACCTCGGCAGTTGCGAGCGTCGTTAAATAAAACGTAACATTTAACGATTTACAGCTCGGACGTATTGATCTTCAATGTGGCCTAAGGGCTAAAGATCGTTTGAATAATACTACTAGCCTGGTTGAGTTTTACAAGACTAAACATTAGCAATAATATCTACGACTACACAGGCTGGCTGTGAAAATGATTGCTATGTTTGGCTCAACATTTGTATTTGTGAGCAACTGTTTTCTATAATCAACTTTAATAAAGGCAGACATCGAACATCTGTAACTGATGTTTCATTACGATCAGTAGGCTACTGTTCCTTTCAGCTGCCAACAGCATAAAACCTCGTTTCCATGTACTGGTAAATAAAAATATAACAAAATGATATTGTACATTTAAGTAGGTATAAAATTTCTATTATTTCTGTAAAATAAATATTTCTATATTAATAAGTCCAAGATAGTTTTGCAAATACTGAACGGGAATTCATTTCATAAACACTCGTACTAGTACTTCCCTTTTGTGTATATTTTGTACGAGATCACCCCTTCTTCCAGTCCACCCTATACTGAGCGCAGCTAATACCTGCATTCCGCTTATGAGCTGTGAGCAGGCTCGGAGAGTGGAAACCTTGTGCAGGCCTGGTCTAGTATAAACAGTCACGAAGCTTGAGTTGTGAGAGTACTAGGAACAATAGACTGTGCAGGTACTATTTCTCATTGTCTGTAATGAGGCGATAGTAGCTATTCTAGTGGTTAGCAACTATCTATGGATGCATATTTACTACGTATTGAGCTTCGTGACTGTATATATTAGACTGTGGTGATACAATAGAACCACGTGAAATGAATATTCTTAACTTGCCATAATATAAATAGTGCATGTATGTATGTGTGCACAAGGTTCATATGCATGTATGAATTTATTAACTTGTTCTGTTGTTCAAATGACTAGATCTGATATTTTGTGAGATGTTGACAATGGATAAAAGAATGAAGCCATTTGACAACGTTATCTCAATATCGAACTGTTAACGAATTGCTTTTCTTTCAGCGAGCGAAACGAGAAAGTCAATGTAGTTTGGAATGATAACTACACCGTCACCTACGAGATAAAGAGAACCTTCTACTACGATGAAGAAAGATCCAATGGAAGTCTGGATGATAACATCACTGTTTTGAATGCAGCACCACTGGTATGTACCTATTTTCGCGTATTAGATCTTCTTAACTTCACTTTCGAAATTTAAATTTACCCGTGTGTGTTGATTCAAACACTGCTAAACGGTAATGATTATAAGTAGATAGATGGATGGATGGATTTTATTTATTTATTTTTAATTTTATTGGGTTATTTTACGAGACGCTGTATCAACATCTAGGTTATTTAGCGTCTGAATGATATGGAGGTGATAATGCCGGTGAAATGAGTCCGGGGTCCAGCACCAAAAGTTACCCAGCATTTGCTCGTATTGGGTTGAGGGAAAACCCCGGAAAAAACCTCAACCAGGTAACTTTCCCCGACCGGGATTCGAACCCGGGCCACCTGGTTTCGCGGCCAGACGCGCTGACCGTTACTCCACAGGTGTGGACTAGATAGATGGATTTATTGAGTAATATTATACATACATATGTTGTATTATTGTAATTTTCTCTAAAATCCAGTGTACAGGTCTTCTGACCGTACGTGCTTTGTACCTAAAACAAGTTCTGCTTTGTAGGTTTCACTCCCCTCACCTATGATTAGATCCAACCACTCTCTAAAAGAACATACATGTTAAAGTGAAAATGGCACAACAAAACACATTATATAATGTATCCTAACCTAAAACAGACAAAAGTTTATAATTGAGTAGATACCATTATCCCTTCGTCAGTTCGTATCACAAACTTCGACAGCTGCACTTCTAATCTGTCTCTTTCAAGAGAAACAATCCAGTCTTTTGTTCGTATTCTCTATTCCCCATGAGGTCAAAACATGCAAGCGAACTCCTATTCTGACTTGGCATCGAGGGTGGTAGATATTTTCTCCGTAATTGTTCCAATCCGACACACATAATAAAATATGTCTGTAGGAGTCCTTTTCTCTGCAAGGAGACAAAGGCGCTCTCCTTCTTCGTTGACAATTTTATTACCCTTCCTTCCCCCCAATCTTAGCCACGCTAAACGTGCTCTACTGTCTTTGTTGCAAGAATTTATGTAAACACACCTCCCCCAGTTAAGCATGAGATCTGATTGTAAATGTAGTGAGGACTTTTACGAACATTGGAGCTCAATCTCGTGCCTCTCGATATCAATTAATCGCATCTTCACATTGCGCCATATATTCCTCCTGTTATTATCACATCTATCCCACACCCATCCCATTCCTATATGATGCAGCCCTCTCTGCAGTTTATGATTATAAGTAAATATGTATTACCTTTCCGGTCTTCACAAATGCAAAACCCAGAAAAGTGGTTTCAGCCATCTATTAAGTCTTTTTCTGAACAAGGTAACTATGTCGAATAATGGACTGAAGTTATTTTCTTTAGTAATTCGTTATAATTTGTTTACATTGGGAATAAAAAGAAGCATGCTTCCTAACTTTCATATTTTAAACGTTCATCAGGCAGACATTAAACATCCAGGAATATTGACTGACAAATCGGACGGTAGGGGAATTCTTATTAAGGGGACATTAGCATGATTTTTAAACCTTCCACAACGTTCATCCAAAATTTGTGAAATTTAAACTACATAAACAGGCCTGTAATACTATCATATATATAAAATTTGATATCATTAGGGCTAATAGTTTTGAAGTTAGATTTTAAAATATATTTTATACTGTTTTGTGTCAAAGTTTTAAAGGTTAGTTCATATTCGATGAAAAATTTGAAAATAGTCGCGGATTAAAAAGTGTTCTTTTTTGTTCAGTGTAAATAAAGGGTCACAAGAAACTTTAAATTTAATGAATTTACCATCATAGCACATTTTAATCTAAACGACATAAATATGCCCCTAAGGAACTTAATATTAATACTTACAGTACTTACAAATGGCTTTTAAGGAACCCGAAGGTTCATTGTCGCCCTAACATAAGCTCCTCATCGGTCCCTTTCCTGAGCAAGATTAATCCAGTCCCTACCATCATATCCACCTCTCTCAAATCCATTTTAATATTATCTTCCTATCTACGCCTTGCCCCCCCCCCCCAAAGATTTTTTCCCCTCAAGTCTTCCAACTAACACACTATATGCATTTCTAGATTCATCCATACGTGTCCTGTCATCTCCAAGGTCTGGATTTAATGTTCCTAATTGTAAGTGAAGAATACTATGCATGCAGTTCTGCGTTTTGTAACTCTCCCTGTTCTCCAGTGGGACTATTGCGATGATCGTTCAACGATTGTTGTTGAACGATGAAACTTTGAATGATAATCGTTGATTACCATTTTGCTCGGAGCGTCTACGATTTGTTGATTTTTCACTAGTCACGTGTTTTCATTCGCAATCGCATCGTTCTAGAGCAGCCGTGGCGAAAATGTGATCGTGCGCCGAGCCACTGTGTAACCTGCAACGTGCATAGCACCTATGGAGGGACGCAGACACCCGAAGGGGAAGTGAAGCAACTGTCTGACTTATTAACGGATTTTCATTTTCCTTACGTCAAACACTCAAATATAAACTTATGCATTACAAGGCTACAAACTAATGTTTAGTACGTGTAATGAAGAAAGAAATGAATAAGAAAACATAGGAAACATTATCACAACCTAAAATTAACTGTCTTCAGAATATGTCTGCGACAGAGTTTCAAAATCAGGAATTATGTCACTTACTGCCAGTCGTAGTTGATCACGAAGGTATTTGTCGGTCTTCGTGATCTAAATTTTGTTTTTACTATTTTCATTGTTGAAAATAATTTCTCACAAACGTAAGTTATAGCGAACATGGCTTGAACAGAGTAAGCGAATGAACGAAGCTTCGGATATTTATTTTTTTTATTTTTTGGCAAAGATTTGAAAAGTTCAACATTTTTCAAGTCCTTACACAACTTTCATTTAACATCACAATGTAAATCTGTGAGTTTAAATTTAAGATCTAACGTATTATTCGTACATCTACTGAAAAATGATCGACGTATTATAATAATGTAATAATAATAATATATCTTTGAACGATCATCGCGATAGTCGCACCGAGGAAAATGTACCTTTCGCCCCAAATATTTTCCTAAGCACCTTATTCTCAAACACCCTTAACCTATTTCTCAACCATACAGATGAACCGGTAATATAACTTTTATAAATTCAAACTTTTGAGAGCAGACTGGATGGTAAAACTTCTCAACCGAATAATAGGCATTTCTCTTATTTATTCTGCGTTTCATTTCCTCTGGAGTATAATTTATATATGCTACTGTTGCTCCAAGGTACTTGAATATTTCCACCTTTTCGAAGATAAATTTCGAATTTTTATATTTTCATTCTGATCACGAGATATAATCATAAATATATATATTTTTTTTCGGATACATACAAATGCTAATTAAATGTTACTTAACATCTAATTGACCTTTGTGAGACGTTTCAGACCAATCTGGCAATAACTGTGGTGTGCAAGTATCTTCTTTTATTCAATAAACCGCTTAAAATTTTAAACTCGAGGAAACGGCATTTAAAAAAAAATCTCTAAATTCACTCACCCACAGTATATTTAACCAAATTTATACGGCTAGATCATTTAAAACAATCTAAAATATAATTACGATCGTATTAAAAAAAAGTGAATATTTTCCAAATTCTTCAGATTATTTGACCATTGTGTGTCCTTAACATAGAAGAAATAATCAAATTTGACCATTCATCATTCGTTGAGGGAATTCAAACTTCAAATTTCTCAAAATAATTACTTGTGTTTCAGAGCGGCAGCTACTCTTCGAGATACTGGAGCTTGTTATCAACTTTTCCTATGTCTGCGGCAATACGAATGTTGGGAAAATCTGTTTTGATTACAAGGACGTTCCGAGAGCTAGTCCTCGAAGGCTACGAGGATCCGCTTCTCACGATGTCCAACGTCTTGCCTGGAATGAAAGGCAAAGGGAAAGTAGTGGATAAGATCGGCTTAATTTACGAGAGAAATGGCTCCACATATTTTGACGGTGTTCTGAACCTCGGGACTGGTGCGGACGACATCAATAAAGTTGGAACAGTGTTCAATTGGAATTACGAAAACAAATCTTCTAAATTCGAAGGAGAGTGTGGACAACTGTACGGCACAACGGCAGAGATGTTTCCCCCTTTCTTTTCCAGAGACACACCTCTGAGAGTCTTCATCCCAGAAGTATGCAGGTAAGATTACGGAAGCCTATTTCTATTTGGAATATTAACTCTTAACTAATACGCCAGTTCTATTAAAGAGAGTTTTAGTGTTTAGTTTAAGGGGTTAGGTAAAGCTTACAGCAGTAAAATTTTTGAAAATAATCAACATTTTTTCCTCCATCACTGTATCTTTTACAATATTGAAAATTGTGTAAAACACTGTCCTTCTGCTATATGAAAAAAATATTTTTACGATTTAAAAAAATTATTTATATATATAATTTTTTCAAAATTCATAATGGTGGCAGTTCACTGTGCAGTGATGAAATGTTTCCCTCATAACTCATAAATTTGTTAACTTGTTCATGTTCTCTCTCTTTAATTTATTGCTGAAACCCCAGATCACATATAGATTACTCATTTCTATGTTAAAATCTGTTGCACTTAGAAGAGAACAACTGCCAGGATCGCCACCCGTCCGCCGTCAACGAACACGAGATGGCAGTACAGTCGCTAATGCAATTCAAATGGGAGTTATGACGTGACTCCTTATGTAACAACTAGATGGCTGCGTAGTAAACCTGACAAAAGTTGTTACCGTCAAAATCTATAACTCCGAGCAATCTGGGTATATATGATCTAGGCTTAAATTCGTGTTTACAATATCATGCTCTTTCAACTACATTTCTTAATAATATTTTGTTTTATTTTGAGTTAGGAGGAAATACTGATATTTGACCATTTTTAAATGAATTTATTTTTTATCAGACAATCTATTAAAGGTAGAGAAGTGATCTTGCATTATATTGTAGATATGACATGCATAAATACACATAGAAAATGTTATCACAGAATGTTGGATAGTTTTTAGTTATGTGGGAAACGCTTCATCACTGCACAGTGAACTGAATTTGGGGGGGGGGGGAAGTAACCTCCCCCCGGGCACTCGTCCCGTTAATCATCGTAGGCATGATGGCGAAGACGCACTGTATTTCTAGGGTTTGAGTGTTCAGAGTGGAATAAATATTTCCATGATTATGTAATAAATTATTCTGAATTCAATGGTATAAAAGACAATAAAGTAGTTTCTTATCCAAGTGCAAAAGAAGGGTCCTAACTTATAACCTGTTTTTCCACTTTGCTAAATTTGTCTCAAACTTCAGGTGCATATGACTTGGTACAGTCTTCACTCATATGCTATGTATTTTTTTTTAAATTATCAAGTAATGTATATTGTAACTTCTAAAGCAACATTTAGTTAAATATTTCACGCTTAGTGAAATGAAAAAAAAAATTGAACTTTGATTAAAATTTGTCATTTTTTAAATACATATATATTTTTTCCTCTTGTTAACTGTGTGATATTCATAAACTCGTGGGTCTACTTTGTAGAATACTGGCTGCAGATAACACTGTAAAAATATCATGTAAATAGATTAAGTAATTTCAGAGAAAAATGCACTTAAGTTTGAAAAATATCAACTTACGGAAAAATGCATTTTTTATTTAAAAAAGGATACAGTGAAACCTGTCTAAAGCGGCCATCTGAAGTTACCTTGTAAAATGGCCGTTTTATCAGGTGGCCACTTGATTAAGGTTACGATTTTTTATGAATCAGCATGAAAATACTGAATTTCATTGACTTTTTAGTACTTTGCGTGTACAATAATCGTGCATATTAATGTCAGTCTCTTCCATTCTTTCAACTAGCCTTTTCAAATCTCGCTTGCGGTACCTCAGTTTAAATTACCGGATAATAGCTTGATCAAGGGGCTGGAGATGTGATATCGTATTTGGGGGAAGAAACACCAATTTCACGGATCACATTGCGATAAAGTTTTCTTATGGAGAGTACTGCAAAAAAAAAAAATGTTTCGTCAGCATTGTAAATGTCTCTGAGTTCATATTCCGCAGGAATTGAAGGCAGTCTATTTTTTCCATTCTTCAGTAACATTGGTTGCAATGTCACCTCCTTCACCAGACACAGAACGAAATGCAATGTTATGCCGTTTTCTAAAGCTTACATTGAGTTCTTTGGCAATTTCAAGAGCTTTCTCTTGAATCATAGGCCCATTTACTGACAACTTTTTCGCCCTCGCACACTTGAACCATTCGTAAACGAAATCATTCACATTACTAAACACAGATTCTCTCTTCCTTTCTTGGCCGCCACACATATTTTTCTCCCATTATTTTAATATTTCATCCTTATTATTAATTATACCGTTTATTTGTGTCCTTTCACATTTTAATATTTCTGCAATTTTTCTCGCAGATGTTTCCTTCTCACTTTCTTCAATCATTTTTCGTCTCACCTCTAAACTTAACTCCATTCTAGACTTATTGTTAGACGTGATTTCTCTCTCAAACTAACTGCACAGTTCCTCTGAATCAACTGAATGAAAATAAGAAAAATTCGTAAAAGCTGGTCCAAATAGAGAAAGATAGAAAGAGAAGAAAAAAAAATAAAAAATTCAAATTGTTAACTACTGACCTAAAACATTGTGACATTTTCGATAGAAAAAGTCCGTGTTTCAATCCTTTAAAAACGAGTAAGAATTTATAGCTGTGCAGGGTCCGAGTGGAAAGTGACAAGTCATAAAACAGTAACCAACTAACCCCAAGATATGGAGGGTGTACTGTTGTACACTGACTGTTATAGTCAGGTTCCAATCCAAATAGACCCCGGCTTCCGGCCAGCGCATGAGGTGGCCGCTAAATAAAGAGAGAATTTGTATTGATTTTATGGAAAAGCCAACTGGTTCCAGAGAAAATTGGCCCTTTGGCAAGGTGGTCATTTAAATGAAGTGAGCGCAAAGGCAGGTTTCACTGTATATGAATTACATGCGCCGCCAGATTTAAAGAGATCATTTAAAGGAATTTAATTTTTCGCAGGTCTGTCACCTTAGAATACTTGGAAGACACAGAAATAACGGGAATTCCCGGCTACCGTTATTTCATGGGTGAGAAGAATGTTGACAATGGCACGCTGTATCCTGAAAACTGGTGCAGCTGCGGGGGCGAGTGCCTTCCGAGTGGGGTAATAAACGCTTCGTCGTGTCTGCGGGATATGCCGATGTTCTTGTCTCTGCCTCATTTTCTCTATGGAGATCCTTACTACAGGGAGCAAGTGAAAGGAGTATCGCCTCCCAACTTGGAAAAGCATTTGTTCCACATGACTGTTGAGCCGGTAAGTGAGAGCATTATGAACATTGTTTCCAGTACTGGTAGTGATGGGAGCATTCGAATAAAAAATACGAATTATTCGATTCTTGTAAGTTCTCGAGATATATCTCGAATTCTGAACAAGTATTCGAATATTTTGCTCAGTTGGTAGATGCGGAGAGAAGAATAAGAACACAAAGAAACAGTTCCCGAGAACACAGACTGCTCATAACTTGTATATATTCGGCTAAACTCGCGGTAGTTGTGTGCAACAAAGACTCTAGATCGCCACTCTCTCTCTTTCTCACGTCTAATTAGTCTAGGCTTCGAGACTTCGGACCCAATAGAGCAGTTCAGTGGGAAATCCGCATAATGGCGTACTGAGTGTAGTGGTAAAGCGTACAGTGGGTGGGGTTACTGTAGAATGTTACTTTATTTTTGTTCCTTATTCAAATTTATTCCCAGTACTTTTCAATTGCAGCGATATTTTACTACTTAATTATCTTATTATTCCTAGAACATGAATTTTAACAGAAATCGAAAAGTATTGGGAATAAATTTGAATAAGGAACAAAAAAAAAAAAAAAAAAAGTTTCCTTCCCAGGCAGGATTCGAACCACGAAAGTCTTAGTTACCAGTCTATCGTGTTCTGGAATGAACAAGGCTCTGAAATCGGCTACAAGGGTAAGTCCGGTTTTTTTTGCCATTACTCTACATGTGTGTTTGTTTCCCCATACTACCGTACTCTACTTTAAGTAGCAACGTTGTTACCTCAACATATCTTTACCTTTCACTATCTGCAGCGAGTCAACAACCTATAATACATGCACAGTAAACTTGTTGTATCGGGTCCCAAGTCTCGAAGCCTACAGAAATTACGCAATGTAGGAATACAGCATCCTTACCGAAAGTTGCAGATAGCTGCTGTATGTGATTAGAATAATAAGAAATATACAAATTTGTGTGCTTGCCGTCATGCTGGATGTTGGATAAGAGAACCGAGAACCTGCCGGTGAGTAATTAAATCATTATTCGAATGATAAGAGTATTCGAGAACTTTTATTCGAATGAATTATTCTTCTCAACATCATTACACCCAAAGCTGTCAAGAGTATGCAGTCCAGGATTAAGTCTACTCGGTTCTATTAAGTACAGACGGGGTGATTGCAATCTAGTTTGTTCTGAGACAGTTGCACTAAAAACTTAGCATAACATGTATGCAAATGCACATAACCCTAGTGATACATCATTTTAAGGTATTTAGAGCCTCGATAAGACTATAAAACTCTAGTATAGATACAAAATACTGCATAGAATGACAATACAGTACAACCCCGATTATCCATCACCCTATTAATCGATTGGCGGATTATCCGACTGTTTATTTCTCACTCTTTTTTTCTTCAGAAGTAAATAACTTACATGAAGTACTGTTTTGTACATCATATTAGTAGGTTCTACATATGTTTTTGCTAAAGAATGTTATTACAAGCTTTTATCGTTACACAGCATTGTCTACTGTTCGAACTGCCGTTTTATAATAATAATATTAATAATAATAATAATAATAATAATAATAATAATAATAATAATAATCTGATGTGTCCCTCGAAGGGAAAAGGCCTCCTGCTAGAGGGTAGCCCTGTTTTACTAACGCGGTGAGATACTCCGCTTTAGGTTGTGTCTAGTGTTTCTTTGTCTGGTTGGAGTTGATTTCGCTGTCACTTTGATTAATTTGATTTCACTAACACTTTGATTATATTGAATGCACTATCACTGAGTCAACTTGGGATGTTGTTTGCGGCTGGCACTGTCTTCATTTGTAGTCGACTTCCAATTGTTCTCCATGTTCCCCTGCTTCTTGCTATTCTGGACCATTGCTGACCTGCTTGTGTCGTGTAGAAGTCTGCCCACCTCTTCCTTGGTCTGCCTCTGTGCCGGTCTCCTGTGCGCGGGTCCCACATGGTGGCTCTGTATGTCCATCTTTCGTCTTTCATCCGCGCGATGTGGCCTCCCCACTTCCACTTCAATTTGTTTGCTCTTTGTGTGACGTTTGTTGTTGATGCCATTTGGGACAGCTACTCATTGGAAATTCTCTCTCTCATAGTTATTCCCAATATCTTTTGTTCCGTTTTCCTTTGGCATATTTCTAGCGCATTCATCTGTCTGTTGTCGACCATGTTTGGTATCCAAAAAGTAGTGTTTGTAGTACTTCGAATTTGAGTCTTCTGTTGATTGTCTTGTCCAGGAGTATGAACAGGAGGGACCAGAAGGATTTCCAAGCTAAGGATATTCTTCTTTTTATTTCTTTTCCAGTCTTATCTTTAAAGGAAATTAGTTGGCCTAGGTATGTGTATTCCGTTGCATATGGTAGCGTTGTTCCGTCAATTGAGATGGGGATTTCTCGTCTGTTTGTCATCAGCTGTGTTTTTGTCATGTTCATTGATAGACCTGCGGTCTTGCTTTGTGTACAGAGTTGTTGGAGCATTGACTGTAGTTCTTCTGGTGTTTTTGCGAACAGGACTACGTCGTCTGCGAATCTTAGGACTGTTAGATGTCTTCCGTTTATGTTTATTCCCTGTTGCTTCTTCCAATTCATTTTTATGAATACATTTTCCAAAACGCTTGTAAAGAGTTTGGGAGAGATTGGGTCTAACTTGTATATAAAATGTCTTCCACGGTGTTAACAAAAAAACTTGTTTTGCTAAGAATCGAAAAAGAAATGAAAATAATTTAATGGTTTGAGAAAGAGAAACGTGGCTCATCTCGCATCAGAATACGAGATTGGAATTACAACTGCGCGATTTAATAAAAAAACAAGGATAAAGTGTAAAGAAATATGTAAATATACAACAGGAGACGACATTTATTCTTATCTTTCCTGAGACGGTAATTAAAAAGGGCTTCCTTGCTCCTCAGAAACCCGTCGTTGACAACCAGACTTAAATTAGTGAACTTCTGATCCACTACTTAGCGAGTTAAATACAAGACCAAGGAGGAAATTACAAAACTTTTCACGGTACGGATTATCCGATTTTTTCGGTCAACCGTTCAGTCCATCCCCTTCAGTACTACGGATAATAGAGGTTCTACTGTACGTCATTCTCATTTTTAATAAAATTTGTAGTTACCCCCTCTATGCTTAGTAGAGCAGTACTGTGAATAAAAACAATAGCCATAGGACTGCTACGTAATAAAACCGAAAGGAAGACTGGTCATGAGGTCGGAATCTCTCCATTAGTAGTTGCACGTTTAAGTTCTGAGCTACTAGAACTCGTTGGCAAAACTGAGAAGTAGTTTGTTAGTTAAGGGGACAGTCCCGAACTCTTCTCTGCCAAAAACTGGCAAGCTTGGAGCATTGCATAAATTAAGTTTTACCGAACTTTGGTTTACACTAATAATTTTCATATGAAACAGAATTATCAAACTGTGTGATCGCAGAAGTGCATCCGTTCCTTGAGAGCGCTAAAGTTCGCCGTGGTCTATTTTCTTCATGTCAAAGAGCAAGCGCAATCAGACTTCCTGTTTTTGTCACTATGTAGACTGCAGAACCACTACATAATTGTTAAACAGCACGTGTCCAGGCATATGTCCATCAATTTATCCAGGTTTGTAGAACGATACTCTGAATTTGATATTTACACTCAATATTTTCAGTCTGACAGTCTTGATCTGGAAACGTAATATTGTAATTGAAGGGTTCAGAGCCATAGTGGGCCAAGCGACATTTATTAAAAACGGAGAACAAGGATTAAAGTTAAGTGAATCCCATAGTTTGATGAATATCATTTATACTTTATATTACTTGCTATACGTTTTCATTGAATTATGGTAATAACTTCATTTCAACCTTGTTTTCTACGGTTTTAGTAAATGGCGCTTGGCCCACTATGGTTCTTCAATTAAACGTATATTAAATATCAAGGGTTCTAAAGTAGAATAAAATACGTTATAGCCCTGGTCACATATCAGATTGACCATTCCCATGTTATAAAATGGCAACCTATGAAAGAGAACCACTAGAATCTCCACTGTCGAAAATAAATTTTTTGGTATCGACCGCTAGATGGAAGTAAAACTGCAAGCTATTACGCTATGCAATTCCTTCAGGTTTGCAAGGTGAATTTTCTTGCAGTCGCTGATGGCAACACAGTGAAATTGGTAAAGTTTTCTTGGAAGTACATTGGGCTGATCAATCTGTTATATATGATCAGGGGTTGTAGGCATAGACGACCGATTATTTTTTCAAGAAATTACTAGTCAAACTAGCATTCATTCTAAACTTTTTTCGTAGTCTCTGCACACACATAGGTCAGATTATCAGTCGAACTATGCACAAATAAGATGTAAGGTAACTAATTTATAACATTTATTCTGTTAAAAATAATAACTTTCGAAATTGCACAAAATGGTTCATATTATACATCTTGGTGAATTATCAAACTCTTTCGAACGTGGGTTGGAATTCGGCTTTAGTTTATCTGGTTGGAAATCTCGAAATCTTCCCCAACTGTAAAGCAAATGCTAGGTAATCTTGGTGAATTCTCAGACCTCCATTTCCAAATAATATCTAGCTATTTAGCTATTCGCCGCTATGGAGTAACGGTTAGCATGTCTAACCGTGAAACGAGCGGACCCGGGCTCAAATCCTGCTTGGAACTAGTTACCTGCTTGAGATTGTTTTCGAGGTTTTCCCTCAACCAACTTTGTAACTTCTCAGCGTTAGACCTTGGATTCATTTTTTCATCATAATTACATTTTCCCTCTTTCATCACCTCCGTTGGTTTCCCATATTTCGGGTTTGCTTCGATGTAGAGTCGAACTTGGACCCCGTGGTATGTGGTCATTAGTTGCTGGTGGTACTATGTACAGTGGGCTCTCCCCTGGACTGATGGTAGGTTGTGGGATCGGATTGGAGGACCCGCGGTGATGCCTATGTGGAAAGGTGAAAGGATTGTGTAGCCTGCAGGGGAATTAGAGGGCTGTCCACAGGGGAAACTATAGCGACGAGGGTCCTTAGGACATGCACACCATTAAATTCCGGGTAGAGTAATGGACCCATTCAAGCAACCCACATGTAAGGACTGTTCCCAATCCGTGCCCTTTCCCTCAAGGGAATTAATAGATAATTATCAATTCCACCGACTGCATATTTGATAGTATGTCATTAAAAAAAAATTGCATACACTTCCAAACATAAGAGTTTTCAGGCTTTCGCGGTGATTGTTGGAATTAGGCTTTTTGATAATCATCCGTGTCCAAGAACTTGAGAAAAACAAAAATTCCAAAAATTATATACAGTAGAGCATCGATTATCCGAAACAATTGGAAACGGGGAGGTTTTCGGATAACTGATTTTTCGGATAACCGATCATTTACGAAAACAAATTGCACCGGTGTCATAGGAGCAGTATCAAACAAAGAAACACTGATATTAAATACAAAACTGTACATACACTATATATTTTGTATCACACGTCTTACAAATAACACAGAGAACTGGCTAGCCTAGTTTGACAAGTTCAAAATGGTCATTGAAGTTACCTACAGTTTAGTAAAAAAAAAAAAATCAATTTTTTTTGCTTCAGAGCTGAGACTCGTTTTTTTGCTGCTAAATCTCGCAGATAGCGCTAGCAAAACTTCCACATGGTGCGCGCGCAAATTTGAATTTACCGACTGGAAAGCTTTCGGTTAACCGATGTTTAGGTTGATCGGTATTTGGATAATCGATGCTCTACTGTAATGATGAAAATTCTCACACCACAAATAAATTCGTCAAAAGGAAATGTCAATTTCCCGGAGGAGGGGATTACAAAAAAGCCTCGTTTCAACTTGCAAAACACTTTGGTTTTCTGTCTGAAAGGTTTGCTATGATAGTACACGTTATAAACTTAATTTGTTCTTAAATGTTTGTATCACTGGGACACTTCCATATTGTAAATCGTGTATTTTTGTAATTGTAAGTTCCCAAGTTTTGGTTTGGATCTAGTGATTCAGGTGGAGCCAAATAGTTGAAGCTCTTGCAGTAATATAACGTTTTTCTCTCTGCTGTGCAAAAAATCGTATTGGATGTATTGCATCTAGCAGATTTTTGCCAAAGACAAAACTATCATCATCGACCGCCTGGAAATTCTTTAGATTTACTCTAAAGAAAGTTGTGAAGAGCCTTTAATTGATAGGAATTTGCGCTATGAGATAAACAGTATACGCTGAAAATGTTGTGCAGTTGGTATAGAAAAGTTTCATAACGTTTTGACCTAATTGAAAATGTATGACCAGAACTATAACGTTTTGTAAAAGTGAGTGATAGTACATGGTTGAGGAATTTCGACGAGTAATGTCACGGACCGAACATGAACCAGATATGTGGTTTTGAGAATGCCACATGCAATCGGATGAGGTGGATTTCTGCTTCAGTTTGTGATATTAGTTTCATGTGAGGATGCGAGATAGGTTGCGAAGGAAATGCTTCAACCTTTCAACTACTATTTCTACAGCACATTTCAACATTTGTTGCTGTTGCTCGAAGATTAAGATGGACTCGGAAGAGTGACTTGAATTCAAACGCAAACTTACTAGTCACTTGGTCAGTAATTGAGACTCGTTCAGACATGGTTTCTTGTTAATAGTTCCCTTAATCTGTCACAAAATATCTCAGTATATGGTAATTTCTTCACTATAGAATTTTGTTATTCTAGGTTTAATTTCTAATTCAGTAAATACAAAAATATTCTTTGTTCTTAACTTCTATGATAAATTGTCTAGCTTTCATTAATCAGGTAATCTTGTCGTACTTTAATTCTTATTGTAATTGTAATTGTAAATGTAATATTAATTGTAATTTTATTCTTCATATTATAGTTGTAATCCCCTGGTAGAGGGGCAGAGAAGGCCTAATGACCTTATCTCCACCAGGTTAAATAAATAAATACTACTAAATACTACCGGCCGTCCTACAATACTTTCATTTTATTAAGATTATTACACTCTTACTACGTCATACTACTTTTGACCAATAAAACGGTACGAAAGGACGTATTTCAACCAATCATGGCTGCTTATCGCACAATTTTATCGCGTCCCTAGCATTTGTTTAATTTTATCGCGTTCCTAGCATTTGTTTCTTTGTTTGCCAACATTTGAAACTGCGCTGGATTGGACGTCAAAAAAATATAAATATATATAAAATTACAAACCACTCCAGTCGATGCACAGGAATTTCAAATATGACTCGCATTGGCATTCAAGAACAATAATTAATAAAAATCACTGATCATACCTATGCATCTTCTGAAATCCGATTTACAAATAAATGAAGAGCACCATTCGGAAATCCTGAATAAGTTGAATACACCATGTAGGCCTGAATCAACGAGTTCCACTTCTATTACGCACACGTCCAATATAACATCAATTGAATCACCAACCACATTAAAATTTGAAAATTATACACTCAATAATTATTCCTTTTAAAATTATTCATTCGGAAATTCTGAATAAGTTGAATACACCATGTAGGCCTAAATCAACGAGTTCCACTTCTATTACGCACACGTCCAATATAACATCAATTTAACCACCAACCACATTCAAATTTGAAAATTGTACATTCAATAATTATTCCTTTTAAAATTATTCATGTTTATTTTTATGTCATTGTCGTTAATTAAAACTTTTCTAACACTTGTGTATATAAGTTAGGTTATGTTATAGCTTCTGCTATATGATATTATGGATAGTCACGTATCAGAGATTGTTTAATATTAAGATTTATTGAAAATCATCTGTCAAGTGACGTTGATTACTGGGATTCGGATAATTGAAGTGGAATGCAACTGTAGTGGTTTTAATAAAAATGAAACTAAATCAACAAAGCCTTCTTGACTAGTAACATTTCCATCGTGTATAGATAGATCGAGAACTTCTCGACGAGAAGGCATTGCTAGTAATCATTACAGTGTCTGTATAAAGACACTACTGCCATCTAGCATGCATATAGCGTAATATTTGTAATGTTGAGATGGTACAATAATACATTTGAAGAAAGTTGTATTTTCGTAAGTCAATTAATATTTTATTGTAGTGGAGTACTTCGTTACTCCTAATCTTTATATACTTCCTTCTAATCGTGTAATAGTCAATTAAATCCCACTCGAGTTTTGATTTTCTCTAGATAAATCAAAACGTCTAGTGAGATTACTGTTGATAAAATTTAAGTGCAAAGGTGAAGATTTCCATACTTGAATTTTGCATGAACTCTTTCGTATTGCCTGTATGTTTGACAGATTTTTTGTTCATTTTTACTTTTAAATAACTTGAATAACTGAGTGTTACGTCGCAATATATTATGAAGAATAATCTTCTATGAACTAAAATATTAATTCGGTAATGCCCGTTGTTAAAATAAAATTATGTTCATACTATATACTTTGACTTCTACATTTGCACTCTACAACAGTAAGTGATTTCGTAATTATTTCGACTCTGATGAAAAATTTAAGTCTTCGTATCTATTGAAAAATAAATGGTTAAAGCACAATAATTCAAAGAGTAATAAATATTTCATCCTTCTTATAAGTCAATAAACAATTTACAATGACCTATGCTTAGTTATATTTCTTGTTGTACAATTAATTTTTAATTTGTTACAGACTACGGGCATTCCTTTAGACATTGCATTCAGATTCCAAATAAATCTGCTACTAAGGAACAACCCAAAAATCAGGTGAGCAAGTTTTTAATTTTTTGTTGCCTTATAATAAAGCATATGTTTATGAAAATAATTAATTATTGTATTCAACACTTGTTTCAAGTAATCTGAAAGTTACTTTCGTGTACAGAGAATTTTCAGTCAGTTGTTTCGAAAAAGTGTTGAGCCCTGGCCGTTTCCATGTTATTTATTTATCTATTTATTTTATTTATTTATTCATTCTGGTGTAGTGAAGGCTATCAGGCATTCTCTTCCACAGCACCAGAAATACAAATACAATAACAGAAATAAAAAGAAAAATCACATTATAAACAAAGTAAAGCCACACAAAAATATACACAGGTTAAATTTACACAAGTGACTAAGAATCATAATTAATTTTATGCTCGACCATGCCGAAATGTAGTAATTATACACCTGGTAGCAGTCCTTTAATGCATGTCATTAAAGTACACCTACTCATTAAAGTACAGGTGTTCAGCCAATGACAACTCAGCTTACAGGTGTTCAGCCAATGACAAGTCAGCTTTGTACTGTTATAAAACCGCAAGTATCGATTATTCTCGGATATGCAATCGAAAGAGAATTAGCGAAAAGTCACGGAGGCTGGAAATCCAATACTGTCGCAGAAGGTTGTTCTGTTACTATAATAATTAGCGTTAATTGTAAATAATATTCAAATAAATTCAATTTGTCATCTCATTTTTCAATGTCGAATTCAATAATCAAGGTTATATCAAGTTTAACGGGATTACATCAAGGTCAATGACATTATTGTTCCTCGGAAAAAATCAATACTGTCGCGTCTGCGCACATCTCACAATTCACGACCTGGAACAAGGTCACTTCCGATCTTGTCAGATACAAATAAAATGTATACATCTGAATAATTTCAAGTTAGAAATATGGTCGAGCATAAAAAGTCGTATGAAACTCACCTATAATGGTAATTAAGAAGCTCGTATGAAAATTATGAAACGAGCGCAAGCGAGTTTCATAAACATCCATACTCGCTTCTTAATTACTATCATTATAGGCTCGTTGCATAATGTACTAATATCCTAACTATATAACGAACATAAATAATAAACTTGCAATTTTAATCTAGAGTAAAAAAACAAATCAAAACTTCTAGCAATACCTAAAAACCATTAAATAAGTAAAAAATTTCCAATTTAATTTTGAGCTATGATAGTCCGGCAGTCCCTGACGTCATATAAATGACAACATATAAAAGAAAACAACCAACAGGATCGCCACTGTCGAAAATAAAGTTTTTGGTAACGACCGCTAGATGAAAGTACTGTTACAAGATATTACTCATGCAATTTCATCACGGTTATAACTTGATTTCTTTTGCAGTCGTTAGATGGCAGTATATGAAATTGATCGAAGTTGTATTGAAAGTGCATTACGCTTGTCAATCTGTTATATGATCTGTGTTTTGAGAACTTCTGATTTAAAACCAGAAATCTGGTATTATGCATTTGTCAGTCAGTATTTATTTTCTCAGCCAATTACTTCATTGAGAAACTTAATTGCATCAGCTTCATTCTCGAGGTAACTAAAACTTGAAGAATGTTTCATGAATGTAACTATCGTTAGTATACAGTCTGCTTTTGATTACGAACTTTCAACGCAATAATGCTGGAAAAGTGATTTCGGATTCTGATATTAGGAACTGCCAGTATCGGAATCTGCGCAATGGGCACCACAGTCACAATTATTTACGTAACATTTTTGTAATTGGAATGTTTGTAATATACTCTTATGGCTGTTTGAAGAGTCTTTGTCGGCGGTCATGCTTGAATAGGTCAATTAAATAAACTAAGAGTCTGCATGGGTGACATCTCGAAGAAAGTTCTCAGTAGACTATCAACGTCTTACTGAAATTGTGTTGGACAATTTAATAGTAGAACAAGATTCTCTATTGAATATGTTTTCTATTGAATATGTTCTTGGTTATAATCAGATTATAGCAGTGTTTCCCAACCTTTTTCGACGACACACTTTACTGAACGCCCACGATATCGCGGCACTTATTTGTTGTTGTTGTTATTATTATTATTATTATTATTATTATTATTATTATTATTATTATTATTATTATTAAAAAGGTAAAAAGGTAAAGGTATCCCCGTAACATGCCATGAAGGCACTTGGGGGGGCATGGAGGTAGAGCCCCATGCTTTCCATGACCTCGGCACTAGAATGAGGTGGTGTGGTCGGCACCACGCTCTGACCGCCTTTTACCCCCGGGAAAGACCCGGTGCTCAATTTTATAGAAGGCTGAGTGAACCTTGGGGCCGTTCTGAAAGTTTGGCAACGAGAAAAAATCCTGTCACCACCTGGGATCGAACCCCGGACCTTCCAGCCAGTAGCCAGCTGCTCTAACAACTGAGCTACCCGGCCGCCATTATTATTATTATTATTATTATTATTATTATTATTATTATTATTATCATTATTATTATTATCATTATTATTATTATCCAGTGACATCAGAGACTGTCGGAATTTAGTAGCGTTCAAAAGCAAGCTTATTAAGCATTTTCTTGCTGTGTAGAGTAGGTTTAATTTTTACTTAATCAATAAAAGAAATGTTTCTCTCTTCTTAATTTTTACAATAAACTTGTCCACACCTGTGGAGTAACGGTCAGCGCGTCTGGCTGTGAAACCAGGTGGCCCGGGTTCGAATCCCGGTCGGGGCAAGTTACCTGGTTGAGGTTTTTTCCGGGGTTTTCCCTCAACCCAATACGAGCAAATGCTGGGTAACTTTCGGTGCTGGACCCCGGACTCATTTCACCGGCATTATCACCTTCATATCATTCAGACGCTAAATAACCTAGATGTTGATACAGCGTCGTAAAATAACCCAATAAAAAAATAAATACAATAAACTTTCTAGCTTTTATTAATCAGTTAATCTTTTAGTACTTTGATTTTTATTGTATTTGTAAATTTAATATTAATTGTAATTATAATTTTAATTGTATTCTTAATATTGTAGTTGTAATCCCCTGGTAGAAGGGAAAAAGAAGGCCTGATGGCCTTATCTCTACCAGGTTAAATAAATAAATAAATAAATAGATAGATAGATAAATAAATATATAAATATCTAAATAAATATTTAGATAAATAAGTATTTAGATAAATAAATATTTAGATAAATAAATGAATAAATAAATATTTAGATAAATAAGTGAATAAATAAATATTTAGATAAATAAATAAATGAATAAATAAATATTTAGATAAATAAATAAATGAATAAATAAATATTTAGATAAATAAATATTTAGATAAATAAATATTTAGATAAATAAATATTTAGATAAATAAATATTTAAATAAATAAATATTTAAATAAATAATTGTCCATGATAAAATCTAAATAAAGCGACTTTTCTTAAAATAGTCGCACTAACACTCGCTCATACGTATATACTCAAACTGACCAATATGTTCTGACGATTCTAAACTCTATTTTTATAAAGTGGGAAGAGTAAAATGAATTACAAAGCATTGTTGAGGGTATTCACTTTCAATCGAATTAATGACAGGCCGATAAATTAAACTGAGCATAGTTGCAGGTGTTCAAGTTTCATTGGTAAAGTCTGTCTCAAAGACTTCGTTGTAAATAAAAAATGCGTTGTAAAGACACTTTCTGGATGACATAAAATTTATTTTTCTGTTCCAAAATTCCGCGACACTCCATGGGGCTGCGCGACACACCTGTTGGGAACCCCTGGATTACATAATAGGCTAAATCGTGAATCCTGTTAAGAGAGCTCGTAACTTAATACATAAAAAAACGAAGTTCTGAGCTATTTTACAGACTTGTGTGACAATGCCAATTGCCAAGAAGTACTGTTTTTACAGATAAACATCTCACAACCGCAAATTTGGTCACGATCAGTACCTTTTATATCCACTTTTCGGCGGCAGGATGTTCATAATCTTCAGGATTATCCAATCTTTCTCTTCTGGTTAAAGAACTGACCATTTTTAGAGAGCTATTAAGCTTATTATTATTATTATTATTATTATTATTATTATTATTATTATTATTATTATTATTATTATTATTATTATTATTACACTAAATTCTTACGAGCTATGAAAGCTCTTGGTTGCTGATTTGACAATGTAACATCACTGCACTCTAGCCTGACAAATATTTTTCCATGTATCATAAATGGCTAAATTGTATCAGATTATCCTTTAAGGTAAGTATCTAGGCTCAGGTCTTCTCAGTGGTTCTTCCTTATACGATTTCAAACACTAGTAATTCTTCTTCCTTTAGGGTCGCCAGAAACGTCCCAAATCTATCACTCTTCCAGATTTAATTCTGGCCACAATATGGGGTTTATTAAGATTGTATAAATAGTAAAATTCTTTGAGCTTTCCTCGTGATGATTTCAATATCTTAAAGCTTTAAAATTACAAACCTATCCATTCTAAAAGTGTTTCATGTAGTCTGTGTCCGAAAAGGCAAGGTGCAGTTTGAGGATTATAGTTTGTGAATGAACAGATGTACAAATATCAGATGAAAAATAAAACTCTCAAAGTGTTTCGCCTGAAGTCAGAGGCACTGAAGGGAATAAAAGACTGTAATAATCAAAGAAATGCAATAATTTTCATTGTTATAATTAATTATAGAAGATGGATGTTCGAAGAATAGTGCATGTGCTTTGTGGCTGGCAAAATTTAAATCTGTGACTCGTGTACAACGAGAATTTCGTCGCGTACTTGAATAACATTCGTCGTTGGGATAGACCGTTACGAGACTGGAAGTCTATTGGAGAAAAAGCGTACTGGAAGACCATCGACAAATTATGGAACGGTAGAAGCCCTCCAAAGAGCATTTGTTCAGAGTCCAAAGAAATCAGTTCGTAAATGTGCCCGAAAATTAGGACTACCGAAAACAATCCATGGAGATTTAAATAAAAATCTCCATCTGACTCCTTATAAACTTCAATTGTTACATGCACTTCATTCAGATTATCATCACAATAGGTACGAGTGTGGAAATGCTTAACGAACAGTTTTTAGGTAGTGTGTTGTAAAGCGATGAGGCTACTTTTCACGTTTCTGGACATGTACACCAACACAATGTAAGAATATGGCCAAATGAACCGCCACATGACTTCTTTGAGCATGAGTGTAATAGCCATAAAGTTGATGTCTAGTGGATCTCCGTTAAATACGCGACGAAATTTACATAGTACACGAGTCGCAGATTCAAATTTTTCCAGGCACAAAACACATTGCACTTTTGTTTGGACATCCATCTCGTCTAATTAATTGTAACAATGAAAATTATTGCATTTGTTCGATAGCTATAGGTATCCTACAAGCAAAACTCAGCTCAAACTCCTTGCGGCGCGCATGCTATACCCCTCTAACCCTTCTGGAGTAAGTGTGAGAGCATGCTGGGAACGGGAGCATACGTCATCTGCGCCATAGTGTCACGCCAGCGAATAGGGATTATATAGAATGGACACTGAGCGAATTTTCCTGTTTTGTATCTCTGTGAGCCGGCGTTTAGTTTCACTTTCAAGCACTAGAGGTTAGTGTAATCGAACACACGCTAAGATAATAATTGAGTATAGACTTGAGATACAGGATTCAAACATCGCCTACCTTATTGCATAATTCAGTAACGGTTTACTTCAAATAAATTCAAGTTAACAGCTTTTCCTTATTTCTCAGCAACAAATTAGTTGTAATAACAATTTTTATATGTTCTATATATAATAAATGTTATTATAAAATTATGTATCAAATTCGTTTAATATTTGTATATAGGCCTACTATATAATAGATAGGCCTATATGGTTTTTACTTCTCTTAGGAGTTTTGTTTTTCCATTTTCAGCGCTATCAAGCCATTACTTACTTACAAATGGCTTTTAAGGAACCCGAAGGTTCATTGCCGCCCTCACATAAGCCCGCCTTGGTTCCTATCCTGTGCAAGATTAATCCAGTCTCTATCATCATACCCCACCTCCCTCAAATCCATTTTAATATTATCCTCCCATCTACGTCTCGGCCTCCCTAAAGGTATTTTTCCCTTCGATCTCCCAACTAACACTCTATATGCATTTCTGGATTCGCCCATACGTGCTACATGCCCTGCCCAGCTATCAAATCATTACATATTTTAATTGTTGTTGGGGCTAACTTCTCAACTCTCATTATAAAGGAACTCTGGAGTCTAGACATTACAGTTAATGATAGATTTCATCGGTCCAATTTATATTATTTGAGTACACAATGTACCTAGATTTATTAACTGTGTGTTATATTTCCGCTGTGTCGACTGCTAGCTGGTGTGATGTCAGTGCCAACTCCTGGGGGAAAGCAGAATCTCACGCTGAAACTAGTTTGAAGGTCATTGAAATCAGTCCTTCTACATCAAAGGTACTGACACGAAGTGTCCATACTGTATAATTATCTATACGTTGGTCACGCCCGCTGATTTCTGCGCACTGAGTTTTCCTTGTTGGATGCCTATTCCATCTTTTGTTCCCTTCAGTTCCTCAAGCTTACAGACGAAAACATTCGAGAGTTTTTTCATCTAGCACCAATATTACATTTCTATATCTATTCATTACAAAAATATAATCCATGGATTTTTGGACACAGTGTATAATAAAGTGAAAGTGTTCAATACATCTACTTCACTGCTAGCAGAGTAAAATATTTTGTGGGTAACCTGTGCTATTCTCACGCCCACCCTTCCAATGGCAATGTAGTTGAAGTTTTACACCTTTTGGAGTTTTGAACCGACACTATTGAATGCTCCACTAATTGGATATTTTTTCCGCAGTCTGTACAAGGACGTGCCGACCATCTTGTTCCCGTATGTTTGGCTAGAGAAGAGATTTTCAATGCCTGCTGACATAGCAACATTATTCAAGTGGGTCCTCATGATGCCCACGATAGGAATTTGCTTCTCCATCGTCCTGATACTGCTGGGGCTCGTCATCCTGGCGTTCGCCGTTCTTCCCAGTTCCCAAAGAAGCAAGTACCAGGACGAGAATAGGTATGCCAATAATAATAATTGTAGTAGGAGTAGTAGTACTAACTTCATTTAACCTGGCAGAGTTAAGGCCATAGGGTCTTCTCTTACAATCAACCAGGATTGAAAGTTGCTTACATAATTGAACATACAACTGTATCGGATACAATTTACATATTGGTATCAAAAGAGCCAGTTACATAAAAACTTACCTAATAAAATGAAAACAATCACAGTGGAATACATGTTAATGTTGTTATAATCAAAATACGAGTCTCATAAAATCAGAAGCCCATAATTCAATAAAATACAATAATAATACATTATACAACGAGTCTATAATGATAGTAATTAAGAAGAGAGTATGGATGTTTATGAAACGTGAGCAAGCGAGTTTCATAATTTTCATACGAGCTTCTTAATTACCATTATAGGCAAGTTTCATACGACTTTTTATGCTCGACCATATTTCTAACTTGAAATTATTAATTTTATTTTATATCTAACTGACCTTGAGCAATACCTCGTAAATTGTGAGATGTGCGCAGACGCGAAAGTATTGATTTTTTCCGAGGAACAGATGTCCACATTGACCTTGATAACCTATAAGAACCTACAGAGTAAACTAAATATTAACTTTGATATAACATTGAAATTAAATTAGACATTGAAAAACGAGATGACAAATTGAATTTATTTGAATATTATTTACAATTAACGCTAATTATTATAGTAACAGAACATAACCTTCTGCGACAGTATTGGATTTCCAGCCTCCGTGACTTTTCGCTAATTCTCTTTCGATTGCATATCCGAGAATGATCGATACTTGCGGTTTTATAACGGTACAAAGCTGACTTGTCATTGGCTGAACACCTGTACTTTAATGAGT
Source organism: Periplaneta americana (assembly GCF_040183065.1). Taxonomy (NCBI): domain Eukaryota; kingdom Metazoa; phylum Arthropoda; class Insecta; order Blattodea; family Blattidae; genus Periplaneta; species Periplaneta americana. The sequence goes on from NC_091127.1 coordinate 57,309,710, forward strand.
AGGTGTACTTTAATTACATGCATTAAAGGACTGCTACCAGGTGTATAATTACTACATTTCGGCATGGTCGAGGATAAAAATAAAAATAAACACATTGGAATACATATTGGTATTAAGTTGCAAGCAAGTATGATTCACATAATTAAACCAGAAACTGATAAGTGAATAACATGTACACAATAAAAATTATAAAAAAACAATGGAATGATATTGATGCTAAGTGATAAATAAACACGATTTACATAATAAAATCATAAACAGAAATTTGAATAGAGAGTACACAAAAATGAACACTGCAGTAAACACATAAGCATTGAATTAGAAGAAAATACTGTTTACTTATTACAAAGATGATTGAATTAAGTATAAAAATAAAAATGGGAAACAAAAAATAAAAATTAACATAGTGGAATACATTGCATTTAAATATTTGCAACGCGTTAGGTCTGGCAACTCATCATAAGATATTAGTCCAATTTATATTTAAAAGAAATAAAGGTTCGGCAGTCCTTGACTTCAGGCGGCAGAGAATTAGTGACAAGAAGTAGCAACAGTGAAAGATCAGGAGTACAGAGATGATGTGTGCAGTGGAATTTCGCGCGACAAATGACTGCACTTGATTTAGCATATTGGGAATTAAATAGCTTTCCCAAAACACGCTACTAAATGTTTCAATTTTTATCTCGAAAAGGAAGCAAAAACGAGCAAAATTGTATTAAACTTTCTTGTTTGAAATATCTCAAAGAATAACTCCTGAAATTAAAGACATCACTTACGGTTCATTCTGTATAAAAATCGAACCAGGGATGGAGAAATCGAATTGAGCTGTGTTTGGAGTAAGTTTTTGAAAATAGATTTTCTTCAGTGAAAGACTAGAAGTTCTTTTGACCTTTGTAAGGCGTGTAAAAATACAGATCATTACTAGTAGCGTCATAATTTTTAATTTTATGAAGAAACTATAATATACAAAAGTTACAGTGGATGGAGGAATATTTTAAACATATTTCCAAAACTATGTTTTCATTTATTGTGTTCTAATGAGTCTGCGTTTTTAATGGCACCGTGTACTTATTTTCAATTTTTGAATTCTTCAGGTCTCAAATTGTACAAAATAAAAACAGATTTTTATAAAGAAAAAAAAGCATCTTGATGGCATAGAAAATTGGTTATACAATTAAAATTGAACTGTAATATTAATGCGACGTACAGAGTTTAAAAAGGAAAAATATCATTTGAAACACTTGAATAATGTTCTAATTGTGTCACGTGTTTATATCGGTCAGCACTGTCGAACGTGCGTAATTATTTTTTCTTGGAAACTGTTTTTTGAGCAATACTGCTCGGTTGACCTGTTATATCGCGTCTAATTTTTCGTTCTAATTCTTTCAGATTTCGTAATTAGTTCTGGTAATTCTTCACTTCAAATAGCCCCACAAGAAAAAATTCTATAGGGTTGAGATAAGTGGTCCCTGTTGGTCACTCAAAAACAGATATTTTAAAATTGTATTCCTTATAGGACGTTCGGCATCTCGTGAAACCTACCTGCACGTCGGAGTTTACCAGTTCGGTCCCCTGGTAAAAAAAATATATAGGCTACACTAGTTCGGTCCGGAGCCAAGAAGTAAACAATACTAGTTGGTTCCGGGTCAATAAGTTAACAGTACTAATTCGGTCCTGGATCGAAAATAGAGCAGTACTAGTTAGAAATCAACATTTTCCTTCCCATTCTATGCAGGCTTAGGACTGTCATAAGGCAGGGACGGGTAAATTCGTGACTCGAGAAGCAACCTACAAAATTGCCTACCCCTTTCTTAAGGCATGGTTAAAAAATGTTACTTATGTACAGTCGTGGCAAAAAAACCGGACTGACCCTTGTAGCTGATTTCAGACCCTTGTGCACTCCCGAGCACGATAGACTGGTAACTAAGACTTTCGTGGTTCGAATCCTGCCTGGGAAGGAAACTATTTTTGTTCCTTATTCAAGTTTATTCCCAATACTTTTCGATTGTAGCGATATTTTACTACTTAATTACCATAACTTATTATTCCCAGAACATTAATTTTACTAGCAATCGAAAAGTATTGGGAATAAATTTGAATAAGGAACAAAAAAAAAAAAAAAGTTTCCTTCCCAGACAGGATTAGAACCACGAAAGTCTTAGTTACCAGTCTATTGTGCTACAAGGGTCGATCCGGTTTCTTTTGCCACTACTGTACAATGCAAAGTATGAACCTCAGTCATAGCTTTTTAAACTTCAGGGTAGTCGGTGATACTAGGAGCTTTTTTGGGAGAAATTTGTAGTACAGTGTTTTTATATATTGAAGTCTGTTTATTGAATCAGATACAAATTCTGCCATTTTGTCTCTAATATATGGTTCCTTCTTTAATTGGTCTGATCTTTTTGTTGCTGGACTTCTAATTTGTATGCAAGTGTCAATTTGAATTCATTTTAGAACGTCTATTAATTGAAAGATGTTAGATGATTCACAACTGTTTGTCGTTCTTTCTGTCGTAGCTACGAATTCAAAGAATGTTTACCAGTAACTGAAATGACAGTTAGGTACGACCGCTGCTAATCATGAAAACAAGTTGGAATAAGTATCACTACCAACATCAAAACACACCAGTATCGATATCATACCAACATAAAAAAATAGGATTCGATACGAAGCTAGTTCATAATATATACTTAAGTCTCTTTGATAAATATGTAACTTGTCTAAGTTATATCTGCATTGTTCGGACCGAATTAGTACTGTACCTTTTTGAACCCCGGACAGAATTAGTACTGTATATTTCATGTGTGTATCTGATGGGACCGAACTGATGTGCATCTCTGCGCGTGAGGGGAAGGAAAATGTGGACTGGGAAGCTTCTCTTCCTCGCTAGGCTTAGACTAGCTCAGTTACCCCTACCATAAGATCCTTACTATGAGCTACGGCGCACGAATGCATTTGGTTTACGAGATAACGAATACTTACTAACTGGCTTTTAAGGAACCCGGAGGTTCATTGCCGCCCTCACATAAGCCCGCCATTGGTCCCTATCCTGAGCAAGATTAATCCAGTCTCTGTCATCATATCCCACCTCCCTCAAATCCATTTTAATATTATCTTCCCATCTACGTCTCGGCCCCCCCAAAGGTCTTTTCCCCTCTGGCCTCCCAACTAACACTCTATATGCATTTCTGGATTCGCCCATACGTGCTACATGCCCTGCCCATCTCAAACGTCTGGATTTAATGTTCCTAATTATGTCAGGTGAAGGATATAATGCGTGCAGCTCTGCGTTGTGTAACTTTCTCCATTCTCCTGTAACTTCATCCCTTTTAGCCCCAAATATTTTCCTAAGAACCTTATTCTCAAACACCCTTAATCTCTGTTCCTCTCTCAAAGTGAGAGTCCAAGTTTCACAACCATACAGAACAACCGGTAATATAACTGCTTTATAAATTCTAACTTTCATCTTTTTTGACAGCAAACTAGATGACAAAAGCTTCTCAACCGAATAATAACAGGATACATAATTATTTTGCGTTTAATTTTCTCCCGAGTGCCATTTATATTTGTTACTGTTGCTCCAAGATATTTGAATTTTTCCACCTCTTCGAAGGATAAATCTCCAACTTTTATAGTTCCATTTCGTAGAATATTCTGATCACGAGAGACAATCATATACTTAGTCTTTTCGGGATTTACTTCCAAACCTCTCTCTTTACTTGCTTCAAGTAGAATTTCCACATTTTCCCTAATCGTTTGAGGATTTTCTCCTAACATATTTACGTCATCCGCATAGACAAGAAGCTGATGTAACCCGTTCAATTCTAAACCCTCTCTGTTATCCTGAACTTTCCTAATGGCATATTCTAGAGCGAAGTTAGAAAGTAAAGGTGATAGTGCATCTCCCTGCTTTAGCCCGCAGTGAATTGGAAAAACATCAGATAGAAACTGGCCTATACGGACTCTGCTGCAAGTTTCACTAAGACGCATTTTAACTAGATAACGAATGACGCTCTTAAATAGAGGAGACCTCGCTATAAAGTGTTCCTCCTTACAAAGATAACTATATCTGCAAATAAAAGCGAATTCGGATAAGTCTTACGCCCAATTTTAATATCTTTATGTACAGATGCTTACGATTTTAGTTTAAGATCATCTACGTATATTTTGAAGAGTTTTGGAGATAAGCCACATCACTTAGCGTAACATTTGGAAATGGGAGTAACTTGTATAAATTTTATTTGCAGGATACTTCAGAACGGAAAAGCTACAAAAGAGAATTTGTGTAACAATCAGTTACAACTTGAAGACAATGAATTATTAAATTCAGAAACAAAAGAGATAATCGATAATGAAGAGAAAATAAAGGAATTCCCTCCAGACGTGAATAGGACGACACGCCTGTGATAAACGCAGTTACCCGAAGTGCAGGGGTGAGGACTTGTGGTGTTTAGTTGGTATACCTGGAATCAAGAGACAATGTGAAAAGTGAATATTAAAGACATTATGATTTACTTGTTAAAAATGGAATTATTCAATTTTCTTGAAGTGTTGCGATCGTTATTGAACTGAACCCAGAGTGCGTTAAAAGGTTTGAACTTAAGTGAACTACAAATGTTACTGAATACTTCGTTGTGATTGGAGCATGCGATGATAACCGTACGCGGAATATAAGTATTTAAATGTTTATATTTCGAGAAATTAATTAGAAACATTTTCGTTGTAACTAAGAAATTATGTACAGTTAATTCAGTTTTTAGTAGTAGTTGTAAGTATACGAATCGATGTGGTTTGTATATTTGTGTGTGTGAAATATATTATTTCTTACAGTATCAAATTTATTGGAAAAAATTTCCTTTGCGTTTTTTTCTTATTTCAATATCCTTTGAACCGGAACATATTTGTACACCTATTTACTTGCAGATTATTTATTAGTGATTGTAGAGAGTGTCTGACTTAAACCGTTCATTTTTGCTTAGACGGCACAAATAGCAGTCGAGACATGTGGGATGTACTGGGTGAAGTGTATAGAGCAGAACAGGTTTCACGGCCTCGAGTCTCCCACCTCCGCGCGCGTAGCCGGTCGGCCGTGAAACCTGTTCTGCTCTATATTGTTTACCCAGTATTTAATGGTTTCACATGCTGGCGGAATCATGGGTGGATATAAAGTTTACTGACATTATGTGAATGTCAGGAATTTTTGTCTTCGTATGATAATTTTATGTTAAACACGTACTGTCAATCTGTTACGTTAATTATTTATATTCTTTCTCCTTCCCAACGTTTATTCCAGTCTTGGATAATGTTTTATCTAAACATTTGCTCCTCTTATAATTCTTATAACATAGTATTCTTAATATACAATAGTTGTCTTAATATACAGTAGCGTGCAAATTAATCCGAACAACGTAATTACTTATGCAAAAACACTCAAACGGGATAAAAAAAAGGATCTAAGACATACCTCAGTAATCTATGTGGCCTCCCTTGTTCCTAATAACAGCTCTCAGACGATTTGGCATGGATTTCACTAATTTCCCACAAATATTCTTCATTTCTTCATTGCGAAACCATACACCAATGAGGGCAGAAATCATCTTCTCCTTTGTAGAACAATCCATTTTTTGCATTCTTCTTTTGCAAATTGACCACAAGTTCTCAGTGGGGTTGATGTCGGGTGAGTTGCCTGGCCAGGGGAGTACCTGAATATTCTTCTTGTTGAAGAATTCTGTAGTTTTTCGAGACGTATGACATGGTGCCAGGTCTTGTTGGAACACACCTCTGCCATCCGGAAATGATTTTTGCAGCTGGGGTACGATTCTGATTTCCAACAAGTGAATATATTTGTCACAATTCATCATTCCCTTGATAGGTATTAATGCTCCAGGCCCTTCATGTGTAAAACAACCCCAAAACATTACTTTAGGGGGTATTTGGGTTCTTGTTGGAGATGAGCTGCTGTTACTTTTTCGGATCCTTTCCGTACGTACGAAACACGGTGGCCGTGGACCTCGATATGAGACTCGTCGGAAAAAGTACATTCTTCCAGTCATTCACTGTCCAGTGTTGATGTAATTTTGCCCACATTAAGCGTTTTTTGCACATAACAGGGGTTAGCAGTTGCTTCTTAATAGGCTTACGAGCCCTTCGTCCAGCTTCCAAAAGCCTACGCCGCACTATTGTGACGTGAATATTCGCCCCAGTGGTAGCCATTAACTCGCGGGTTAAGTCGACAGCAGTTAGTCTAGGATTTAATTTACTTTTCCTGACAATTAAACGATCATCTGCAGGTGAAGTCTTCCTTTTCCGGCCACAGTTTCCTTTTTTCTGGGGTGTGATGGATCCAGTCTCCCTGTATCGTTTTATGATCGAATTAACAGTAGCCAAACCGATGTGACATTCTGCAGCAATTTGCCTGTGTGTCATAGAAGAATGGTCTGCTAATGTTATAATTTTAGACCGTTTTCGTGGAGTTGTATCCATTTGTGAAGGCGACAGAATGTACACAGGATTGCAGTATTAAGTCTTCAACACAACTGAAATGCTTATAAGTACAAAACGACAGGCAAAAGTCACATATTATAAAAAATAATGACAGATCTTCAACAATGGAATTACACGTACTACAGATGTCAATTAAAGCGGTATGAGCAGCTGTGAGGACAACAATGACAGAAAATGTAAAAATATGTTGTGTTCGGATTAATTTGCACGCTACTGTAAAAGTTACATCCAATCCTTCAAATTATTTTATTTGTTCTGTTTCATTCGAAATAAGCAACGTATCTTTAAAGAACATACAAATCAGAATTTTAACACAATTTATTAATTTATTTCAATATACTTACAATATGTCACGCCTAATGACACTGTCATGAGAACTTCAGAACCTGGGTATAATGAGAAAAAAATTTGGATTCAGATTGTGACAGATCATAATATCACAGTCTAGTACATACTATCACGAAGCTCGAGGTGAATTTTTGCATTTCTCGCAACACTGCTCCAAGCGGTTAGCAACTGAGAGTACTAGGAGCAATAGATGTGTGCGATAGTAGCGATCCTTGTGGCTAGGAACCAAAGTTCAATTCATTATCGGGTGTTTTCTGGTTTCTTGTTGGGCCTTCCAGGCTACTGTAGTTGTGTAGGAGCATACAATCCACCGTACAACACCACAACAGGAAATTCCTTTTTTGCCGCTGTCCAACCATCATGACACTGGAGCTTGGATTTCGATTGACACATAGAGAATAATTAAGTAAAAATCAATGGGTATTTGTATAAAAAGAAAAACTGCTATCATAGTAAAAAAATGAGTATTTCTTTCACGAATTTTTGTATTACATAAAATAGAACTGATTAATTAAATATTGAAATTGGAATAGGTGTCTTCTGCTAAGGAAAATTAATTGTAATATATGGAAAAAGTTTTCTCATTGCGAATATTTTTTTCTTTAGCTTGCTCACCTCCCCCCTTCCGACGGCTAGGCCGAAGTAGAAGGGGAGAGTGGAGGAGAGACCTCATTATAAACCCATTGATTACACTTGAGGGAACAACAGAAATGATTGCTAATACATTTTAACATTTAAGGCGCACAGAGGTATGTGGAACCCATAAATTTAATAGTTAATCTTTGACATTTAATAACTTTCTGAACTGAAATTAAAAAGTTTATAAAATTTGGACAGGTGACCATCAATACCTTGCATAACTATGGTAAAAAGAAAGAAAGAAAGATTAATTTATTAAGTTGAGTTTAACGAACTCAAAACACATTTATCGGCTCATGCTCCCAGTGCTAGGGTAAGAAAAAAAGAACATTACGTTCTGTATAGAATAAGATTTTTATATTTTCGGCTTTAATGCGCTGCAAATATTTAAATGACAAAATGACACAAACTAAACAAAAAGCATTCTTTATGTTCCTAAGAACGTTTGCTCAAGACAAATTGAAATAATATAATGACGTGTAGAATGAAAATTTTATATTTGGGTATCTAATACACTGCAAATATTTAAATGACAAGAGACACAAACTAAACAAAAAGCTTTCTTTATGTTCCTAAGAACTTTTGCTCAAGACAAATTGAAATAATATAATTACTTGTAGAATGAAAATTTTATTTGGGCATCTAATACACTAATACACTGCAAATATTTAAATGACAAGACACACAAACTAAACAAAAAGCTTTCTTTATGTTCCTAAGAACTTTTGCTCAAGACAAATTGAAATAATATAATGACGTGTAGAATGAAAATTTTATATTTGGGTATCTAATACACTGCAAATATTTAAATGACAAGAGACACAAACTAAACAAAAAGCTTTCTTTATGTTCCTAAGAACTTTTGCTCAAGACAAATTGAAATAATATAATGACTTGTAGAATGAAAATTTTATTTGGGCATCTAATACACTAATACACTGCAAATATTTAAATGACAAGACACACAAACTAAACAAAAAGCTTTCTTTATGTTCCTAAGAACTTTTGCTCAAGACAAATTGAAATAATATAATGACGTGTAGAATGAAAATTTTATATTTGGGCATCTAATGCACTGCAAATATTTAAATGACGAAGTGACACATAAACTAAACAAAAAGCTTTCTTTATGTTCCTAAGAACTTTTGCTCCAGACAAATTGAAATAATATAACGACGTGTAGAATGAAAATTTTATTTGGGCATCTAATACACTGCAAATATTTAAATGACAAAATGACACATAAACTAAACAAAAAGCTTTCTTTATGTTCCTAAGAACTTTTGCTCCAGACAAATTGAAATAATATAATGACGTGTAGAATGAAAATTTTATATTTGGGTATCTAATACACTGCAAATATTTAAATGACAAGAGACACAAACCAAACAAAAAGCTTTCTTTATGTTCCTAAGAACTTTTGCTCAAGACAAATTGAAATAATATAATGACTTGAAGAATGAAAATTTTATTTGGGCATCTAATACACTAATACACTGCAAATATTTAAATGACAAGACACACAAACTAAACAAAAAGCTTTCTTTATGTTCCTAAGAACTTTTGCTCAAGACAAATTGAAATAATATAATGACGTGTAGAATGAAAATTTTATATTTGGGCATCTAATGCACTGCAAATATTTAAATGACGAAGTGACACATAAACTAAACAAAAAGCTTTCTTTATGTTCCTAAGAACTTTTGCTCCAGACAAATTGAAATAATATAACGACGTGTAGAATGAAAATTTTATTTGGGCATCTAATACACTGCAAATATTTAAATGACAAAATGACACATAAACTAAACAAAAAGCTTTCTTTATGTTCCTAAGAACTTTTGCTCCAGACAAATTGAAATAATATAATGACGTGTAGAATGAAAATTTTATATTTGGGTATCTAATACACTGCAAATATTTAAATGACAAGAGACACAAACCAAACAAAAAGCTTTCTTTATGTTCCTAAGAACTTTTGCTCAAGACAAATTGAAATAATATAATGACTTGAAGAATGAAAATTTTATTTGGGCATCTAATACACTAATACACTGCAAATATTTAAATGACAAGACACACAAACTAAACAAAAAGCTTTCTTTATGTTCCTAAGAACTTTTGCTCAAGACAAATTGAAATAATATAATGACGTGTAGAATGAAAATTTTATATTTGGGCATCTAATGCACTGCAAATATTTAAATGACAAAATGACACATAAACTAAACAAAAAGCTTTCTTTATGTTCCTAAGAATTTTCACTTAAGACAAATTGAAATAATCGAAAACACATAGAAAGAGAATTTTATATTTTGGGTATCTAATACACTGCAAATATTTAAATGACAAAACGACACAAAAACATTCTTATGTTCTTAAGAACCTTTGCTCAAGACAAATTAAAGGAATAAAAAGACACACAGAATGAGAATTTTGGGCATTTAATGGCATGAGTTACACTTGTCCCAAATTTACACTTACCTAGTTTACCTTATTTTGTATAATGTATATTTTTGGGAATATAAAATTACTGGAATAAATTATATTCCTATTTCATATAATTCCATTTATGCAAAAGTTAATGTAGCCACTACAGTACTACAGTAAATTCTAGATATCGTGGGCTTACTTCTAAAACCCGTAAGTACAGTTTTTGCCAGAAAGCCAAAATCAGTGTATATTTTCAAAATGGGCTGCTAATAATATATCGCAAGTCTGCAAATGCTACTATATTTTATAAATAACAAATACATAACTTTAGTTAGCTGGGGAATGAAAAGAATAAGTTATTTTGATCTATTATACAATTTCCACGAATACAGTTACGAGGTTTTAAAAGTAAGTCAACGATATATTATAACAGATGCATTTAGTACTGATCAGAATATTCACAATTTTAGTATAAGACACAAATCAGATCTCCACCTATCCTCTATTAATCCCAAATGTTCTGAGAAAGAAGTACGGTGTTACGGTCTTTAATGCACTGCCTAATTATCTTAAAGCTTCGAAGGGCCAAGAAGAAAGCTTCAGAACAGAAGTAGAAAATTTCTCCATACTCATACCTTTTACTCAGGTAATTAATTGTTTAGACTTTAAAATATAATTAACCTGTCTAGTAGCCGTATATAGTGTATATTTTTGTGTAACTTCTAACTTCCTCCACATCTCATAGCTACGATGATCATGTAAGATCTGTGGAAAATAATAAATGAAATGAAATAATGCAGTTGTCGGGAGAGACACTTCACTCCTGCGTTACACTTTACCGGTGATGTATCGGAAGGTGATTGATTGTAGTGTAAGGGCGCAAATAGCCATAGTAGCTGACGCGTCTTTTTAAAGGAAGCGGAATTCTCGTCACAGGAACTCTAGTCATTGAACCACCTAGTCACTGCAATTTTGTCACCCGGTGTTTTGGTCACTTCGACTTCGTCACGAAATATTTGTCACCGGTATACGTTTTCTTAAAAATAATTTATTTTGACAAGTAAAATATCTATAGGTACACTGTATAAAATGTTACGTGATTAATACAGTGCAACTCCACAAATAGACGCTCACTCTCATATACTTCGCGATACAAGGTAAGTCAACGCATCCTGTCCCGCGCTGCACAGGGCTAACCAGTTGAACCAGTGCAGTAGTGTGCAGATACTCGTACACGTTGGCAGCAAGGTAGGGAACAAAAAAAATGCGTACTTACGTTGAAGCAGAAGTTACAACTATTGGAACGGTTTAAAAAAGATGAATCAATCAGAGCCATCCATCAAGAATTTGACATTTCGATCAGAACAGTGCAAAAACAAAATTCATCTAATTACGAGGCATTCTTTAGTGATTATAAGCTTTGTTATTATCAGTTGATTGTAGGATGAAAATACAGCTTATTTTGTGTATTTCCTAAATTTAATCACTAGGGATGATTTTTTGTTCTCTCTTGAAGGGTATACATCATTTTAAAATAATTTAATAAACAAACACAACTATTACAAGAAATGTTCAATAAGTTTTTGTAGCTTTATTCTCTTCGGTTTTAATCAATAATAACAAAAATGCAGGTTACCAGGCGACGATAGAAAAGAAAAGATGCGAAAACAAATGAATGTGGTGTATAAACAATTGAATGCTCTTTCATATTAAAGCACTAGCCGTACTCGTGCGCTCCACTGCACCCGTTAGAAATAAATATAAAGTAATTACATACCGGTAATTAAAATAGGACATTTGATCCAGGGAACATTCGTGTTTGATAGAAGGATAAATCGTTTAATATGTTACTTAATTTAAATTGCGCCCAAATAATTAAAATTCGATCATTTCGGTCCAGAGACACTCATTTGTTGCAATGACAATTCCTTTAACATGTTTCTTAATTTTTATTACATGCAACCATAGTTTAATGAAGATTGACAACATTTAGATTTAATGTGTATATTTTATTTTACTTGTTATAGGTTTCCATTGAATTATGGTAATAACTTAATTTTAACCCTTGTTTTCTACGTATTCAGTAAATGGTGCTTGGCCCACTATGGTTCTGAACCCTTCAAATAACTTAAATTATATTATATAATATTACATTACATATATTATATTTTACTGTAATAACATTATAGCATTATGTCCATCTAGAGAAACTACACTTTCCAATGGTGAAATAAAAATTAATTATACAAATCTGTTAATTTAGCTTCTGATATTACTTCATACAAACACAGAAACATTCTCTGTAGGCTATCTTTCATAGCTTTCGATTGTTGCTGTCCAAGGCCCCTTATAGACGAAGTCATTTGTTTTTTAATTCATTACACGGCCTTAGATGGCAGTTATTTTAATTTTAAAACTCATTTATCTCATTAAATATCAGTCCTATCAAAATTTTTCAAGGAATAACACTTATCGCAAATTATGTTTAAAGAAACTTTTATGTAACATTTTTCACAAAAATCAGTAAAAAGCGAGATATTTCGATTTATTTAATTCAGGCCCTCTTATAACTCCCCTTTTAAATAATGTATTTTGAATGCCATATAGCCTAAAATCTAAGTTACAACGAACTTAATTTATATTCCAATTTTCATCGAAATCCATTCAGCCATTATCGCGTGAAAAGGTGGCAGGCAGGCAGGCAGGCAGGCAGGCAGGCAGACAAAAATTTCAAAAAAGCTATTTTCGGTTTCAGGGTAGTTAATAATATATGTTAGGACCAATTATTTTTGGAAAATCGAAAATTACCAGAAAAATTTAGTATAGATAAAATTATAGGGGTACCATTTGAAATTTCAAAGTGGGAGTGGCTGGGGGTGGGAGGTGAAATCTAAAATGCAATTAAGCCTGGTTTAAGACTTCCTCCTTGATATCTAAATTTACGTGTTTTTTTTTGGTTTAAATTGAATTAAATTTAATTAACTGGTTATTTAGAGTGGGAAGTTTTGAAATGAAAGCTCTGTATGTAGATATATTTAGAGAGTTTTTCCCCTAGAAGTTTGTTTTATGTTCCAGATGTATCACGTATATATTATACTTAATCACGGATTTGTTTTGTTATATATTTTGCATATACTACAATATATTATTTAAAATTATAAGCTTATACGTTAATTATTTATGTTTCGGTCCGCATGCCATAAAAAACATTGTACAGCCCTTATGTTTACCAATGTCTGCAGTACTCTGTAGAAAGACAGCGTTCATACATCGTCTCACACACGGACCATTGCTGTGTCTATTTGTGGAGTTCCACTGTATTTCAAAATTTCCACCCAAATTGTGTCCGATGGCTCTGAGGTACGTAAGAACATCGCCATCTTCTTTATAATCAGGGTATCGTTCTGCGATCCTACTAATCCTTCTGTTTAAATCGTTCACTTTTTTTCTTTTTCCGAGTTGGGAAATTACCTATCCGCTCGATATGTTGGTGAATCCTTTCAGCTTCACTTCGCAATAACCCTGGGAAATGGTATAACGACGGATCAGGCTTTCCTGGGAGCGTATTTAGGCGTCGATGCCACGCCTCACACGTGTTAATTGTTCGAGGAAGATTCTTTCTCGTCCCTGGGTCATTTGTAAAATTTGTATAACAGATGATTGAGAACGTCAAAATTAAAGAACTATTTAGTGAATATTGTGCATGTATTAATATAGTGCAATGTCTCTGCCATAGTAATCAACCACTGTACATTCACCTTACTTTACAGCACTGTTTTGAATAATGTAACAGACATGACGGAGTAATACTGGGTGTTCAGTTCAAAGTCTGTCATGGCTCGCTGTATGCCGTCATGTGGCTAGCCGATGAGCCTAGAAAATTCAATCTTCCTACAATTCCGCAGAGGTGTGTAACCTATGAGGCAGAGAAGTTGCCTAGCAAGTACGGCGTTCATTCTGAAGAGTACGTACCGATACGTACGGTAACGCCGGTAGTGGCAGGAATGTGAACTGTTTGGAAATACGTACTGTCGGGATATGGGGAGAGGGTTAAGACGATTACTTACATATTTGTTGACATTAACTTCGACGGTCAACATGGACACGGAGCATTTGATTTGTGTTGTGGAATATTACCGTACGCAACCGATGATAACAAATACTCTGCGTACGACTTGCCGGCGCAAAACACAGTTCGAAAGAGGTTATGGTAGCACACAGACCGTACAGACCGCCATCTGTTGCTACGACGTTCAAGTTATACCGTACACGTTCTCAAGTTCAGATTGAAGAGCGCCTTAAATAATAGGCAACTTTTCTGACATATAAGCTGAAACTCGCTTCAAATCGGTGACCCAACAACAGTGACGTCATGACACTTTGAAATGAACACCCAGTAGATCTGACAGGTAACAGACTTGACAAAGCAAACAAGCATGTGCTAACCTAAAATTGTTTTGCTTAAAAATCATCAAAATAGCAACTTAACTACTGGACACGTGTACTATTATGTCCTCTTGATCTTGACTTTATATGTTGTTATTTGTAAAAAACACAACACAAACAGATCTGACAGAGTAAAAATGCACGCTTATACTAAAACATAAAGCAAGTGTATGACACATAAACTCGCCAAATCAAAATGGGTGAACATAGCAGTACAATCAAAATGGGTCTTTGTGCACATCTTGGCTGGTGCTGACATCTGTGGGATTTCTTTTTCAACTACGTATCCATAGGAACAGGATAGTGTAACAGATCTGACTGACTTACTGGACTAGAGTAATTATGTAATCATGTTTAAGGAAATATAAACTCAGACATAAATGAAGAAGTTTTGATAATATCAAATGTTTCTTTATTTTTTTTCTCAATTACATTATTAAACAAACTTTGTCTGGACATAATCATGCTCCATTTTAAAAACTTTAGTATGGACACGGCATTTTAGCTGTCATTATAAGAATTTTATTTTATTCTCGTGAAATATTTCACATGAAGGAAATAATTCTTGTGACGTTTACTACATTGGTATTGAAACTACTCACTGTTAGGAATTTATAACTCTATCATTATAAATGCAATAATGGGAAGGGTAAGAATTAATGGACATGATTTGTTATACAAATTTTGCAAATAACCCCCCCCCCCATGAAGCAGTTCCATACGGCCGGTGGAAAAATTCAATCTACAAACTTATAGAGCCCAACACAACCCCTTCCGAGTTATGGAAAAATCTGAAGGTCATTGGACTTGGAAGGGCTAGTGAACAAGCAGACATACCCATCCCACTTGACCGATTGAACGAACACTTTGTAAAGGACCCGACCTTAAACAACACAACGAAACAAGACACAGTTTTGCCTGACTCAGCTCCCCCAACTCGAGACAAATTCTATTTTACTGACGTCACTCCTATTGACGTAATGAAAGCCATCCGACGCATCAAGACGAAAGCTCAAGGGCCAGACAACATTAGCATATTACTCATACAGAAAATACAAGACATAGTAATACCTACAATTGCACACATATTCAATAGTTCCTTAATCACTTCAACTTTCCCTAAAATATGGAAGCAAGCTTTCGTTCTTCCTCTTCCAAAAGTCAAAGTTCCCACCGACCCGAACGACTATAGACCAATCAGTATCCTGCCAGCCATATCAAAAGCACTGGAAAGAATCGTACACAGACAAATTACTAACTACATGAACGAACACAAACTATTCGACGAGTATCAGTCAGGTTTCAGAGCTGGACACAACACAAGCACTGCTCTACTTAAAGTGACAGAAGACATTCGTGAAGCAATCGACTCTAATAAAGTAACAATACTAACACTTCTTGACCTTATCAAAGCTTTCAACTCTGTAAATTTCGACCTGCTCACCCATAAATTGAGAAATCTGCATTTGTCAGAGACTGCTGTGAGTTGGTTCGAATCCTACTTACGGGAAAGACAACAATGTGTTGTATCCGGGAATCGAAGCTCTTCCTGGTTTAACATAACATCCGGTATACCACAGGGTTCGGTACTCGGACCATTGTTGTTCACTATATATGTCAGTGATATTACATCTCATGTAAGGCATTGTAACTATCACTTGTATGCTGACGACCTTCAATGCTACATCTCTTCCCGCTTAGATCGAATAAATGACGCTATAGATAAATTGAACAAAGACATTGACTCGATCGTGACATGGACAAAGAAATTCCATCTTAATATCAATCCTGGAAAGACACAAGCAATCATATTAGGACACAAACGGCAAACCGACGCTGTAAAGCACCTCGACATTTCCCCCGTTAAAGTAAGTACAGTGCATATCCCTTTCAGTTCTTCAGTAAAAAATCTTGGCATTCACATGGATAATAATCTCAACTGGGACATGCAAATCACAGAAACCTGCAGAAAAGTATATTCTATTATTCATGTGCTAAAAAGGATAAATGTTCATCTTCCCTCTTGCTTAAAAAAGTCCCTTGTGCAGACCCTTGTATTTCCCTATTTTGACTATGCTGACATTTTACTGACTGACCTTTCCAGCGACAACAAAATGAAACTTCAACGTGCTCATAATTTGTGTGTACGTTTTGTAAGCAATGTTCGTAAATATGATCATATTACCCCATCCCTGGAAGCAATAGGTTGGCTTAAACTAGATAAGAAAAGAAATTTACATTCACTTCTCTTTCTCTTCGAAATCTTGAACTCTTCTATTCCTTCGTACCTGTCGTCTCGCTTCACTTACCTTTCTTCCCACCACAATCTGAACACACGCTCTCGCCATGAAACAATACTAACAATACCATCCCATCGCACCTCCTCATACTCATCCTCTTTCACAATAGCCCTGCCAAGACTCTGGAATTCGTTACCTGCTAGCATCAGGGACTGTCGAAATAAAATTCAATTCAAACGCAAACTTACTAGGCACTTGGTCAGTAATTGAGACTCGTTCAGACATGGTTTCTTGTAAATAGTTCTTTTAATCTACCACAAAATATCTCAATATCCGGTAATTTCATCACTATAGAATTTTGTTATTGTAGGTTTAATTTGTAATTTAGTAAATACAAAAATATTCTTTGTTCTTAACTTCTATGATAAAATGTCTAGCTTTCATTAATCAGGTATTCTTGTCGTACTTTAATTTTTATTGTAATTGTAATTGTAAATTTAATATTAATTGTAATCTTATTGTTCATATTATAGTTGTAATCCCCTGGTAGAGGGGCAGAGAAGGCCTGACGGCCTTATCTCTACCAGGTTAAATAAATAAATCTAATCTAATCTAATCTAATCTAATCTAATCTAATCTAATCTAATCTAATCTAATCTATGTCGGGGCTTGGATGACAAACTTTGTCTTCGTACTTTTCGGACAGGTTTCTTCCTTTGGCAGGTTCATGTTCTTGCGTTACTCTGTTATTGACTGCAGGTGATGCATCTGCTGTTCGTGCAGTTTCTTTGATTGCTTTCATGGTTTCAATGGCGTGAATCTTTTCCCAGTTAGGACAGTGAATTGGATGTTCAGAAGGGGCTTCAATTATAGATCTTTTTATCTGGAGTAAGAATTATTGTAGCGTTGCATCTTCTGCGCTGGTCGCATCTCCAAAGAACATCGGAATCTCGGACTTTATGCCTGGTATACATATAAGCAACAGTCTAGTATATACAGTCACGAAGCTCAATACGTAGTAAATATGCATCCATAGATAGTTGCTAACCACTAGGATCGCTAATATCGCCTCATTACAGACAATGCGAAATAGTACCGGCACAATCTATTGTTCCTAGCACCCTCACAACTCAAGCTTCATGACTGTATATACTAGACCAGCGTTTCTCAAACTATGGTCGGTGGTCCACATGTGGTCCCCGACGTCTGCCCTTGTGGTCCTTCAAAAAGGACAGAAGAAAAAATAAAATTCAAACGAATTGCATATCACACTATAGCTGAAAATCTCAGAGTTTGGAAATGACACATGACAATCACCTTTCACTTTTTCTCCCAGTACTGACATCTTATGAAATTTATTACCCTACCTGTCTACCGACTTCCCACTCTACTCTCAGCAACAAAAGAGAGATTTAAAGCACTATGAACGTTATGTTTCTGGCCGTCTTTTTCTTGCACATCAGCTGATGACAAGTGGCTAAGTATAATAGCATATCTTCCAGATGTATTCTCAAAACTAAACGAACTAAATCTCTCTCTACAAGGTAATTCTTTGACTGTTCTCAATGCGCATGAGAAAATAGTGTTCAAGAGAAAAGTTGGTTTGTGGGCCAGTTCCATGAAACAAAGGATTTTTTCACTATTTCCAACCCTAGAATCTTTTTTGGTTGAAAATGATTTCGTTATTGGAAAAGAATTATGCAATGACATATGTTCGCATCTCGAAACTCTGAGGTCACAATTTTAAACTTATTTTCCAAGTAAGTATGACGAATTTTCATGGGTTCGTGATCACTTTTATTGCGATATTGAAAATAACAAACTTTCATTGAGTGAAAGAGAACAGTTAATTGAACTCTCGAATGACACTGGACTTAAAATGAAATTCCAAGCGGAAAGGTATGGTTAATTTCTGGACTTTATCACAAGTGAAAAGAGAATATAGTGAACTGTACAATGGTACTTTACAGTTATAATTCAATTTGCTTTTACGTATCTGTGTGAGAAAGGATTTTTATCACCAACAAAGTACCGAAATCGACTCGATGTATGTGACGATCTCCGACTTAAGGGGACACTCAACTTAAAAATTGGAGAAAAAGTGTCATAGAAATGAAAAATAAAATTTCTACACTAATTTATGTGACAGAACTAAATCAATACGCACAATTCTTCCCCTATTCATTGAGAAGTCATAGTCAAGTGCACAAAGCCAAAAAATAAAAAAAATGATAATTAAAAGTGATATTTCAATTAATGATTGATTAAAAATTGGAATATTTTTTATTTTGATAAGTATTGGATCTAATGAGCTGAGATTTTGCATGTTACTTTCCATGCGTATATTAAACTTTTTCTCCAAATTTGAAAAAGATTGTTCAAATAGGAAAAAAGTTCCGAAATATAGTTGAGTGTCCCCTTAAGCTTACCAGCATGCATCCAAATGTAGAACTGTGCAAGAATCGACAGCCTTATCAATCTCATTAATATGAGTACCAACATTTATTTTGTTTAGTTAGTAAGTTAAAGATTATCCAAACTCTAATAGCCTTGATTTATTAAAAAAAGCGAAAAAGAATTTTTTCTGTTAGCATTAACTTAATTAGTTAATACTAATAGAAAATTAATTTTAATTAATGAATTCTGTTGTAAAATATAAATAAGCTTATACTGATATTAAAATATGCTACAAAAATGATAAATTTGTTTTCGAAAGGAACAAGAGTAAGGTGGTCCGCGGAACTGTTCTGACTTAAAAAAGTGGTCCCCACTTCAAAAGAGTTTGAGAAACGCTGTACGAGACTGTGGTGTTAGTTGAAAGTGTCTAATTGAAGTTTTATGTAAAATACTTCTATAACACACTCATTTGTTTCTATTATTGTTAAAAACGTAGTAAATTATTGTAACTATTCTGAAAATAAGTATAAAATACCTTAATGTCTGTTACTGAATCTATTTTTCAAGGTTTGTATTTTACATGACAGTTGCAGTACTTGCTGGTTACAAACGTAAAGTGGAACAGCAGTCGCTATGGAAACAAGAGCAGACATTGCTACTTTTGATTTGATCATTGCTGTCAACCCATTTATCTGTAATTACTAATCAGCGTACTACAGACGGAAATTATAGATTTCAACATATAATTATCAAACAATTTATAATTTTTCGTAATATTTGTGTCGAAAGTCACTGAAAATAAGACAGCGTGGCATACATTTCCACAATAGGAAATGTATTTCACTTGTTCAAGGTTTGTACAGACATAACATTAAGCGTGATTAGTGTGTTTGGCGTAGCATTCACTTTTGTAGTTTTCCGTTCGATAGACATGTATGACAACTTGTTACATTATCAATTATAAAGCAAACACAACTCTGAAAAACTCTGTGTGTATAGACTTAACCGCACGATTGAATAACACCGTATTAGTAGCTCATAATTGATTTCTAATATTTTAATTGAAACGGATATACAGATTATCTCTTGCAACCCGGATAACACAAGTAGAGAATCACGTATATGTTTTCTTATGCACATACAAAATATTAAGGATTTCACACACAATGTTGGTATAGTAGAGATAAACTATTGTGCAAATGCTCATTGGTATCAGACAAAATCATGGATATAACCAGAGCCACCCTACTTCCATAATGCCAGAAAAGCGACTAAGCATAGGCCTCGTGCAGTGGTCGGCAAATATTACGTCATATAAATGCAGCCCGCGATACACAGTAAAGGGAAAGGTAGTAGGAGAGAATACTCAAACTAATGAATAAGGCTCGGTTTCTTCAACCTTTGTTAAAATGCACTTAACATAGCGTTAATTAACAGTAAGTTAAAAGTATGAATTGCTGATAAAATATTACGTTTCTTCAACTTTATATTTCACATTTTAACATTCTGTTTGTTAACTCTCTGTTAAGACGAGAGATTGTAGAGTTTAACTGTAACCTATAACCAAGTATAGGCTCAGTTCTGTTTTCTGAACTCTGACAATTGCGATTCTCGCTTGTTTCTCTTATTTGATTTATGCTTCTTTCCATCGTCTGTATCACAGTAGCATGGAACGGCGTATTGGTATTGCTGTTGTGAAATGGAAAACACTCTAAGAAAAAGAAATCTCTTCGTTTGAGAGAAGCCTTCTACTGGAAATTATTTCGCAGTATAAACCAATTGTTAGAAAAAAATAAACGGATCTACACTGAAAGCAAAAAGTGAGGAATAGCAGAAAATAGCCTGTAACTTTGTGTGAATTTCTGTCCTGTCAAATCATTGAAATCATCTGCTCTGTTTATGTATTCATGGATATCATTTTCTACATAATAAAGATATATAAGTTCAGCATCTAACGCACCAGCCATGTTGAAAAATTCTATGCTAACAGAGAGTTAAATGATTTAACTATATAAAATTGGGCAGTTAAATTAACATGGATTTTAACAGCCTGTTAGTACTAACAGCAGTTGAAGAAATGCTTCAACTGTTAAATTTAAAGTTAAAATGGAATAACACACTGTTATTATTTAAGAAAGGTTGAAGAAACCGGATCTAAGTGATAGCTACTGTTCTCCAACCAGGAGATCAACCGTGAAAGGAATGTGCTTACTATTGCGTGATCTATTGGAACGAAGTAGATAATGTTACCGTTATAACGTCAGTTTAAAAACCATGCGCTCTCCTGTATATGTTATTTCCTGTATGGAGAGATTAAAAGACCAGGGGTGGTATTCATAGACATTTCGCAGCACGCGCTACGAGCGTACTAAGCTAACCCCGGCTATCACTGGTTACTAGTACAGAATTCAAATCATATCCTATCGCTGACACTGGTTTATGAATACGAAAAACACTGAGAATCCACCGAAAGCCCGCGCTAAAAATGTCTATGAATACGGCCCCAGGAGATTAACAGTGATCTAATTTTGTAACTAGGGTAGTATCAATATGTGCGTATCAATGTTATTGTTTGTGCTGTGAGAGCTAGCCAATACAGATACGAGTACCCACGTGTATGACCTTATGATATCTTATGACATCAACATTCATTCACAGCATTACCCCTCTTAGTCTCATTCCCCAAAGACTTTCTCGTGGTTGGAGTACAGTAAGGGTTAAGAGATCATGCTTTACCCCTCCGGCCTGAATGTGTATTAAGGGGTTGACTCACGAACCAGGAAATGCCGACCACTGGCCTAATATAGGAGAAACTAGTGAGGTTTGAGCCATTTTAAGTGTTAAAGTTTTTATTTTGTCAAGGAAATCTTGTAAAATCAAAATGAATTGTATTATAGAATAGGGAAGCCGTTGAGTGACAGGAGAACGAGAGCTGTGACAAGGTCATAGTGGATTAGATGTGCATATAGATAAGTGACAGGAGAACGAGGGCTGTGGCAAGGTCAGAGGGGATTAGATGAGGGAATAATAAGTGACTGGAGGCCGAGGACTGTGATTGAGTAAAAATGGGTTAGATAAGTGACAGAACGTGGAGGACTGTGACAGAGTTAGAGTGGGTTAGGTGTGGGGATAGATAAGTCACATGAGACCGAGGACTGTGGCAAGGGTAGAGTGGTTTAGATGAAGGGATAGCTAGCTGGCATGAGGCCGAGGACTATGATAGGGTTAGAGTGGGTTAGATGGAGGGACTTGCTAGTTGACAGGACCTAATAGTTGCATTCTTTGTTTATTTTCGTTTTCAAAATCGAAACTTTCCTACAACGAATGTTGTTGGATTCCAAATATGATAATGATAATAATAATAATAATAATAATAATAATAATAATAATAATAATAATAGTGTTAATAACAATAATATTAGTAGTAGTAGCAGTAGCAGCATTGAAGGATTTACTGCTGTTCGTGGCTTGATTCATCCCGTTCATTAGACACAATTTAATCTTACAAATTGTATTTATTCATCCTAATTGCATTCAACTAATTGCTGTATAGACATTATACATATTAATAAGATTTGCTCAAATCGCCTGTCCTTTTTTTTCTTTGCTTGGCACATGCGCAAGAATTCTATAGTTGCCTTGCAAAGTAATGATTGTTTTCTGATTCATAATTGTTTCTGAAGTGGTAATTACTGTTGAATGTGATGGATAAATATAACTTTACAAATTACTTCTAACATTAATTTATGTGCTGTGAATAGCCTACAGTGACAAATAAGTATGATTATTATTACTGAGTAATATCAAATGATGTATTGTATAAGTAAATGAAATTATTTTATATTACGATATGGAACTGAAAGAAGGACGTATGTCACCGTGACGGGTTTAACAATTAAACAAGCAATTCTAGGTAGAACTGGAAACAACTTAAAATAATTTTTCTTTGTCTTCAGTAAAATAGCAGGAATATGGCATGGGATATGAGTTATAACTTCATAATGTATATTTTTCGCACAGTGAGAGTACTTTTACGTAAAATATTCTAGTTTGCAAACGAAAATTTATCTAAATCGAGTATCAGTAGTGGTGGGGATATGCTAATGTTTATTAAAAAACCAATATGATTACAGAACAAGATAAATTTGATAAGACTATTTTCATCATTACAGCTGTATATATCTGTGTGTGTGTGCGTGCGTGCGTGCGCGCGCGCGCGTGTGTGTAAAAATATATATACGATATTTGTAATAAAGGGTTTTTTTTTGTTGGTTTATTTTACCTCGCTTTATCAACTGCTATGGTTCTCTAGCTATGATTATGTCTCGTGACCAGAATATTGTACGAAATGGAAACATAAAAATTGGAGATTTATCCTTCGAAGAGGTGGAAAAATTCAAAATCTTGGAGTAACAGTAACAGATATAAATGGCACTCCGGAGGAAATTAAACGCAAAATAATTATGTATCCTGTTATTATTCGGTTCAGAAGCTTTTGTCATCTAGTTTGCTATCAAAAAATGAATGTTAGAATTTCTGTATCGTTGTGAAACTTGGACTTTCACTTTGAGAGAGGAACAGAGATTGAGTGTTTGAGAATAAGGTTCTTAGGAAAATATTTGGGGCTAAGAGGGATGAAGTTACAGGAGAATGGAGAAAGTTACACAACACAGAACTGCACGCATTGCATTCTTCACCTGACATAATTAGGAACATTAAATCCAGACGTTTGAGATGGGCAGGGCATGTAGCACGTATGGGCGAATCCAGAAAATCATATAGAGTGTTAGTTGGGAGACCGGAGGGGAAAAAACCTTTGGGGAGGCCAAGACGTAGATGGGAGGATAATATTAAAATTAATTTGAGGGAGGTGGGATATGATGATAGAGACTGGATTAATCTTGCACAGGATAGGGACCGATGGCGGGCTTATATGAGGGCGGCAATGAACCTCCGGGTTCCTTAAAAGCCATTTGTATATGTATATGGTTCTCTAGCGTCTGAGTGGTATGTAGGTGATAATGTAAACGTTATGAATCCAGAGTCCAGCGCCGAAAGTTACCCAGCATTCGCTCAACATGAGTTGAGGAAAATCCCCGGAAAAGAGCTCAACCACATAACTTGTCCAACCAGGATTTGATCCCGGGCCCGCTCTTTTCACGGTCAGGCATCCTGATAAATAGCCTTTACACATAGACGCAAACACTCAGAAGATTATGAATGGAAATACTACATTCCATATGAATACTGAAGTATGAAAAAATTCTTGACAGATATGAGACTTTAGTCTTCCATGGGATTGTGTTTAAGAGACGAAATTTTGATCATACTACAGTGTGCTGGGTTTTTATCTTCTCTAACTTCAAGTAGAAGAATTGCATAAGTCAAGGTAATTAAGTTAATAATAATAATTTATTTATTTAATCTGGCAGAGCTAAGGCCAGTAATGCAAGTCTTGTAAAACTTTTTATAGCCTTGAAATTGTGACCTTCATTTTGTTTATTAATCTTCATATACAATGTCAAGTTTTTGCTGTAAAACACTTTTGTAATCTCAAAATATCGGTAAAAACTAAAGTAATTTTATTCATGTGCAACATCAGAGCCAAAACGTCTACTATAATTTTTGGCCAGATGACTAAATCTTGACCATTTAGGCTACAATACAACAGGTAACTAACTTAATTAAGATGTCACAGAGTAACTGTAAATAATCGTATGTACAGAGGGTTCCTATGCAGACTGGTCCCAGGTAATCTTATTCCGTCGGGTTAATGACTGTAAAACTGAGCGCTCGTCCTGAGGAAACTAAGCGGGAGTGGGACCGGTCTGCGTAGGGAAGCGTGTACGGACTTGTCCGTAAGTCGGCGTACGACCACTCGCCGCCCACCAACAGTTTTTGTTAGGTATATGTTGGAGTGAGACCGATCTGCATAGGAATTCTCTGTATATTTTGTGGAACAACCGAAAAACAACAAAATTTGAACCACAGCTCACTTAAGAAAATGTATAAAATGGTAGCAACCCCTGCACTTTTAAATGAGAGTAAAAAAACTGAATATTTTTTATAAAGCTTTAAACGAAATAAAGAACAACTGGATAATGCGGACTACGCTCGCCACTAGTGACCAGGTCGTACCGAGCCATGAGCGTATTCCGAATCTCAGCGCTGAGCAATCTGATGGCATCAGGTGTTCCGAATTTCAACGATGATTTCACTGATGCTCCGCCGGTGTCGCACCGGTTCCATCAGCTTGCAGAGGTGGTGGCAGTATCCATCAGTGAATCTGATTGGTTCTTGAATAGGGCGGGAATTAGCAGACGAATGACATCGTGCACTGTTGTGTCATGGCGGTATGTTCTGCTGTATTGTTTGTAATGAACACAACGTAAAAACAATATGTTAATGGCTTATGAGCGAACATGTCAAAGGACCAGTTAGTACTACTGGTTCGAGAAACAAATTGTTTATGCTCTCTTTTCTTTGAACGAGATGACAGAACAGAAATTTCGCAAAATATTGCTTGCGTAGCACAGACAACAACTTGTACAGCCGCCATGATAGCCATCGAATCTTCTAGCAGTTTTGTTCGTATTTTGCTGCAGCGTGACGTCATTGTTGTCCACCGGTCCGATAAGATTCGGAATACGCTGCATGTGAAACAAAACAGAATCGAAAGTTTGCTAGTAAAAGTCATGACTCATAACCCAATTACCAATAACTCGGAAATAATTAACATGAGTTTCATCAGTCTCAAGTAGGCCCTACTATCCGGCAAGACGAACTTCCGACTTGGCCTTGTAGGGCGCTGCAGTTGACCAGGTGTTTGTATATGTTAAGATAAGATGACGTCACAATGGTGTTGCACATATTTTCCACGTCGGAAGTTTGCCTTGGCGAGTAGTACACAAAGTAGTTTTCAGTTCCATGAATATTGTAGAAGATCTGACAGACACAATTAGTCGATTTGAAGTTCGCAGCATTTCCTTGTGCTACGTCATAGAACATTGTTGTACATAACAATGTGTCGAGAAATTCGCACCATTTAGTAATAATGGATCTTGGTTGAGTGAACTTCGGGCTTTTGTCGTAGAAGCATTTTTTAAGGACAATGACTCTCGGATAAACAAACACGACTTTTAGGCGTCACTTCCATATGGTATCGGAAGAAATGGTAAAGTTGCACTCATCAGACCATACTGAATTGGGTTTCGATTTAAGTTAAAAGCATCAGCCGTCGACAAGAATCCTCCTTGTCGCCCTAGAACTGTACGTAGTCCAGAACATGTGGAGAGAGTGAGAACGAGGATCCAGCAGATGCTTCACCAGTCTGTTCTTCAACATGTATGCGCTTTGGGTATGTCAGAAAGAATTGTTAGGAGCATCTTACATTATGATTTACACTTCCATCCATTTATGTTACAAATTTTGCAAAAATTAAATCCTCATGGTTATCATACCGGTTGCAGTAGTCCGATTGGCGACATAAATTGGCCTGCACGGTCGCCTGTTCTATCAGAAGCTGGTATCTTCCTGTGAGGTTACCTCAAGGGAAAGTGTATCAAGGATGACCTCATACGATCCAAGATTTGAAGGACAAAATTCGAACCGAAATTCAAGAAATTCTATGGGACATGCTGCAGAGGGTGATGGACAGCATCAAGCGCCTTGCAGAGATTTTTGTCGGGTCTGTTGGAACTCAACTGAGTGAAGTTATCTTCAAGAAAATGACGTAAAACTAAATTGTATACTTTAATGTATATTTTCAATTTGGTGTTCAATATTATTTTTCAAATTAAAGTGCTGGTTTTCGATATAAATCATTTAATTATTTCCGCCGGACGCTGTAGGGGAAACTCGGCTAATTCCGCAGTAGTGCATATATGATTTTACTGCGGCTTTACAATAGCGTGAACGTAAGTTTTGAGAGACTGTCAACAGAAGGCATGTCCTCTGCAGTGATATAGAAAAAATCAAGGATATTGGTCGACACCTCTGTCGGCAATACAGTGAAACATCGAAAGTTGGCTGTTTTTCGCGTTTTGCTGTACAGCTGTGAAGAAAGTGAGCATTGTTACATATAAATTGTTCATTTTACGTTACTTTCATAATGTATTTCATAATTATTTACTACTGCGGAATTAGCCAAGTCCTATTGCGGATTATCCTCACTGTTGCGGAATTACCCGAGCTGTTCTTTTTCAACTGTAATGTATGTACAACTAAATATATTTGCATTTCAACAGGTCTCTCTATCTCATTTGATAATGAAAGGTTTCTCCATGTCTACATACCTTGATAATATTTTTCAATAAACATTTTGAGAAAAATATGGTATATTTACTTCTTAATATTGCGGAATTAGCCGAGTCGTCCCTACATATTTAATTGAAGTTTCATATTTCAAATTTTTGCTCTGTTCGTTATAAAAATTAATGTTTATATTATTCCATAGTTTTTTCGTATGTAGTTACGATTAGTTAACACTAGATGACTCTAGTAGTATATCTGAATAAATATTTTCATTATTTTTTTTACGAATGTGAATGAGAATGTGGTTTAAGCAGATAAAATGCTTTATTATCTTTATTGTATTAATTATTTATTAGTCGACCTGGTTGGCAAGTTGGTATAGCGCTGGCCTTCTATGCCCAAGGTTGCGGGTTCGATCCCGGGCCAGGTCGATGGCATTTAAGTGTGCTTAAATGTGACAGGCTGATGTCAGTAGATTTACTGGCATGTAAAAGAACTCCTGCGGGACAAAATTCCGGCACATCCGGCGACGCTGATATAACCACTGCAGTTGCGAGCGTCGTTAAATAAAACATAACATTTAACATTTAACATTATTTATTATTTTATTCGCGAAGCAGTGTTATTAAATAACACGCCATATTTTCAATTCCTTTGACAATATTCAACAGAAGTCTCTTGTTATATTACTCTCGTCATATTTCGTGTAACGAGGAAGTAGAATACTGTACACAATTAATTATACATCGTAGTTCTTTGCATATAACGCATGCTTAATTACGTCAGTCTGTAATCTCATAGTGGGAGCATGATTGATGCTTCTCTGCGCGCATCAGTAACAACTCAATGAGAGAGGACGTGGGGGCTACTTTTTTTTTTTAGATGTTTTCACTTTGTGGAAATTTCCAGTAGCAAAATGTTTCTGACGTTATAGTTTGTTTCAAGGTTTTCATGATCACCGTTAAGTTTGGAAAGAACCGAAAAGTCCTGATGAAGTAAATGGACAATGAACTTGTATTGACATTGACGTAAGATTTGTGACATATTTTTACTGTGTCGTTCTTAATTATACCTGAAACATTGCAGACATGCGAAAGATTGTATACGAAATTTGAATGAAAATTTTAAATATGACATCACGAAATTTGAACAAAACTAAACAAATAGAATGTCATATTAATATTACATTTTATTTAGATAACCTCCGTCATCCATATTAGTGAAGAGTAAGTAATGTCGTTGATTTCAGGGAGTTATTCTTTGAAATATTTCAAACAAAAAAGTTTAACACAATTTTGCTGGTTTTTTCTTCCTTTCCAAGATAAAAAGTGTTTTATAATAGACATTTCATAGCGTGTTTTGGGAAAGCCATTGATTGAATCATCAATATGCTCAGTCAGTTTAAGAGAGCAGTGTATTATGATAAAATAATTTAGTTTTGTTCATTAAATGTGCAGAAATTTGATCCTAATAAATGTAACATTGAAAAATTATTTTGCAGAAAGAAAAATTACATTTGTTGTTATCAAATTTCTTCGCATTTAAAGAAAAAAACTAAAATTCTTTCAATAATATATTATTATAATACACTGTTCTCTTAAATTAACTGAGCATATTGAATTAAACTCAATGGGTTTCCAAAAACATAGCATGAAATGTTTCATATAAAACAATTTTTTATCTCGAAAAGGAAGCAAAAACGAGGAAAATTGTATTCAACTTTTTGTATGAAATATCTCAAAGAATAAACCCTTAAAATTAATGACATTACTTATGATTCACCCTATATACCTCATGTATCTGTAGAAAGTAAAAGTAAACATTTACTATATTTGTATACACTACAACAATTTCAGTTTTAAATTTCATTAATAGTACCAGTTGAAGTTATAAACTATTTATAGTAAAAATTATACACTTCATATAATTTTCCTTATTAATATGGACTTTATGTCCCTTCCTTTAATTCGACCGATCAGAAGTGAGTTTCTTAAAAATAAGAACATTCATTCATTCATTCATGTATTTTATTCCATAGATCTTACATGAGCAATGAACCTTTAAGATGTGGAACAAGTCAAAATTTTACAATATTACAATTACAATTTTTACAAATTTTTACAGTTTTACAATTTAATAATTTTCTACAATTTTTACAATTTTGTACAATTTTTTATAATATTTTGGCGAGATGTAGTGAGATGAGGTGAGGTCCGAGGATTCGCCAAAAGATTACCTGGCATTTGCCTTTTGGTTGGGGAAAACCTCGGGAAAACCAAACCAGGTAATCAAATCAAAGGGGGGGTAATCAAATCAAAGGGGTTGATGCCGAGTACTCGCCATAGACCATCCGGCTTCAGTCCCACGGCTGGGGAAAACCTCGGAAAAAACCACCAAATGGGGACCCAACCCAAGCCCGAACGCAGCTCCGGATCAGCAGCCCAGCGAGTCTGCCGACCGAGCTACAGCGATGGCTCTACTAAAAATATACAATACATAGTCAATCAGATTATTAAATTTACAAACGCAAACGATCATTCAACTCTTTCGAAATCTCTCTAAAATTATTAAACTTAAATGATCAAAAGACCACACTATCACTGTATTTAAGAAATAGACTGCTATATTAATGGAATAAAAATTACTAGACTAGTATACTATTCGACTAAAATTGTCTACCCATCTAGCCCACTAAAGTAACGCAGTTTTACTCCCGGTTGAGTGTTAGAGAAGGCCGTATGGCCTTAACTCTGCCAGGTTAAATAAACCATTATTATTATTATTATTATTATTATTATTATTATTATTATTATTATTATTATTATTATTAAAGTAAGAGTTACTTATCTACCAGATGGCTGCAATAAAATAATACTATACTATTTTACTTGACCACCCTAGTAAATTATAGTATGCTGTTAGAACATTTTACTAGGGTAATTTAGGCCAATAGACGTATCCTCAAAAGTAGGTAGAGATTATTAGATGAGTAAAATAAATTATTGCAAAATATAAGATAATTATACAGCAAGATTACTAGATCAAAATACTAATACATTACTACAGCACTGGACCGTTCGCTCAAAGTACCAAAGTACTACTACCGTAACTTATTGGATTGTTGATATACTAGAGCACAATACCAAAATATTCTCAGTCTATCGGATTGTTAACCCACTAAATCACAAGACGTCAATCCTTGTAGGCAACTGACTGTTAATTCACTACATCACAATACCAAATTACTACTAGCATACTGAACTGTTAGACTACAAGACCACAATACTACTAGGATACTGAATTGTTAGACTACCAGATCGCAGTACAAGAATATTTATAGCTCACTAGATCACAATACTACAACCCTAATGGCCTATTGGACTGTTAATCCACTAGGTCACAATACCAAAAATACTACTAGCATACTGGACTGTTAGACTACAAGACCACAATACTACTAGGATGCTGAATTGTTAGACCACCAGATCGCAGTACAAGAATACTTATAGCCCACTAGACTGCTAGTTCACTAGATCACAACACTACAACCCTAACGGCCTATTGGACTGTTAATCCACTAGGTCACAATATCAAAAATACTACTAGCATACTGGACTGTTAGACTACAAGACCACAATACTACTAGGATACTGAATTGTTAGACCACCAGATCGCAGTACAAGAATATTTACAGCCCACTGGACTGTTAGTTCACTAGATAACAATACTACAACCCTAATGGCCTATTGGACTGTTAATCCATTAGATCACAGTATCAAAAATACTACTAGCATACTGGACTGTTAGACTACAAGATCACAATACTACTAGAATGCTGAATTGTTAGACCACCAGATCGCAGTACAAGAATACTTATAGCCCACTAGACTGTTAGTTCACTAGATCACAATACTACAACCCTAATGGTCTATTGGACTGTTAGTCCACTAGATCACAATACCAAAAATACTACTAGCATACTGGACTGTTAGATACAAGATTATAATACTACTAGGATGCTGGATTGTCAAACGACCAGATTTCAGTACAAGAATACTTATAGCCTACTGGACTGTTAGTTCACTAAATCACAATATTGAAATCCTACTGATCTACTGGACTGTTAGTCCACTAGAACACAATTCTGTAGTGCTACTACTTGGTTACTAGATCGTTAGTCCATTGTATAACAATACTATATTGTTAGACTATTGGATTGTTAAGGGGTTAGGTACAGCTTATAGCAGTAAAGTTGTGGAAATATTCAACTTTTTTTTTCCATTACTGTATCTTGTACAATAATGAAAATTGGTAGGTGTAAAACATTGTCCGTCTGCTATACGAACAAAATATTTTTACGATTAAAAAAATTATTTACATTTATTTTTCAAAATTCAGTTCACTGTCCAGTGATGAAGCGTTTCCCACATAACTCAAAAACTACCCAACATTCTGTGATGAAATTTTTTGTGTGTGTTTATGTATGTCATATATATACAATGTGATGCAAGATCAATCCTCTGTCTTTGACATTGTCTGATAAAAATAAATTCACTTTAAAAATGGTCAGATACCAGTATTTTCTTTTAACACAAAATAAAAAAAAAAATTACTTATTAAGGATTGTAGTTGAAAGAGCATGATATTGTAAACATGAGTTTCAGCAATAAATTAAAAAGGGAGAACATGAAAAAGTTAACAAGTTTATGAGTTATGAGGAAAACGTTTCACCACTACTCAGTGAACTGCCACCATTTTGACTTTTGAAAAAAAAAAAGTACATTTTTTTTAATTCGTAAAAATAGTTTTTTTCATTTAGCAGAAAGACAATATTTTACACATACCAATTTTCATTATTGTACAAGATACAGTAATGGAGGAAAAAATGTTGAATATTTTAAAAAATCTGCTGTAAGCTGTACCTAACCCCTTAAACCACCAGACCACAATAAAATACTGCTAGGCTACTGATCTATTAGATTCATGACATTCAACAACTCTTCATGAAACTGATACTAAAACTTTGTGTTCTACTAGTAGACTATATATTTCAACTAGACTGTGACTATAAATTAAGACTTTATAGTAGTAGTAAGTTTTTTTTTTACTTGTTCCATATTCTAGCTTTGAAGCAATGTACGAATACCATGGAATGTTAATAAATACAATACAATACAATTCAAAATCACAACACCGCAATAAAATTGAACTATTAGAATATTATACTACCAGACCACAATACAAAAATACTACTAGACTACTGGATTAATGAATCATCAGAAAACAATATCAAAATGTTACTAGGATATTAAAATGTGGACCACCAGACCACAATATTACAAGAAAGCTAGGCTACTGGATTATAAAGACCCAAATCACAATCACAATACTGAAATATTAATGCACTGTAAGACTATTAGCTCACAATACTTCAATATAGCCAGGCTAATAGA
Organism: Periplaneta americana; assembly: GCF_040183065.1. NCBI lineage: Eukaryota > Metazoa > Arthropoda > Insecta > Blattodea > Blattidae > Periplaneta > Periplaneta americana. The sequence continues at coordinate 57,342,423 of NC_091127.1, forward strand.
CTATCGCCTATGTATTTATGCATGAACTACATATTTTGACAAATGGAAAATTTTACAGTTTCTAAGGTCGTAACCTTACAAGTTTATTTACTCTGTTCCTTTTTCATTCAGCTGGGTCAAGAACAAAATAATGCAAGAGAGATGCGTGAGGTGCGTAATATATGACGTCACACAATAACATTGAAACGACAACTACTGAGGAGAGCAAAAACTTCCTTAAGTTTTCCTGACACACAAGTGGTTACTACTTTAACGTACCTGACGCTGGGTCTACTACACTCTGCGTTGAGGTTGGACTACGAGGCACATGTCAAGAATTTGGTGAGTGGAAATCATGCCTCTTTCACATGGCGAATTTTGACCATTAACATTAATGTAAGCTAGAAATAAGATATGTTACTTCACTACAGTTATTCCTTTGCTGTAGTAGGCTATTTATTACATTATTTAAAAAAAATTGTTTTGCAAATCGTTTTTAAGTTTTACTTCATTTAATATTTTTAACTTCGGATTTTAATTTTACCTCCAACTTTCCAACGTATTTTGATTAACATTTTTCCTTTGCAGAATTGTTTTTTAAGTGTAATTCACATTTCTTGAAATATTGGATGTTTAAGTTTGATATACACGTCTTTTTCAGAACTTGTTTTGTAATTCTGATTTGAGCTACATATTACATTTAAACAGTCACTCTGAAATTTTATTTTCAATGTTTGCTGTCAACTTCAAATTGCAAATGTACGTACTTCCATTTCTTACTTCTTTGTAGTAGTAGGCTACTTATTACATTATTTTTAAAATTTGTTTTAGAGATAATTTTTACTTTGTTAATATTTCTACATACGATTTTAGTCTTTACCTCCAACTTTCCTATAAAGCTATGTTGATTTATATTTTATCTTTACAAACTTGCATTCGATGTGCAATTCAAATTTCTCTGATTATTTGACATATACACGGATTTTTACCACTTGTAATTTTGATTTTATGTGTTATATTTGAACCGTCAATCTGAAAGTTTATTTTGAATATACTGTGAATTTCAAATTACAAATATACGTTTTCACAGTTCTTATTTTGGGCTTTTACTGCGAACACTTATATCGAACTTTTACTGCGAAAAATTTCATTGAATTTTTACTGCGTTCATTCTGACGTACCAACATTCATTACTTCTGAAGAAATGTTCGAATCATCGACATTTCTGGACTCTGATTTCACGCCTATAGATTCATCTTAGTAACACAGACTAAATGATAGTTAGTTAAATAATCTTGTTAGAAACTTAGAACTTTCAAAGGGTAAGACAGAACTTCTAGCATTCCGATGTCAACAGAGGAACGTGTTTGTTAAAAATGTGAAAGTTTCTGTCTATATTGAGCTCGTCAGGAGCATTTAGAATTAATTTCGAAGTCAATGTTTTCTGTAATGAAGTGCAAGAATTTATGAAAACCATAAATATCCAACTATCCACATTCCTATGGGCCAACAAGACTATAAATATCAAATACTAGCACAGGAAAATGGATACAACCCCCAACATAATAAAAAAACATCATAAGAATGACTAAATGCAACACAAACACAAGAACAAAACGAATACGGCACACTAACATATGAAAACAAGAACACATACAAGATTGCATCATCTTTCAACTAAAATACAACATTGCATACAGAGCACACTACAAACACATCTTAACACACAGACAAGACACAAAAATAAATACAACTTAACAGTATATATAAACTGTCATGGAATAGTTGCAACGACTTCTACATTGGACAGACTGGAAGATCATTTCAAATATACGTTACAAGGAACATATCACAGCCATAACCAAACTACACAACAATTCAACCTACGCGAAACACATCACAAACTCCAATCACAACTACAGCAACATAGACACTGACATGAAAATACTACACGTCCAGTCAAAAAAACAGAAACTTGACACTCTAGAACAATATGAAATTTAAAAAATATTCAGAAACACACTCCCCAGCAACACTCAACTCAATTTTAAAACACACACCTTTTTCGACACAGTCATAGACGCATTCCACCACAATAGGAAACCAGAAGATAGTACAGGGATTTCGCTAGGCTTTGGACAACGAAGAACATTATTTTGAAGCTAGTCAGCCAGGTAACTTCCTCATATTAACTCAGTAAAGAGTTATAAAGTTATACTTACTTACTTAATTACTTACTTACTTACTTACTTACTTACTTACTTACTTACTTACTGGCTTTTAAGGAACCCGGAGGTTCATTGCCGCCCTCACATAAGCCCGCCCTTGGTCCCTATCCTGAGAAGATTAATCCAGTCTCTATCATCATATCTCACCTACCTCAAATTCATTTTAATATTATCTTCCCATCTACGTCTCGGCCTCCCTAAAGGTCTTTTTCCCTCCGGCCTCCCAACTAACACTCTATATGCATTTCTGGATTCGCCCATACGTGCTACATGTCCTGCCCATCTCAAACGTCTGGATTTAATGTTCCTAATTATGTCAGGTGAGGAATACAATGCGTGCAGTTCTGTGTTGTGTAACTTTCTCCATTCTCCTGTAACTTTATCCCTCTTAGCCCCAAATATTTTCCTAAGCACCTTATTCTCAAACACCCTTAACCTATGTTCCTCTCTCAAATTGAGAGTCCAAGTTTCACAACCATAAAGAACAACCGGTAATATAACTGTTTTATAAATTCTAACTTTCAGATTTTTTGACAGCAGACTGGATGATAAAAGTTTCTCAACCGAATAATAACAGGCATTTCCCATATTTATTCTGTGTTTAATTTCTTCCCGAGTATCATTTATAGTTATAAAGTTATAATCAGTCAAAATTTATTTGTTTATTAAGCCCAAGTCAGTTTATAGGAAGAGACGGATAGACAAATGAAAAAAGACAGATGGGAACACAAACAAATAATGGGTACATAGATCAACACACAAGTAGATACATCGCTGGACAAATATAAAGATACATAGATCGAGAGACAAGCACATAGATGAATAAACATTTAGACACTTCAGTGGACAGACAGACAACTATGTGGGTAAATGAACAGACATGCGAAGCACATGAATTAACTACGGTCTAATTCAGGTATGTTAAACATACGGGCAAAATTACCAACAGGTCTCTATCAGATTGGACTTTGCGAGTTCTATGGTGTGGATGAATGCCACGACGTGTAAAGTGTTTACGTTGCACAGGGAGTAAGTTACTACAATAATGTTTATTTACAAGTTAATACTAAACTATACATAACCTTACTAGGATTATGTGTTTAGGAAATGTATATGTCGACAACCATGTTAAATATAATTGTTTTGTAGGTACACTTGACAATTTTTAATAAAAATGATTAAACATTATAACAAAAACAATTCAAAATATTAAATCCATTATATATTGTGAATGATCGTCACCCTGAAAGCAACAGTTACTGAAGACTGCTGACAATAGCGGAAGGGATAAGATGACGAATCAGCTGACAGCGGGAAGAGTAGGTCATAGAAAACAGATCAAGAAGGTGGTTAAGAAGAAACAAGCAAGACGTCCGGAGCCGACAAGGAGGGGAAGTAAAGAAGATTTGTGTAGTTCATCTACTTGTGAGGGAAAGGAAGGAAATAAGGAACCGCAGAACTACAGTCTACGAAGTTGGTGCTTAAGGGGGATGGAGTGATAAAAGTGTGGCAAAAGACATAGAAACAATTAAGTGAATGTTCAAGGAGTAAGAGTAGCTATCAAAATAATCGGAGGGAGAATGTATGATCGAATAAGTGAATTAGTGTCCAGAGAAACAATAGTCGACAAAGGAAGTGACTAGAGAAAATTAGAAGTGTTTGTTAATAGTAATTGGTAGTGTAATGTTACTAATATTGGAGTGTCGACTAAGTTAGCGTACAGTCAGAGAAATTGAAATGATAGGAAGACAGTAAGTATTTCAATGTAAGTTTACAAATGAAGGTTGAGTTGACTTACAAAAATAGTGCCAAACGGAAAATTTATCGGGGTGAAAGGGAACAATTAAACAAAATAAACATGTGATTCAGTGTCTAATGGAGAAATAGGAGATAAGAATGATGACAGAAGTGAGGGAAGTTAGAGCTGATTGTAAGTTAGAGAGGTAAGTGAATGAATATGATTAATAGTGTAAATAAAAGTTAGTTCAAAATTGGGGAAATTTTAGACGATAGGAAGTACTTCAAAATATAAGTAAACAATAAAAGTGGGGAGGTGTTCAGTGGAAAGAAGAGAAAATTTTAAGGTGAGAGGTTAGAAAGCAAATTGAGAGTATGTATTTTAGTAATAGAGGTAACAAAGGTAAAATAAGATGACTGCACACGTCAATGAAAGTTTGTATGTGCTATTGTAATTAGACGGTAATGGGGAGCACGAATACAGAGATGTGGTGGCGACCCATTACCAAATAAGAGTTGTAGAAATAAATATATCATATCATATCATATCATATATCATATCATATCATATCATATCATATCATATCATATCATATCATATCATATCATATCATATATCATATCATATCATATCATATCATATCATATCATATCATATCATATCATATCATGTCATATCATATCATATATCATATCATATCATATCATATCATATCATATCATATCATATCATATCATATCATATCATATCATATCATATCATATCAATAAATGTACAGTATAGGCTACAATATATCCTGACATTTAGTTAAAATTGTTATATTATACGGGGTGATTCAAAACCTCTGCGACAAACTCTGCGGTATTATAGATCTAACAATAAGGAACTCTTTTCGCTAAACAACCTATGTCTTTTGACGCGTCGTTTCGAAGTTACCGTTGAAAATGTTTTTGAGAGGGCGTACGTCAATGTATGTGAATGTGTGCACCCCTGTTTGTTTGTTGAGATGTTTGTAAGAGACGTGAAGGGTTGTTGTTGTTTGTTTACGTTTAATGTTCAATACCTTTTTCTTTCAGTTCAGTCTAATCATCAATTGAGAATGGATGTCTTCACTTTTTCCGAGTTAGCCGACATGGTAATGTGTTATGGGGAGGCTCGCGGAAACGGAAAAAGAGCTCTCCACATGTACCAACAACAGCTTCAAAACAGAAATCATCCTCACCACACTATGTTTACTCGACTTTATCAGCGCCTTCGAGACGATGGGTCTCTTCGTCCCCGGCGCATTGGTGGAAGACCGCGTAGACATCCATTCGCAATTGATGATTACACTGAACTGAAAGAAAAGGTATTGAACATTAAACGTAAACAAACAACAACCACCCTTCTCTTCTCTTACAAACATCTCAACAAACAAAGAGGGGTGCACACATTCGCATACATTGACGTACGCCCGCGTAAAAACATTTTCAACGGTAACTTCGAAACGACGCGTCAAAAGACATAGGTTGTTTAACAAAAATGGTTCCTTATTGTTCGATCTATCGCCCCTCAGAGTTTGTCGCAGAGGTTTTGAATCACCCTGTAATTAATTACATATCTTTCATAATAAAATTAAAATAGGACCTAATTCAAATCTCTTTTGTTTTTACACACATATCATGTGTCTTTCAAGACTAGTATTGTAAATCTAAATAATTCCTCCAATGTCACATTGAACTCTTTGCTGGAATGGACTCTCTCTGAAAATCTGTCAAGCGTGGTCTTCGCGCAGTTTTGTTGAGATTCATTTGTGAAAAAAACTGTTCGCACCTATAAGTGCTCCAAAATATTGACATTACTTGTGCTGCAGACTTAAAGTTTGGGAAGCGAGATGGAATTTAAACAAACAAATAATGACAGTAAAACTTTAATAATAGCTGCAAATCAAGCTTTCAGGTATAACTCCCTGTAAAGTTAATTTGAATAATTTCGAGGGAAAAATTGTTCCGGGGCCGGGCATCGAACCCGGGACCTTTGGTTAAACGTACCAACGCTGTCCCAACTGAGCTACCCGGGAACTCTACCCGACACCGATCCAATTTTTCCCTCTATATCCACAGACCTCAAAGTGGGCTGACAACCGTCAAGCAATCAACATTGAGTGCACAGTAACTCTGTGTGACTTAAATTATGGTTTTCTGTTACGTACAGTGACGTGTAGTATGCAAATAAAGCTTTCAGGTATAACTGCCTGTAAAGTTAATTTGAATAATTTCGAGGGAAAAATTGTTCCGGGGCCGGGCATCGAACCCGGGACCTTTGGTTAAACGTACCAACGCTGTCCCAACTGAGCTACCCGGGAACTCTACCCGACACCGATCCAATTTTTCCCTCTATATCCACAGACCTTAAAGTGGGGTGTCAAAAAAAGCGTTATAACTTCTAATAAATATAAATTGACCAGTTTTCCATAAATAAATGTATATATATATATATATATATATATATAAAGAGTTAATTGATTCTTCCCATCACTCCCGACAAAATAAATTATAATATTAAAACAAGACAAGGGTTTTGCACTTCACCCACTCTATTTAATTTATATTTGGACAACGCAATCCGACAATGGAAACAGCGGCTAAGTACTTTACATATATCAAACAACAACGATACGAACAACTTTATAATAACACTCTTATATGCGGATGATCAGGTCGTAATATCGGAAAATGAAGATACGATGCAGAGAGCTTTGTTTGAACTCCACAAAATAATACAGAATTATAATTTTGACATCTCCATAAGTAAAAGTAAGGCGATGGCATTTCAGAGACTCCACCCTATGAGATGTAAATTTGTACTAAATAATATGCCAATAGAACAAGTAAATAAATTTAAGTTCCTGGGTTGCTCGCTATCATACATTAAGGAAGTAGATACAGAAAATAAAATTGAAAATCTTTCTAGAATGTGTGGTACAATTAAGAGGACACTGAGGAACAAAGTCAGAAAAGACACAATGATAAAGTTCTATAAAACTATGGCAATTCCGGGAGCGCTATATGGCAGTGAGACATGGACAATGTCATCTAGAGATAAAAGTAGATTACAGGTAACAGAGATGAGGTTTCTGAGGTCGGTACTGGGTGTAACAAGAAGAGACAGGGTTAGAAATAGAAATATAAGAAACCAATTACAAATTTATAATGTAAATGAACAGATAGTAAATTATAGACAAAAATGGTTGAAACACGTATAGAGAATGGGCAAGGTTAGATATACTAAACAAATTATGCATTATATACCTAAAGGGAGGAGAAACATTGGTAGACCTAAGAAAAGATGGATCAATCAATGAGTGCAACTAATTTGGAGCCGAAACAAGCCTTAAAAGGCTTAAAGCTTGGAGGAGGAGAAGAAGAAGAAGAAGAAGAAAAAGCAGAAGAAGAAATAAAATTAAAATAATACATAATAAAACTCTATAGCTTCTCACCATCACTTGCCATCGTGTTGCTTTCAGTAAGTACTCCAAAGCAAGAAATAGTATATTTCGGACTAGCAGTGTACTTATGCACCACTGTCTCCCCTCTTGCGGCGTAAGAGGGGAAGAGCATCGGTGCCCGCGAGCTGGACTGTTCACATGACGGACGACTTACTCATAGCGAGCTGATGCTGACATGACTGGTCTAACCTATGCCGGATTTGGACTAATGTGCAATGTTCGAAATGGAAAGTGGATTATGCAGTCAGATAACAATTATTTCGACTCCATCGATGTTCAGTGATAATTCTAGGAAAACCATAAATTCTATTACAACCAAAGGATATTTGAACATTTGTGAAGCGATGGAAATTTAAAGGGGAATGGTTACGTGAATTTGCTTGGCACCAGATTACGTAACGTAAGAGTTTTAAGACTTCGCGCGCTGAATGTATAATTAGCAAGTGCCGTATTTACATGACACCGTTTGTTATTCTCATTTTTGATCGGCACTTTTTGATAATTTATTCCTATGATAGTAATGTCAAATTTGCATTTAAATTATATCAGTTACAAAAAATAACTGACGAGTTGACGCAGACAGAAGGTCAACGGCATCAGATTAGTTCCTAATAGAGGGAAAGGGAAGAAGAAGAATGCTGTTCACCTCTAAAAGCATGACGAGCCTGCCTCACGATAAGATATGCAGTGTGTGGTCCTTGATCTTGGATGGTACATTATTTACTTCAGTCTTGTGTTTGTTATATCTGTGAAAACTACTTTTGTGAACTGGAACTCGTTGAGTACGTTCAACATGATTACCATGTGTGTCCTCTGTTATCGACAGCAGAGTCGAACACGCTTTAAGCATATCATTTTGATATAATATTTGGCGTCGAATTTCAAATTCATGTTTTAAAATTTACCAGTTTTTCCACTTCTACCTTCATACATCTTACAATGTAAAAACTGCGTACAGAAAGTTATATCCGGTGACCTTTTTTCCTAAAATTTTCTCTCGTCACCCTCCATTCAACTGTTGTGAAACTGATTATCAGGCTTCGAGACTTTGGACTCGATACAATAAGTTTACTGTGCATGCACTATATGTTGCTGACTCGCTGCAGGTAGATAGAGGTGTGTTGAGGTAACAACGTTACTATTTAGGGTAGGTACGGTAGTATGGGGAAACAAACATATGTACATTCTGAAAGTAAATATACATTACACAATGATAATGTCAAAAGAATGTGAAAAGCATTTATTCTCCTGTCTTTTATAAGCATTTCTGTTTAATTACACACAGTGTTAATGGTGGAAATAAGCATGTAGCAATCTTAATTTTTTCATTTATCCTATTGGTCGTCTTTAGGAAGTGCAGTTACAGTACCGAATTGCAATGTACCTACTACAAGATACATTCTCAGTGTCTCAAACGTAAATCTTTTTCGGTTATCTGCCAAAGTTTGTACTGTAGAAAGCTACGCTCTACGTCGCATGACGTCATAAGAGCAAAACGAAAAAACCTAACATCATTGCATAAGAGACAGTCTTTCATTCTCTGGTGACTCTATGTCCACTAATTTGCTGTTTATGTTATACTATGTTCCATATCCGTTATTTTGACATAAAATTGATTTCCACTTCTGTTTTACAAGTTCAGTACTTGATGCCTCATTAATTCTCTGCATCATTTTCTAAATTAATTTGAGGGCTTCCGGCATCTCTTGCTCTGACTTTTCTAACCGTGTAATAGTTTCAGACACAGTTCGTCAGAACCTTCAAATCCAGAGCGTTTTCCTTTGCGTAACTGTTGGCATTCATTCTACAGTAACCCATCCACTGTACGCTTTACCACTACACTCAGTACGCGGTTATGCGGATTTCCCACTGAACTGCTCTATTGGGGCCGAAGTCTCGAAGCCTGCTGATGATTTAAGTACGTTCTATTGGAATAGAAAATTACCGTATTTATTTAAGCAACATCCATAACATTAAACCAATCTAAATTTCGCTGCACAGAAATTTGCATTATTTGTGTAGGAAAGATTCTGGAAAATTCAAATAATTTCTGAGAAAAATGTACATATGCATTAAAAACGAACTTGTAAAATATATCTTGAAATTTATAATATTCCTTAAATTCGTTGTGTTAAGGTTAAGCTATATAAGATTATTCTAAAGTAAGTTCCCAGTTTGAAATGGCTGTATCTTCTGTACATAATAAGTTTGTTTTCATACAGATTTAATTATGCTTTAGAGGGATTATTTTTTCGATATGTATTTTGTTGTGTCAGACTTCTTTAAACAATAATTGTGGTTAAGCGTACAGACAGCAATCATTTTTACAGTGGTTTTGCTTTTACGAGTTCGTATTGGCCACGTTCAGTGCTATTGTTGTTTAGTCAGCTGTCCGAAGACAGATATGAATAACTGTTTCATATGAATGTAAGCAAAATAAGTCACACACTTGCTTAAACAGTGTAGGTTAAAAATAAAGTCAGTATTTTCTTTTTGGGATAGAGAATATCGTTTTTAAATTCAAGAAAACTAAGTTCACTTCTTAATTGGGTGCACAGTAGAGTTGGGTCAATTCGTGAACGAATCGTTCATTCGAACGACTAATAATAAAGAATCGTAAGAGTCGATTCGTAATATGAATGAATCGTCGTTCAAAAGAATCGTAACCCACGATTATATTTACTTGTTTGATGTAACCTGCCAGCGGACATATTCGAACCGTGCCGAATGCTCCCGAGCGACAGTTTATTTAAAATATTGTATTTTTAAGTGTGAAAAATAATGAGCACGAACCTGAAATTTACATGGTTAAATAGAGATGTAATGAAAAAAATGTACGTGATAATGAGGTTTAGTTGATAAATTATAATTAAGAAACACTATCTTGAATAATTTTGTAGACTAATGGAGGTCATGATGAATGGTTCCAGCCAATGAGAAAGAGACAATCCAATGTCTCGCCTCTTATGCCATCTATGCGAGAGATGTAGAACGTTTTTGTTCTATCCATGCTTTGCAAAGGAAAGTGTTATGTGAGTCGTTCGTTGACGATTCAAAAGAATAGTTGAAATCGCAGACTGGGAAGAATCGTGAACTCGTTGACGATTCAAAAGAATAGTTGGAATCGCAGACTGGGAAGAATCGTGAACTCGTTGACGACTCAAAAGGATCGTTGGAATCGCAGACTAAGAAGAATAGTGGATTCGTTGACGATTCAAAAGAATATTTGGAATCGCAGACTGGGAAGAATCGTGAACTCGTTGACGATTCAAAAAGATTGTTGCAATCGCAGACTAGGAATAATCCTGAACTCGTTGACGATCCAAAAGAATAGTTGGAATCGCAGACTGGGAAAAATCATGAACGAATTATTAGAAACGATTCTTAATGTATGATTAAATCGTTGGAATCGACTTCTGAAAAATAATCGTGTTGCCTAACTCTAGTGCATAATACTCATAGATGGTATCATTTAAGTAGATCTCTTATACGATAGTTTAAGTAAGTATACTACAAAAGGAAAAAAATCTGAGTTGTTATGAATAGCGTGAAATTTGTAATAAAAAAGAATGTGTCATCTTCATAAAACTAACATTCATTACGGCGTGATATAAAACAGGGACTGTGTGTGCAATCATTTATAAAACGGTTTTATAAGACTCAAAACTCATAAAATACACACATTAAGTAAAATATGCAAATGATAAAAGACGCAAAAGCGAAAAAAAAAAAAAGATGGCATCAATCTTGTGATGGTTATTACGAGTACTAGCAACAATAAACGAAGAGACTATAAAAGCCAACATTTCCGTCAATGTTTTTATGTGATGTTATTAGAATATTATAAATTGCTACGTCCTCGTTACTCATCAGTTTCACGTCATATTCAATTTTTTATGGTAATGTATACGGCAGACTTAAAAGCATTCTCGGTGAGATAGAGTTTAATTAAAAGTGAAACGAGATGATGATGCGACAATTATAAACATTTGAATTATACTACATTATTTTCTTTAGTGAAAATTAAAATAATGAAAAATTGTTAGTAGACTATACAGTGACATTTACCTCTGACTGAGGTTCTGGCTGATATGTACAGTATAACATCATGCCTAATCGTTGGTCAGTACACGGACTTCTTTTTGGAGTTCGTGGTGCCATCTCCAAATACACCTATAACCTTTTAAAATCATATCCAAAGCTATACTAAACGTTAGAAATCGAAAACAACAAACCCATAAATTTTCTAGACATCACAATAACAAAAGTCGACAACAAACACACATTCAAAATCTACAGAAAACCCACAACAACGACAACGACAACACATCCAATCACCCACCACAACATAAATAAGCTGCTTTCCGAACAATGGTACACAGACTACTCAACATACCAATGAGCCAACATGATTACAAAGAAGATCTAAACACAATCAAATACATAGCACAAGAAAACGGATACAACCTCAACATAATAGACAACATAATACGAAAAACAAAACATAATCACAAAAAACATAAGAATACAACACAGACGCAAGAACACAAAAAAATACATCACACTAACATACGAAAACAAAAACACACACAAGATTGCAACCTCATTCAAGAAATTAAATTACAACATCGCATACAGAACAAAAACATCTCAACACACATACAACACAAACAAACAAATACAACCACACAGGCGTATACAAACTCAAATGTAAACCTGCAACAACTTCTACATAGGACAGACAGGCAGATCATTTCAAACACGTTATAAAGTACACATCACAGCCATAACAAAATTACAAAACACTTCCTCATATGCAGAACACATCACAAATGCTAACCACATATACAGAGACATCAACACAGACATGGAAATTCTACATATCCAACCAAAAAGCCAGAAACTAAATACACTAGAACAATACGAAATATACAAACACATAAAAGCACATCCAAATAAAATTCTCAACACACAACTCAATTACAGAACACACACACTCTTTGACTCCACATTACACTACACAAACACACTCCCACAGGAAACAAAACAAAAGGCGCCAAGACCAGCAACGACCAGTTCTGATGAAGGCTAATAGCAGGCCGAAACATGTTAACAAGGCAACATAAAATATTTAACACGTGAAAGATATATAATACGTTTTCCAAAGCTTTTGAAATCAATAGGATTCACATTTTACAATATTGAGAAAATCCTTAGAGAAATTCTGAAGGATTCAATTCAAATTTTGCATTTTCATCTCTATTCCAGTAATACAATTTCACCCTACCTTTAATTTTTCATTTTTTATTTTATTATCATTATTATTTTTTAAAATTTATTGTTTGCATTTTCATTGTTTTATTGTAAATTTCTATATGTGTATCTGTTTCCTGGATCCTTGTGTAACTCTTATTCAAGAGCAGATGGTTTTATTTTATTTTATAAATCCGATATATATATATATATATATATATATATATATATATATATATGAGTAGCTTAATATCAAAGACGGACATCTGACCTCAATCGAAATTTAGATAGCTGTGGTTTTTTAAACAATTTTTCATACTCTTTCCAGTTATAGTGAAACCATATGCAAACTCTAACACTATATTTATAAAATAAATTGTGTTAAATATTACAAAGAACACTGTGAATTAAAAAATTGCCTCTAGATCAAAACTATGGAGACGACAGTATATTATATATACACTGGCAGTACATCTCACTTGACGATATGTCAGAGTAAGAACAATTGTTTGTATGCATCTGAAGTCTGATAAGTGAAATGTGTAGCTAATCGGCGATGTAGTCGAATGCTCTACTGCAGGACTTCCATTATACAGTGCGTCTTCGCCATCATGCCCGCGATGATTAACCGGCCGCGTGCCCGGTGGGAGGCCGCGCTTCTGCCGCTGAGATGGCATGAGCATTCGCGCATCTTCTTAAAACTTACAATGAAGCGTCATGCACAATATCTGGTTCTCTGATGATCAATATCTGTCACTCTGTGATGCCGCGTGTCCATGCAGTTGAAATCAAGTCTCATCATAAAAAATCGATCAGGGATCAAGTTCCTCATTATTTACTTTTTCTAACAGATAATTACAAAAATTAAGCCTGCGATTGTAGTCTTGGGGCTGTTATTCAAGATATGATGGAATTCTGTATGGTTTTAGTTTCAATAATTTTGTTGCCACACTCACAGATGCTTTAGAAATCTCTGTCTGCTGTGCTAAACGCCTGAAGAGAGTTGCGTGGACTAGCTCTAATGCCGCACCAGTTTTTCCTCCGTAAGAACACGGCGCTTTTGTCGTCTTTTTCTGTCATTTACAGAACCTGTTTCATTGAATTTATTAAATAACCTTATTATTGTTTTTATAGAGGGTACTGGGCTGTCAGGAAATTTACGTCTGAATTTTCGTCTCGTTGAAGCACGCGATTTTCTGTTCTTTATGTGCGTGTTGTATATATAAATACGTTCCCTTAATGAATATCTGTTCACCATGACGAAACGATCTGTTCTCCATCTCAGATAAACGAATACTGCCAGAGGTATGACTTATAGATAAGCCTAGGATCAAACATTATATTTTATGAGCATACAACTATTGTCCTAAAGTTAGATAGATGAATCGTACTCGAGGCATTTGAAGCTGTTAATAAAGTATTGAGTTCTATTCCATGTAAATTTCCACTTCTATGAACATTAGCGCGACGTCGTACAAAATTTTGTCGAATATTCTTTTGAGAAGATTAACTCTCTCTCCCTCTCTCTCTCCCTCTCCCTCTCTCTCTCCCTCTCCCTCTCCCTCTCTCTCTCTCTCTCTCTCTCTATATATATATATATGAAATTGTTGGGGATCATGAATGTAGTTTTAGGCTTAATAGATCAACTATTGAACAGATTTTTTTGTATTCGATAGATATTGGCGAAATATGTGAGTATAAGGGCAGATTACAGATTAGTACATTAATAGATTTCATAGATTTAAAAAAGGCGTATGGCTCAGTTATGACAGTAGTTTTATATAATACGAGTATCTTTGTTGAATTGGTATTCCCAAGAAGCTAAAATGTGTCTCGGTGAAACATACAGCAGTGTCCGTGTAGGCTAGTTTCTGTCTGAAGCTTTTCCAATTTAATGAGGGCTGAAGCAAGAAGATGCACTATCACCTTTAGGCCTACTCTTTAACTTTGCTCTAAAATATGCCATTAGAGAAGTCAAAGAAAACGGAAAGGGTTTGAATCGAACAGGTTACATCAGCTGCTTGTTTATGCAGATGATGTGAATATGTTAGGAGAAAATCACAAACGATTAGGGAAAACACGAGAATTTTGCTTGAAGCAATTAATGAATGACGTACGTTTGGAAGAAAATCCCGAAAGGACAAAGTATATGATTGTGTCTCGTGAAAAGATCATAGTACAAAATGGAAATATAAAAATTGAAAATTTATTCTTTGAAGAGATGGAAAAATTCAAATATCTTTGAGCAACAGTAACAAATATAAATGACACTCGAGAGGAATTTAAATGGAGAATAAATATGGTAAATACCTACTATCATTCAGTTGAGAAGCATTTGTTATTCTGCCTGCTTTAAAAAAAACTGAAGGTTAGAATTTATAAAACATTTATATTACTAGTTGTTCTGTATGGTTGTGAAACTTCAGCTCTCACTTTGAGAAAGAAACAGAGGTTAAGGGAGTTCGAGAATAAGGTGGTTAGGAAAATTTTTGGGACTAAGAGGGATGAAGTTACAGGAGAACGGAGAAAGTTACACAACGCAGAACTGCACGCATTGTATTCTTCACCTAACATAATGAGGAACATTATTAAATCCAGACGTTTGAGATGAGCAGGGCATATAGCACGTATGGGTGATTCCAGAAAAACATATAGAGTGTTAGTTGGGAGACCTGAGCAAAAAAGACATTGGGTAGGGCGAGACGTAGATGGGAGGATAATATTAAAATGGATTTGAGGGAGGTAGGATATGATGGAAGGGACTGGATTGATCTTGCCCACGATAGGTACCGATGTCGGACTTATGTAAAGGTAGCAATGAGCCTCTGGGTTCTTCAAAAGTCATTTGTGAGCCATTTCACAATTACGGTTTTTACTTCTTGCGAGCACTAAAGGTAGAGTTTCCGTGACATAATTTTAACACCACACTAGATGTCCACACAGCTAGGGAACATTCCACGTCATCAAGTTAAACCTTTTTAAAATTGTTTTGTGTTTATTAATACATGAAAGAAAATTAGTTACGTTTTACATCTAAACAAAGTAATTTTCAGTAATTATTTCATGAACTTCGCTTCATTTAATTAAAATTAGCAATGACTAATAGGTGTATAGGTCAGTTTCTATCTGATGCTTTTCCAATTCACTGCGGGCTAAAGCAGGGAGCTGCACTATCACCTTTACTTTTTAACTTCGCTTTAGAATATGCCATTAGGAAAGTTCAAGATAACAGGCAGGGTTTGGAATTGAACGGGTTACATCAGCTTCTTGTCTATGCGGATGTCGTGAATATTTTAGGAGAAAATCCACAAACGATTAGGGAAAACACGGAAATTTTACTTGAAGCAAGTAAAGCGATCGGGTTGAAAGTAAATCCCGAAAAGACAAAGTATATGATTATGTCTCGTGACCAGAATATTGTACGAAATGGAAATATAAAAAATGGAGATTTATCCTTCGAAGGGGTGGAAAAATTCAAATATCTTGGAGCAACAGGAACAAATATAAATGACACTCAGGAGGAAATTAAACGCAGAATAAATATGGGAAATGCGTGTTATTATTCGGTTGAGAAGCTTTTATCATCTAGTCTGCTGTCAAAAAATCTGAAAGTTAGAATTTATGAAACAGTTATATTACCGGTTCTTCTATATGGTTGTGAAACTTGGACTCTCACTCTGGGAGAGGAACATAGGTTAAGGGTGTTTGAGAATAAGGTTCTTAGGAAAATATTTGGGGCTAAACGGGATGAAGTTACAGGAGAATGGAGAAGGTTACACAACGCAGAACTGCACGCATTGTATTCTTCACCTGACATAATTTGAACAGACGTTTGAGATGGGCAGGGCATGTAGCACGTATGGGCGAATCCAGAAAAGCATATAGAGTGTTAGTTGGGAGACCGGAGGGAAATTACCTTTAGGGAGGCCGAGACGTAGATGGGAGGATAATATTAAAATGGATTTGACGGGGTGGGATATGATGATAGAGACTGGATTAATCTTGCACAGGATAGGGACATATGGCGGGCTTATGTGAGGGCGGCAATGAACCTTCGGGTTCCTTAAAAGCCATTTGTAAGTACGTAAGTAAGTAAGTAATGACTAATAGGTATATCTTGTTAACCCTGAACAACCCTACCACTACCACTACTACAAATTCTGCCATCAGAACTACTGCCATAAGTACTGCTACACTAGAGTTTTTTTCTTTTAGTTCTACTCATAGCCTAGCACAATTGTGTTACGTCACTGTACGTGTCACTAATGTGATATATTTAATGTGTTGTGTTTTTTAAAACGGAAGAGTATTCAAATGACTTCGACACTCTTCTGAAACGTGCCATAGAAGGAATAATCACCGTTATTAACACTCACCTATCTGAAGAAAGTTCAGTTACTTCGAAACACGCAACTGCCAGACAGTTGTGTAGGCATTCAATGTTAATTCTCATTAGCCTACACAAAGTAGTGTGATGCTGCATATGAAATCGCTTTAGAGATATTTACTATATACAAGGCGTTTAAAAAGCGACTAATTTTTTATTGCCACGCGCAATTTTCCGTTTTGACGTTGCCAGCATTTATTGTCATTTGTTTAACAAAATTACACGCGGAAGACTAGTTATTATTTTGCTGATCCGAAGCAGCGCTCGAGTGTGAGTTAGCATTTCTCACATAAAGACGGATAAATGACGCAGTATTTACGGACTAATTTCATGTGCTTATATAATGATATAGCCTATCAGTTACTTGTTAAATTGTCTGTCGCTCAAAGCAGTTTTTGTCTTCTTAGACCGGCAGCATACTGCTGCATACTCTATCCATTTTATCTCGAAGCGTCCGCTGCAGTATGCTGCAGCCCCATAAGAATGCGTATAATCACCGTCACACCGGAAGGTCTGAAACACAATCGTCCTGTCCGAGGCAGAATGTCCGATGCAGTATATTGCAGCTTCATAAGAATGCGTGTATTTACAATTTATTAATAGTTCACAAATATAGTACATACACTGAATAATTAAAATTAATTTATACACACAATAAATATGTAATTTTATAAAGCAATTTCTATAATTTAATTTTTTAATTTATGTTGTCTTGTCCTGCACTTACGTCTAGTTTTAGTGTAAGATACAACGACTCTAGTTTATTGTAAACTTTAATATTTATTTACTTGCTTAAGTTGTATTTCTCGCTTAACTCTGCAATGTACAGCCAGTATATATCCATTCCTCTTTCACAACATAAATATTTATACAGTTCGTATAAGCCCTCTCTAGTTGGCAACACTTCATTTAAGAATGCGTGTAATCACCGTCACATCGGAAGGTCCGAGACAAAATCCTTCTGTCCGAGACAGATGTCCGATGCAGTATACTATAGCCTCATAACAATGCGTGTAATCACCGTCACATTGGAAGGTCCGAGACAAAAGTGTAAAGACAAATTCGTTATTTCGGACATTTGATTATTTGCTGTTTTGTGTCTTTCAGGGGGAGCAAGACAAGTCTGAACATATTTTCAAACTTATGGACATTTATTTGACTTCTGAAAAGAACGGGGTTTCTCTAAATTTAGTTAAAGCAACACTAATTATTGTTAAAACTCGTATTAGGCCTACTCCATCTTGTGTTGACTTTGACACTTGGATGCAAAGTCAAAATTGCATATTATGACACATCTACAATAATTATAAGAAGTAAGGTATGCAATATACTTGAATAAAGGGTTATAAATTATTGTTTTTAAGATAGGGTAAATTATATGTATTGCTGTTGTTGTCTTGACATTAAAATCTTGAACAAATTTAAAATTTACTCTAATGTGCTTCTATCACATCATTGCCTTTGAATTTGAATTTCAGGTTCTAAAATTTGTGTTTGATATCTCGCATATAAGAACTGTCCCGATTTTTTAATTTCAAAATCTGGTCATCCTGAACACGTGCCACACATCCTGCGTGACATTTCCCCTTCAGTACAGAAAGTAAACTCTGCGTCCGTTCTGTCCGAGACAGATGTCCGATGCAGTATGTTACAGCCTCATAAGAATGCGTATAATCACCGTCACACCGGAAGGTCCGAGACAAAAGTGTAAAGACAAATTCGTTATTTCGGACATTTGATTATTTGTTGTTTTGTGTCTTTCAGGGGGCAAGGCAAGTCTGAACATATGTTCAAACTTATGGACACTTATTTGACTTTTTAAAAGAACCGGGTTTCTCTAAATTTAGTTAAAGCAACATTAATTATTGTTAAAACTCGAATTATCCTATCTTGTGTTGACTTCGACACTTGGATGCGAAGTCAAAATTAAATATTATCACAAATCCATAATTATAAGAAGTACGGTACGTGCAATATACTTGATTAAAGGGTTATAAATTATTGTTTTTAAGATAGGGTAAATTATATATATATATATATATATATATATATATATATATATATATATATTGCTGTTGTTGTCTTGAGATTAAACTCATGAACAAATTTAAAATTTATTCTAATGTCTTCTATCACAACATTACCTTTGAATTTGAATTTCAGTTTGTAAAATTTGTGTTTGATATCTCGCATCTAAGAACTGTTCCGGTTTTTTACTTTCAAAATCTGGTCCTCCTGAACACATGCCACACACCCGTGTCATGTTCTCTTTTACCCTGTCAATACAGAAACAAAACTCGGCGTCCTCGTCCAGCTGGTTTTCGGTTTCGGAAGGTAAATCGAAATAGCCACAAACTCAACACGAGTGATGACTCGTGAATACCGCATTCCTCTCCCCGCAGTGGGTTACTAATCGACCGGTTTTTAATTTAATTCTGAGCAGATATTTTAACATTGATAAACAATTTTTTATTTTATATTAACTATGTTTTCTAATTTTACGTTGTTTTTACTGACTAAACCCACGTGAATGCCAAGATTGAGAGACCGTTTCTTTGCTGCGGTAGGACAAAAGATAAATTCAGACTAACTCCATACTCGTGTACTAGAATTCTGCTACAGAAGTTTTCTTGTTCTTTCTCATCCTTAACTTCCTCAACTTTCTATTTATAAACTTCTCGGCTATAATTTCACTTTCTCTTCTGTCTTCTTTTCTCCCACCTTTATCTCTTCGTTTCCATCCTCTTTCATTCTACCTCTTTCTCCTACTTCACCTTCTCAAATTTAGTCTCCTCGGGCCATATTCATAGGCATTCTTAGCGCAGGGTTCCGGTGGATGATCAGCGAACTAACGTTTTTCGTATTCATAAACCAGTGTTAGCGATATGATATCGTATGAATCCCGTACAAGTAACCAGTCAATAGCCGGGGCTAGTTTAGCACGCTCGTAGCGCGAGCTAGCGTAATGTCTATGAATAGCACCCCTCTTGTTTTGTTTCTTTTTACTGTTCCACCTCCACTTCTTTTCCTGTTCATTCTCCTTTCTTTCTGCCCAGTTTCTTCTCCCTTCTCTTTGTTCCGTTCTTTCTCCTTGTCCCATTCCTTTTCTCTTCTACTTATCCTGCTTATTTTCTCATCTACTTATCCCTTTCTTTCTCTTCTCCTTATCTGTTTCTTGTCACTTCTTCTTGTCCTGTTTATTCTCTCATCTCTTTGTCCAGTTTCTTCTACATTTTTCTTGTACCGTTCCTCCTTCCTTCTCCTTGTCTCGTTTCTTCTCCCTTCTCCTTGTCCGTTTCTTCTCCCTGTCCGTTTTTCTTTCTCCTCCTTGCTCGTTTCTTTTCCCTTTTCATTGTCCTGTTTATTCTTCCATCACTTTATCCCATTTCTTCTCCATTCTTCTTGTCCTGCTTCATCTTCCTTTCCCTTATCTCGTTTTTTCTTCTCCTTTTCCCGAGTCTTCTCTTTTCTCCTTGTCACATTTCTTCTCCTTACTCCTCGTCTCGTATCTTCTCTCTTCTCCTTGTCCCGTCTCTTCTTTCTTCTCCTTGTCCCGTCTCTTCTATCTTCTCCTTGTCCCGTCTCTTCTTTCTTCTCCTTGTCCCGTCTCTTCTATCTTCTCCTTGTCCCGTCTCTTCTTTCTTCTCCTTGTCCCGTCTCTTCTATCTTCTCCTTGTCCCGTCTCTTCTCTCTTCTCCTTGTCCCGTCTCTTCTATCTTCTCCTTGTCCCGTCTCTTCTATCTTCTCCTTGTCCCGTCTCTTCTTTCTTCTCTTTGTCCCGTCTCTTCTATCTTCTCCTTGTCCCGTCTCTTCTATCTTCTCCTTGTCCCGTCTCTTCTATCTTCTCCTTGTCCCGTCTCTTCTATCTTCTCCTTGTCCCGTCTCTTCTTTCTTCTCCTTGTCCCGTCTCTTCTATCTTCTCCTTGTCCCGTCTCTTCTTTCTTCTCCTTGTCCCGTCTCTTCTCTCTTCTCCTTGTCCCGTCTCTTCTATCTTCTCCTTGTCCCGTCTCTTCTATCTTCTCCTTGTCCCGTCTCTTCTATCTTCTCCTTGTCCCGTCTCTTCTATCTTCTCCCTGTCCCGTCTCTTCTATCTTCTCCTTGTCCCGTCTCTTCTATCTTCTCCTTGTCCCGTCTCTTCTATCGTCTCCTTGTCCCGTCTCTTCTTTCTTCTCCTTGTCCCGTCTCTTCTATCTTCTCCTTGTCCCGTCTCTTCTTTCTTCTCCTTGTCCCGTCTCTTCTATCTTCTCCGTGTCCCGTCTCTTCTTTCTTCTCCTTGTCCCGTCTCTTCTATCTTCTCCTTGTCCCGTCTCTTCTATCTTCTCCTTGTCCCGTCTCTTCTTTCTTCTCCTTGTCCTGTCTCTTCTATCTTCTCCTGTCCCGTTTCTTCTCTCTTCTCATTGTCCCGTTTCTTCTCTCTTCTCCTTGTCCCGTTTCTTCTCTTTTCTCCTTGTCTCGTTTCTTCTCTTTTCTCCTTGTCTCGTATCTTCTCTTTTCTCCTTGTCTCGTATCTTCTCTTTTCTCCTTGTCTCGTTTCTTCTCTTTTCTCCTTGTCTCGTATCTTCTCTTTTCTCCTTGTCTCGTTTCTTCTCTTTTCTCCTTGTCTCGTATCTTCTCTTTTCTCCTTGTCTCGTTTCTTCTGTTTTCTACTTGTCTCGTTTCTTCTCTTTTCTCCTTGTCTCGTATCTTCTCTTTTCTCCTTGTCTCGTTTCTTCTCTTTTCTCCTTGTCTCGTATCTTCTATCTTCTCCTTGTCCCGTCTCTTCTATCTTCTCCCTGTCCCGTTTCTTCTCTCTTCTCCTTGTCCCGTTTCTTCTCTCTTCTCCTTGTCCCGTTTCTTCTCTTTTCTCCTTGTCTCGTATCTTCTCTTTTGTCCTTGTCTCGTATCTTCTCTTTTCTCCTTGTCTCGTTTCTTCTCTTTTCTCCTTGTCTCGTTTCTTCTCTTTTCTCCTTGTCTCGTTTCTTCTCTTTTCTCCTTGTCTCGTTTCTTCTCTTTTCTCCTTGTCTCGTATCTTCTCTTTTCTCCTTGTCTCGTTTCTTCTCTTTTCTCCTTGTCTCGTATCTTCTATCTTCTCCTTGTCCCGTCTCTTCTTTCTTCTCCTTGTCCCGTCTCTTCTATCTTCTCCCTGTCCCGTCTCTTCTCTCTTCTCCTTGTCCCGTTTCTTCTCTTTTCTCCTTGTCTCGTATCTTCTCTTTTGTCCTTGTCTCGTATCTTCTCTTTTCTCCTTGTCTCGTTTCTTCTCTTTTCTCCTTGTCTGTTTCTTCTCTTTTCTCCTTGTCTCGTTTCTTCTCTTTTCTCCTTGTCTCGTTTCTTCTCTTTTCTCCTTGTCTCGTTTCTTCTCTTTTCTCCTTGTCTCGTTTCTTCTGTTTTCTACTTGTCTCGTTTCTTCTCTTTTCTCCTTGTCTCGTATCTTCTCTTTTCTCCTTGTCTCGTTTCTTCACTTTTCTCCTTGTCTCGTATCTTCTCTTTTCTCTTTGTCTCGTATCTTCTTTCTTCTCCTTGTCACATTTCTTCTCCTTTCTCGTCTCGTATCTCCTCTCTTCTCCTTGTCCCGTCTCTTCTCTCTTCTCCTTCTCCCGTCTCTTCTATCTTCTCCCTGTCCCGTTTCTTCTCCCTTCTCCTTGTCCCGTTTCTCTTCCTTTCTCTTTGTCTCTCTTTTTCCTTGTTCTTCTTGTCCCGTTTCTTCTCCTTTTCCCAT
This sequence comes from Periplaneta americana, assembly GCF_040183065.1. Lineage (NCBI taxonomy): Eukaryota > Metazoa > Arthropoda > Insecta > Blattodea > Blattidae > Periplaneta > Periplaneta americana. The sequence continues at coordinate 57,365,190 of NC_091127.1, forward strand.
TCCTTCTATCCTACTCTTTTGATTGTTCTTTCTCGTCCTACATTCCTTTATTTTCTTCTCACTCTTGCCGTCACCCTCATCGTCAACATTCTTTTCCGTCGTCTCAATATTGAATCAATAAAATTTCCCTCTGAACTTCATATTCGTACATGAGTACAGACATGAGTTCTATTAATTACTTTCGAATCAGTTACTCAAAGGAAATAAACTGAACATTAAAAAAAAAGTAAGTAATTTTAAGAGTTGATGCATGGATAATTTTTTCGACACCGATAACGATATCTGCCTTGCTACCCTCAGAAAATCTTGGAAAAGCAGTACACTTGGACAAATAATTTGCTAATAAAAATTGTTACATACCGTTGCGTGTCAACATTGACGAAAGGGTACATTTAACTCTATGTAAAAGTCATGATCGTGGATTAAAATTATTCTTCCCCGCCCCCATGACATGGTTTATATTCGTTACTAATGTGATACGTAGTCTGTATTGCCTCAAGTGATCATACGCAAAACATGTTCATTTGCTTCGCAAAACATAAGCTAAACAAGTTATTATTTATTAATAAGTTTGTTACTGGGACTCCCATACCTCTCAAGGACATTTAGACGTAAAATCTTAGCGACATCCAGACGTAATTGCAATGATGCAATTCATACAATTCACCGAGTCAATAAAATTAGTCTGTGATGTATAAACTGCATTCATTGCGTTCTTCTTTTCGTGCGATGGAAATTGAACTCACTTTATTAGAACACAGTCCGCCTGGGTAGCGTAGTAGGTAAAGTGATGGTCTTATGTGCTCGAGGTTGCAGATTCGATCCCGGCGCAGGTCGATGGCATTTAAATGTGCTGAAATGCGACAGGCTCATGTCAGTAGATTTACTGGCATGCAAAAGAACTCCCGTGGGACAAAATTCCGGCACACCGGCGATGCTGATATAACCTCGGCAGTTGTGAGTGTCTTTAAATAAACCTTATTTTTTTATTTGAATACAGATCGTACGAAGTGTAATGCACTATAAGACAAATAGTCTATCTATCTATCTATCTATCTATCTATCTATCTATCTATCTATCTATCTATCTATCTATCTATCTATCTATCTATCTATCTATCTATCTATCTATCTATCTATCTATCTATCTATCTGTCTGTCTGTCTGTCTGTCTGTCTGTCTGTCTGTCTGTCTGTCTGTCTGTCTGTCTGTCTGTCTGTCTGTCTGTCTGTCTGTCTGTCTGTCTGTCTGTCTGTCTGTCTGTCTGTCTGTCTGTCTGTCTGTCTGTGTGTCTGTTTGTCTGCCTACCTGCCTATTTCTTTCTATCCATCTGTCTGTCTGTTTGTCTGTAACTTCTACAGTTTTCATCCAAAATTTTGTGAAATTTTAACTACATAAACACGCCTACAATTCTAACATTTGTAAAAACGTTGGTACCATAGGGCTAATAATTTTGAAATTATATATTTTTTAATTAAAATTTAAACTGACGTCACTAAAAAGGCTCCTTGCGTCGAAGTTTTCACAATTTTTAGCTCATATTTGCTCAGAAGCTTGAAAATAGTCATGAGAATAAAAATTAATTCGGTTTTTGAACTGAGTCTAAATGGAGTGTCACAATATTTTTTATTTAATTTTATGAATTTAACATTACAGTATATTTTATTCTACGTGCAGTATGAATATGCACTGAAGGAACTGAATACTAATATTGCATACAAATGCTAATTAAATTTTATTTAACAACATTTTATTGACCTCTGTAAGAATTTCCAGACTAATCTGAAAATCTGCAAGGATCTTCCTTATTTTAATAAACTGCTTAATGCTTTAAGTCAAGAAAACAGCATTAAAAACTTTCCATTCAACACACACACGAACCGTATGTTTGGCCATATTTCATCACATGGGTCAGATCATTTAAAACAGTCTCAAATATAATTACGATCATAAAAATAAAAAAGTGTATTTTCTTATTTTTCAGCATTATTTCACCATAGTTTCCTTTTAAGTTATTTCTTCATTGTTTCTATACATAAGTTTTATATAACGATGTTAAATCTCTGTGTCCTATATCCAGACAGTTATTTTTGATTATGTATACATATCCATGTAAACGTGTGCGAACTCAAATGAGTGCCTAAAAACGTGTATGCACACATGTACGTGTAGTCTAAGTATGAGAACCGTCCAGAAAGAAAATTTTCCTGCGGCAAAATGCCATGAAAAGATTTATTGAAACAGATGCAGCAATTTTTTTTAGCTATTTTTCAACATATTCCCCACCGGAATGGAGACATTTATCATTCGAAGGGATCAAATTTTATATTCCTGTGTCGTAAAAGTCTGCCGCCTGGGATCGGAACCAGTGTGTGACAGCCGTCTGCACCTCTCTGTTGATCTCACGGTATGACAAATGTCTCAATTGCGGTGGGGAATATGTTAAAAAATAGCTCAATAATTGCTGTATCTATTTCAATAAATCTTTCACTGAAATTATGTTTTCTCTCTATAAGCGGCCTCAGAGAAACTTACTTTCAGGACGGCCCTCGTACATTCACACTAGAGATGAACAAAATTAAATATCGCTCTAGCTCGCTGTGTTCATTGCATTTGTCTTTCGAATCTCGTCTCGTCATTCTCGTGCGGTTCGAATCTCGCTCATCATTCTCGAAATAGCATTTGGTCGGCGTGGAAAGATTTCGTAACTTTTAATAACATACATAATTGAAATAAATAACATTATAAATTAACTTAGAAAGCATGATGGAATATTCAGATTGTCAATTTCTATAAATGAATACAGTATAATATTTTATTACTCAGTCAATGACAAATCAATGTAAAAAATGACTTATTTTATAGTCATTAAGTTTATATACATGAATTACAAAATTGCGAACGTTTTCGCCTATTCAGGCATCCTCAGGCAGAGTTATATAATATCTCAATGTCACATATATAGCTATTGGTGATGAGTACTATTTGAATTAATAATGTACAAGCCATCTCCATTATTAAAATGTAATATTACAGGTAGTAAACTTAATAATGTTAAAATGTTAAAAACCATTTAGTAATTAAACTTCATAATATGTGGAACTCTTGTTCAGTCCAATGAGTGGTGAATATCTGAAATGTATAAAAATATAATAGAAATGGGAATTTCAAATGTAAATTGTAATCGGATTGGATATTTAAATGTTTAAAGGAGACAAAAAGACAAAACAGAACAGTATCTTAGTTATCAAAATGTTCTGGTTCTATTATATGGTATTACTGTTCTCCAACCAGGAGATCAACCGTGAAAGGAATGTGCTTACTATTGCGTCATCTATTGGAGCTAAGTAGATAGATAATATTATCGTTATAACGTCTGTTTAAAAACCATGCGCTCTACTGCATTTGTTATTTCCTGTATGGAGAGATTAAAAGACCAGGAGATTAACAGTGATCTAATTTTGTAACTAGGGTAGTATAAACATGTATATGTGTGAGAGCGAGCCAATAGAGAGAGGAGTACCCACGTGTGTGACCTTATGACATCTTATGACATCAACATTCATTCACAGCGTTACCCCGCTTCGTCTCATCCGGTAGAGACTTTCTTGTGGTTGGAGCACAGTACCTATGGTTATATAAATAGAAAAAAAGAATTCTGAAATAAATTTACATTTCTAAGAAACATAAGACATAACGTTAATATCTTTTTACTTGAGATTGTACACTTGATCTCAAGCAGATGAAAAGAAAATTCCTAGCCTTTTAATAAGGGCCTAGTAATTAAATAAAGACTGGGAAAAGGATTATTATACACTGAAAGGTAGAGATGATGTTTCAAATAGGCTACTAGATTGATTATACATATATAACAGTTGCCAAAGTAGATAAAAGTTCAGTCAGGTATAAACAACTGTGGCGATTCAAGGCTGCTTGACGTTCGAGACTTCGGGAGTGTCAATATCGGCGTCTCGAAACACTCACAAGCAGTCTTTACGTCAACGACGCGACGTATAGAATATTGTCGTGCAGGTTTTCGGCTTTGCGGGCGCTGTTAGTCTTGCTTTCTCGATCGTTGTTGATCTCTAATTCACAGACATGATATGCACATGCACTTGGATTGACATGGTTTGGCTTTATGAGGGTGGGACCTGGCTCTGTCAGGGCCGAGGCAGGATGGCTTACCATAATTGTATTAAATAGTTTGATTCCAGTATATGTTTGGCGCAACAATGTGTATGTTGCCGCACAAACATCAATACTATTGCTTCCATTACTGCACAAAATTTTACTCTGCCGACAAGATGTTAATGTAACCGTAATTGAAGTGCATTGTTGATAAAGGCTTACGTGAATATCGAAGCAATAAGATTATGTTATTTAAGTGTTTTGTAGTACTGTTAGATTCTTTACGCTCGAGCGTGATTTCAATTCCCACTTGGCCCTCTCGGCCTCATCTCGCCAAAAACCATCTCACTATCACCAATTCCATCGACGCTAAATAACCCAGTTGTTTATGCAGCATCGTTAAATAACAAAGCAAAAAAATGTTGCTAATGACAACATCCATTGCACTGGATGTCTGGACAGGTTTCTTTCTTTGGTGTACTCTAGAATATCTAATGGTAGTTTTTGATGTCCCTAGTAGTTAACATCTGGCACTGAAGTGACCCTTATGTGCGTGTTCTTGGTGTATCAAATCAATATATCTGAAACAAGTTTTGTTTTTTTTTTTTTTACATTTCTCGTGATCTTATACATGATTCATTAAGTGTAAAACAATGTAAGCCGTCACAAGCCTACTGAATTATTAATGAATACAAATAATATAAAGTTAGTTATCCTTTTTTTTTCTTGTTCTTGGCCTAATTTTCGGGGTCACGGAAATGCCTTCAATCAGGATCAGGTGCAGCAGGAGTTAATATATCGTCTGTTTAAATTTTCTTTGTGAAGAAAAAACCTAGGAGATGATTACGTGCTAATAACATATTATTCTGTTAATACACAGCTGAGTTGTCCAAATGCCAGCCAATTTTATACGTGTAAAAAGTGAATTGTTAAATCAGTCGTATAATGGGAACGCAAAGGGTGAATGGTGAAATTAATCTGGCGGGAAAGCAAAGAGTGAATGATATAAGTATTAATTTTTAAATTTGGCGGAAAAGTAGAGAGTGAATGATGTAATTATTAATTAACAAATCTGGCGGAAAAGCAAAGAGTGAATGATGTATTTATTAATTAACAAATCTGGCGGAAAACCCAAAAAGAGTGAATAATGTAAGTATTAATTAACAAATCTGGCGGAAAAGCAAAGAGTGAATGATGTAAATATTAATTAACAAATCTGGCGGAAAAGCAAAGAGTGAATGATGTAAGTATTAATTAACAAATTTGGCGGAAAAGAAAAGAGTGAATGATATAAGTATTAATTAACAAATCTAACGAAAAAGCAAAGAGTGAATGACGTAAGTATTAATTATTAACAAATTTGGCGGAAAAGCAGAGAGTGAATGATGTAAGTATTAATTAACAAATTTGGCGGAAAAGCAAAGAGTGAATGATGTCAGTATTAATTAACAAATTTGGTGGAAAAGCAAAGAGTGAATGATATAAGTATTAATTAACAAATCTAACGAAAAAGCAAAGAGTGAATGATGTAAGTATTAATTATTAACAAATTTGGCGGAAAAGCAGAGAGTGAATGATGTAAGTATTAATTAACAAATTTGGCGGAAAAGCAAAGAGTGAATGATGTCAGTATTAATTAACAAATTTGGTGGAAAAGCAAAGAGTGAATGATATAAGTATTAATTAACAAATCTAACGAAAAAGCAAAGAGTGAATGATGTAAGTATTAATTAACAAATTTGGCGGAAAAGCAAAGAGTGAATGATGTCAGTATTAATTAACAAATCTAACGGAAAAGCAAAGAGTGAATGGTGTAAGTATTAATTATTAACAAATTTGGCGGAAAAGCAGAGAGTGAATGATGTATTAATTAACAAATTTGGCGGAAAAGCAAAGAGTGAATGATGTCAGTATTAATTAACAAATCTGGCGGAAAAGCAAAGAATGAATGATGTAAGTATTAATTATTAACAAATTTGGTGGAAAAGCAGAGAGTGAATGATGTAAGTATTAATTAACAAATTTGGCGGAAAAGCAAAGAGTGAATGATGTAATTATTAATTAACAAATCTGGCGGAAAAGCAAAGAGTGAATGATGTAAGTATTAATTAACAAATTTGGCGGAAAAGCAAAGAGTGAATGATGTCAGTATTAATGAACAAATCTGGCGGAAAAGCAAAGAGTGAATGATATAAGTATTAATTAACAAATTTGGCGGAAAAGCAAAGAGTGAATGATATAAGTATTAATGAACAAATCTGGCGGAAAAACAAAGAGTGAATGATGTCAGTATTAATTAACAAATCGGGCGGAAAAACAAATAGTGAATGATGTACGAGAAATTTGGCGGAAAAGTAAAAGTGAATGGTGTAAGTATTAATTAACAAATTTGGCGGAAAAGTAAAGAGTGAAAGATGTAATTATTAATTAACAAATCTCGCGGAAAAACAAAAGGGCATGATGTAGTTATTAATTAAAAAGTCTGGCGGGGGTTTATTGTTTATTAAACTGTCCGCAGACAGCTCCAAACCTCACAAGTCATACCAAGAAGACATCACTTATGAGGCAACTAGGACAGGAGATAATGGGGTAGGGTGGCAAGTTCCTTTTCTCCTCCATTGCATACATCGCCGATTAGCTACATATTGCATATACATATATAATGTCTTCAGATTAATATGGAAATCTCTCATGGAGACTAAATTAGCTGCATCTAGTGCTTTAGATAGGATTAAAGTGGCTGAAAAGTATGGGTTTGCGCAGTCACCACCGGCAACATTCAATTTAAAAAACGCAAGGAAATAGAGGACAGTGTCGCAAGTGATAAAATGAATCCTGAATTGAACGTTTATAAAGTTAGGCAGCAGAGAACATTGACACTGCTACCTTGATATGGTCTCTAGATTAGTCTTTTGTACTATTAAAATATTTTTTCTATGTTTAATATAGTGAAACTGTATATATCTGTCAAAGAAAGGCACCTAATTCGACATTACAAATTTCAGTACTTCATACGGAATTAAAATAGTACAGTAGAATCCCTCTTAACCGGCACCAAAGGGACCAGGCTAGTTCCGGATACGAGATTTTTCCGGATAATTAAATAAATACCGGTATATACAAAACAAGTTCGTATTTCATGGTGCCAAATGTTTAAACTGCATCCATGTGAAGCTTATTTCTCTATCATTTGCTCATAACTGAATAAACATAAAAACTTTGTGGATTTTCCTTATTAAAAACATCACACAACACAAACCTTCTGAGGAACAGAGAATTTGATATTTGGTGTCGTCATCCACAGAAAAGGAAAGGCGTAGTTTTATTTATCCTGGTGCCAACAAATGGATTTGTAAACACGAAGGACTGTCCAACAACGAATGGTGAGATGGCATTAAAATGGTTGGAAATGTTGCTGCAGTACGTGTTGTGCTGGGAAGATCTCAGGACAACCGTTGTAGACATTGCCACAACGAGATTGAAACTCTAGCACACGTCCTGGGATCCTGTCCGCGCGGCGAAGCTCTGCGAAACGCTAGACATCACCAAGTACGATCAATTATAGCTACTGCCTTTAAAGATGCCGATTACAACACCTTTGAAGAAGTACATGGTCTCTCCGTCACTGGCAGTATACGGCGCATAGATATAATAGCTTTCAAGGAATCTACAAGATCTGGATTCATTATTGATCCCACTGTGCGTTTCGAAACGAATGAGGAATATCCAGCAGAAATGGATAAGGAAAAAAAGAATATCTACTATCCTACTATTCCCTATTACCTCCAAAAGTACCGGCTAAAAGAGCTTGAAGTAATCGGACTTATGGTTGGAGGAAGAGGTAACACTACTCTCTTCATGAAAGAAGTGTTTAAGAGGCTCGGAATACCTACATCTATTATTCCGATTGTAATTTTAGTTGCATTGAAAGGATCAATTGCTCTCTTGAAGCATCACCTATATTCGAAATGAAACTAAGTTGATTAGCATTCTTTACTTTTTTGTAACACTTACCTCTCTCTCTAAAACTAGGTATATTTCCACTAATTTAAAAATGTATTTGCAGCTATGTACTTGTAGGAGTTTCATTGCACACAAATTCCACAATTTGGGACATCTGGCCGAAATCTACGGCTGACCACTAGGATCCAGAATACAAAGCAGAGGTTAAATTAAAAATACAATATGATTGCCAAAACAAAATCAATGGTTTAATGAACTTGTAAACATTTATATGGTTAAGTACTCTTTGTCCCTTGTGGCAGCTCACGAATGGTGAGAATATTTCTAAATTATAGGTTGGAATATTCACTGAAAATTAAAGTTCGTGCAAACTTCCTAATGTGACAACACTGACAGCCCGAACATAACTAAATAAACAAAAACTGTGTGGAGTTCCCATATTAAAACACATCACACAACACAAATAATACACTAATTCTAGGTTAGAATATTTACTGAAAATTAAAGTTCGTGCGAACTTCTAATGTGGCAACACTAACAGTCCGAACATAACTCAATAAATATAAAAAGTGTGTGGAGTTCCCATATTAAAACTCATCACACTACACAAATAATACACTAATTCTAGGTTAGAATATTTACTGAAAATTAAAGTTCGTGCGAACTTCTAATGTGACAACATTGACAGTCCGAACATAACTAAATAAACATAAAAGCTGTGTGGATTTTCTTTATTAAAACACATCACACAACACAAATAATACACTAATTTTAGGTTCGAATATTCACTGAAAACGAAAGTTCGTGCGAACTTCCTAATGTGGCAACACTGACGGCTCAGACTGTGGCAATGTGGCAGATTCAAAAATTTTTTATGGCCCAGCCAAAAGTGCCGTTGTTTTGGTATTGCCGGTTATTTGGGTGCCGGTGATGAGGGATTTTACTGTATTAGGCTGTTCAAATGAAAGCCGGCTATCGCTAATAGAAAGAAAGGAATTAAACTTATTGATTAATACTCCCCACGATTGTTAACACAACTGTCCTACTGTGACAGCAGCAGGTAAGGGACACCGGCTTCTTAGAATCCTTGCGGCCTGGAGATGTTCAAAAGCATTTTTCACCGCTTCGTCCGGTGAAGAGAAGATTTTTTATAGTTGTTATAGGTGGTAATATATGAAGAACAAGAACAAATTAATGACAATCTTCTCTCAATAAGGAATACATTGTTAATAAGATTAAAATGAGCAGGTTTGGGAAGCTGGCACAAGTTGTAGGAATTTCGGCAAGAAAATGTGTGGGAAGAATTTTAACTATACCCAGGAGAGCTATGACAGATAGGCAGACACAAGAAAAGGTAAACTATGGAGGATGATTTGAAAGCGGTGAAGTTACAAGTTGCGGTTTAGAGAAGAATGAACCGTCATTGTTCGAGAGGCCAAGTTCTTGATGGGCAGGGCCGGGTATTTATGGAGATCACGAAAATCACGACATAATAGATATATGCAATAGATTTTTACTAATCTTTACGAATTAAGAGATTCTGATTAATTATATGCGGATAAAACAATAGCAACAAATCGCTAAATAGAGTTCGAATAGCGAAATATGAACACATTTGCGAATTATTACTATTGCGTCGATTTGTAGCGAATTTCATATTGAGTTTTTTTTTCGGATTTCTTTCCACTAGAATTCGTTAAATATCCAAGTAGGCTATTTACATGGTATTCCAGGTGTTCTGATTACATTAGTGAACTCAAAAGACGGAGAATTCAGCATTTCACTAATAATTTGAAAGTGTTAATTTAAGGGCTGCAAGTTTTTTCGTTTTTAATGAATGTGTGTTAAATACAGTTCAACAAATATTTACCATAGCGCACCTTTACTAGAATCTAACGAACCTTTAATGTTAATTATTTGGAAATTAATATTCATACTCAATTAATACTCTGATTCCAAAATAATTGTATTTTCCAAAACTTCCATTAATCTCCGCCAAGAGTACAAATCAATCTCCAACAATCTCCGCCGACACCAATATTAAAAAAAACACAAATGATAAAATTAATCTCATAAATACCTGATCCTGTTGATGGGTATAGGTACACGAAGAAGAAAAATAAAAAGAAGAAAAGATATAATATTATGTGAAATGTTATGTTTGAACTTGTACACTAACGCAATGCATAACAAAACTTGAAATGTTGAAAGCTTTCCGATCTGTCTGACGAAACTTCTAACTAGGCTGTATTATATTTTAGAAAGTGTTAAAATTCTATAACACAATCGGAAAATAACTTAGTTAAACCGAGTGACAGCGTTGTAAATTCGATAATTTCTCTAAGTAAATGCTGATTCTGACGAAAGAATGCGCTTCAGTCTAGCAACCGGTCTCGATACTTCAATCGGTAATAAAATGTGAAAGGTCATTGCCAGTACATCAGTTACGACTGTCGCAGGAAATACTCGTATCAAGTTTCCAAAAAATATTCATTTGCTTTCTCTTCTTTCAGTCTTGCTTTCCATCTTTTATCCTTTTGTCGCTTTTTGTATTTCTCCATTTCTTTTCTTTTCGCCTGAATATAAGTTTTTTTCCATTCATCTATTTGTCTTCCATTTATGGTTTCCTTCGTTCTTTCTATTTATCGGTATGTGTGCCATTCTTACTTTCTTTTCCTTCTCTCTGCTTTTCTTTATTCTTTCGCTTTGTCTGCTTTTTCTCTTTTTCATTTATTTCTTACTGTCATCCTTTCAGTGTTTCTTCCCGTATGTACGCTTTCCTATTTATTTTCTCTTTTTGTCTTACTTTTCTTCAGCCATTCAGCGTTTCTTCCCGTTCGTCTTCTTTTTTTTTTTCCTTCTGCCTTACTTTCTGTCCGCCTTCCAGTGTTTATTCCTATGTACTTTCTCTTTCCTTTCTGTCAGCCTTCCAGCGTTTCTTCCCGTCTATTTATACTCTCTTTCCTTTCTGTCCACTTTGCAGCGTTTCTTCCCCTGTATTTACACTCTATTTCCTTTCGGGCCGTCTTCCAGCGTTTCTTCCCGTCTATCTACAATCTATTTCTTTTCTGTCAGTTTCGTTCCGTCTATCTACAATCTCTTTCCTTCCTGTCAGCCTTCCAGCGTTTCTTCCCGTCTATTTATACTCTCTTTCCTTTCTGTTCGCTTTGCAGCGTTTCTTCCCCTTTATTTACACTCTATTTCCTTTCGGGCCGTCTTCCAGCGTTTCTTCCCGTCTATCTACAATCTATTTCTTTTCTGTCAGTTTCGTTCCGTCTATCTACAATCTCTTTCCTTCCTGTCAGCCTTCCAGCGTTTCTTCCCGTCTATTTATACTCTCTTTCCTTTCTGTTCGCTTTGCAGCGTTTCTTCCCCTGTATTTACACTCTATTTCCTTTCGGGCCGTCGTCCAGCGTTTCTTCCCGTCTATTTATACTCTCTTTCCTTCCTGTTCGCTTTGCAGCGTTTCTTCCCCTGTATTTACACTCTATTTCCTTTCGGGCCGTCGTCCAGCGTTTCTTCCCGTCTATCTACACTCTCTTTCTTTCCTGTCAGTTTCTTTCCGTCTATCTACACTCTCTTTCCTTCCTGTTCGCCTTTCAGCGTTTCTTCTCATCTGTCTCCATTATAGTCTTTCTGTCAGCCTTTTAGCGTTTCTTCCCGTCTATCTACTTTCTCTTTCCTTTCTGTCAGCTTTGCAGCGTTTCTTCCCCTGTATTTACACTCTATTTCCTTTCGGGCCGTCTTCCAGCGTTTCTTCCAGTCTATCTACACTCTCTTTCTTTTCTATCAGTTTCGTTCCGTCTATCTACACTCTCTTTCCTTCCTGTCAGCCTTCCAGCGTTTCTTCCCGTCTAGTTATACTCTCTTTCCTTTCTGTCCACTTTGCTGAGTTTCTTCCCCTGTATTTACACTCTATTTCCTTTCGGGCCGTCTTCCAGAGTTTCTTCCCGTCTATCTACACTCTCTTTCTTTTCTGTCAGTTTCGTTCCGTCTATCTACACTCTCTTTCCTTCCTGTCAGCCTTCCAGCGTTTCTTACCGTCTATTTATACTCTCTTTCCTTTCTGTTCGCTTTGCAGCGTTTCTTCCCCTGTATTTACACTCTATTTCCTTTCGGGCCGTCGTCCAGCGTTTCTTCTCGTCTATCTACACTCTCTTTCTTTCCTGTCAGTTTCTTTCCGTCTATCTACACTCTCTTTCCTTCCTGTTCGCCTTTCAGCGTTTCTTCTCATCTATCTCCATTATAGTCTTTCTGTCAGCCTTTTAGCGTTTCTTCCCGTCTATCTACTTTCTCTTTCCTTTCTGTCAGCTTTGCAGCGTTTCTTCCCCTGTATTTACACTCTATTTCCTTTCGGGCAGTCTTCCAGCGTTTCTTCCAGTCTATCTACACTCTCTTTCTTTTCTGTCAGTTTCGTTCCGTCTATCTACACTCTCTTTCCTTCCTGTCAGCCTTCCAGCGTTTCTTCCCGTCCATTTATACTCTCTTTCCCTTCTGTCCACTTTGCAGCGTTTCTTCCCCTGTATTTACACTCTATTTCCTTTCGGGCCGTCTTCCAGCGTTTCTTCCCGTCTATCTACACTCTCTTTCTTTTCTGTCAGTTTCGTTCCGTCTATCTACACTCTCTTTCCTTCCTTCCGCCTTTCAGCGTTTCTTCTCATCTGTCTACAATATAGTCTTTCTGTCAACCTTTCAGCGTTTCTTCCCGTCTATCTACTTTGTCTTTCCTTTATGTCTATCTATGTTCTCTTTCCTTTCTGTCAGCCTTGCAGAGTTTCTTCCCGTCTATTTACACTCTCTTTCCTTTCTGTCTGCCTTCCAGCGTTTCTTTCCCTCTATCTACACTCTCTTTCCTTTTAGTCCATCTTCTAGCGTTTCTTCCCGTCTATCTACACAGTCTTTCTTTTCTATCAGTTTCTTCCCGTCTATCTAAACTCTCTTTCCTTCCTGTCCGCTTTTCAGCGTTTCTTCTCGTCTGTCTACACTCTTTCCAAACTCTCTTACTTTTTTTTTTTGGAGAATATTATGACTCTTTCGTCCTCATAATGTTGTGATATCTATCACATGAATATCTTAGCCAAGAATATTATGACTCTTTCGTCCTCATGGTATGATATTCATTACATGAATATCTTAGCCAATAATTTTATGATTCTTTCGTACTCATAATGTTGTGATATCCGTCACATGAATATCTTAGCCAAGAATATTATGACTCTTTCGTCCTCATGTTATGATATCCATTACATGAATATCTTAGCCAATAATATTATGACCCTTTCGCCCTCATAATGTTGTGATATCTGTCACATGAATATCTTAGCCAAGAATATTATGACTCTTTCGTCCTCATAATGTTGTGATATTTGTCACATTAATATCTTAGCCAAGAATATTATGACACTTTCGTCCTCATAATGTTGTGATATCTGTCACATGCATATCTTAGCCAAGAATATTATGACTCTTTCGTCCTCATAATGTGATATCTGTCACATGAATATCTTAGCCAAGAATATTATGATTCTCTCGTCCTCACAATGTTGTGATATCTATCACATGAATATCTTAGCCAAGAGTATTATGACTCTTTCGTCCTCATAATGTTGTGATATCTGTCACATGAATATCTTAGCCAAGAATATTATGACTCTTTCGTCCTCATAATGTTGTGATATCTGTCACATGAATATCTTAGCCAAGAATATTATGATTCTCTCGTCCTCACAATGTTGTGATATCTATCACATGAATATCTTAGCCAAGAATATTATGACTCTTTCGTCCTTATAATGTTGTGATATCTATCACATGAATATCTTAGCCAAGAATATTATGACTCTTTCGTCCTCATAATGTTGTGATATTTATCACATGAATATCTTAGCCAAGAATATTATGACTCTTTCGTCCTCTTGTTATGATATCCATTACACGAATATCTTAGCCAAGAATATTATTACTCTTTCATCCTTATAATGTTGTGATATCTGTCATATGAATATCTTAGCCAAGAATATTATAACTCTTTCGTCCTCATAATGTTGTGATATCTATCACATGAATATCTTAGCAAGGATATTATGACTCTTTCGTCCTCATAATTTTGTGATATCTATCACATGAATATCTTAGCCAAGAGTATTATGACTCTTTCGTCCTCATAATGTTGTGATATCTGTCACATGAATATCTTAGCCAAGAATATTATGACTCTTTCGTCCTCATAATGTTGTGATATCTGTCACATGAATATCTTAGCCAAGAATATTATGATTCTCTCGTCCTCACAATGTTGTGATATCTATCACATGAATATCTTAGCCAAGAATATTATGACTCTTTCGTCCTTATAATGTTGTGATATCTATCACATGAATATCTTAGCCAAGAATATTATGACTCTTTCGTCCTCATAATGTTGTGATATTTATCACATGAATATCTTAGCCAAGAATATTATGACTCTTTCGTCCTCTTGTTATGATATCCATTACACGAATATCTTAGCCAAGAATATTATTACTCTTTCATCCTTATAATGTTGTGATATCTGTCATATGAATATCTTAGCCAAGAATATTATAACTCTTTCGTCCTCATAATGTTGTGATATCTATCACATGAATATCTTAGCAAGGATATTATGACTCTTTCGTCCTCATAATTTTGTGATATCTATCACATGAATATCTTAGCCAAGAACATTATGACTCTTTCGTCCTTACAATGTTGTGATATCTGTCACATGAATATCTCAGCCAAGAATATTATGACTATTTCGTCCTCATGTTATGATATCCATTGCACGAATATCTTAGCCAAGAATATTATGACTCTTTCGTCCTCATAATGTTGTGATATCTGTCATATGAATATCTTAGCCAAGAATATTATGATTCTCTCGTCCTCACAATGTTGTGATATCTGTCACATGACTAGCTTAGCCAAGAATAGACTATTATGATTCTTTCGTCCTCACAAAAACATTAAGTTGTGGTTTATTTAACGACGCTCGCAGCTGCAAAGTTTATATCAGCGTCGCCTTTGTGCCGGAATTTTGTCCGGCAGGAGTTCTTTTACATGCCAGTAAATATAATGACATGAGCCAGTCGCATTTAAGCACACTTAAATGTCATCGACCTGGGCCGGAATCGAACTCGCAATCTCGAGCACGGAAGGCCAGCGCTATGCCGACTACACTACCGAGGCCGACTCGTCCTCACAATGTTGCTATATCTATCACATGAATATCTTAGCCAAGAATATTGTGACTCTCTCGTCCTCACAATGTTGTGATATCTAATCATATGAATATCTTAGCCAAGAGTACTAAGTTATTTCGAGTGAACTTCTACGTAATTCATTTTACACTGTACTGAGATCCTTGAAATCATCTGTGTTTACTTTGCAGACAAAGAAACACTTTTTTATTAGCTATAACTGGAATCCAGTCTGTTGATTCATAGGGAAGTTTTTTCTTTTTTTCAATAAGAGCAAATCCCCTGTCATTGGGCAATAAACTGTGGCCTGTAATACGGAACTTCCTATCCAGAGTCATAAAGTATTTAAGGGCAACAACAATCTGTAAGAAGGAAGTCATGCACGAGTTGTTCTGGCCAACACATTGGTCTGACCTTGCCTCAGACGACTGAAGTGCATAGTGATAGGCCTATATTGTTTCAAAAGGCATGAATATATTTTAGCCGAGCATCTTTTGACAATTATTATACCAGAAATACACAAAAGCTGTATTGTTGCCATTATTATGGATAGCTAGATTGTAGTAAGAATGTTGTACTTTGTGAAGGAAGTATATGATTGGAATTAGGACAAAACTGTAGGTATGTATGTTGAAGATCCGCACACAAGGTAACACTTTCTGTAGCTTTCTTTCTTCAGAATCATCTGAAAGTATTTTGTACTCGTACTTTCAGTTTCAGTGCTGATAATTTCTTTATCGGACAGTGTTGCAACGAACTATATGAATTTTTTTATCACAAAATGAACAATATGAACATGTATCTGGAATTAGGAAGCCTAATCAACCTAATCAAACCGATTCAATTTCTCGTCATTGGAACTCTCTATCTCATATCTTTAGGGGCTGTGAAACATTTACTAATTTCAAAACTCGGTTGTCAACTAGACTGCTTAGACTGTGACCTTTCCTAAAATATACTGTATATTTTTTCTAATATATGATTTTACACCTTGATTGCACAAATTTTAACACTGTATCACTTCGGAATATGTATGATAAGACTTTCTTGTGTTAAATTCTAAAGTACCTTGTTTACATGTTTCGACCTATTATGGGTCATCCTCAGAAATGGTCGTTGCTGGTCTTGCGCCTCTTGTTTTGTTTCCTGTGAGGGTGTGTTCGTGTGGTGTAAAGTGGAGTCAAAGAGTGTGTGTGTTCTGAAATTGAGTTGTCTGTTGAGAATTTCATTGGGTTGTGTTTTTGTGTGTCTGTATATTTCATATTGTTCTAGTATGTTTAGTTTCTGGCTTTTTGGTTGGATGTGTAGTATTTCCATGTCTGTGTTGGTGTCTCTGTAGGTGTGGTTAGCATTTGTGATATGTTCTGCATATGTGTAGGTGTTTTGTGATTTACAAACTCAAATGTAACACCTGCAACAACTTCTACATAGCACAGACAGGCAGATCATTTCAAACACATCACAGCCATAACAAAATCATAAAACACCTCCACATATGCAGAACATATCACAAATGCTAACCACACTTACAGAGACATCAACACATACATGGAAATACTACACATCCAACCAAAAAGCCAGAAACTAAACACACTAGAACAATATGAAATATACAGACACACAAAAACACACCAAATGAAATTCTCAACACACAACTCAATTTCAGAAAACACACACACTCTTTGACTCCACTTTACATCACACGAACACACCCTCACAGGAAACAAAACAAGAGGCGCCAAGACCAGCAACGACCAGTTCTGAGGATGACCCATAATAGGTCGAAACATGTAAACAAGGTACGTTAGAATTTAACACAAGAAAGTCTTATCATACATATTCCAAATATGATTTTATTTTTAATATATAAATTTTCTTTATTATTTTAACAATTACTTCGATTCACAGTACTGTAATTGTTTGATTCTTAGAATTACACGTAACTAAACTTGTTTTCATTTTGTTGTTATTGTTATTATCATTATTATTATTATTATTATTATTAATTGTATATTGTTCCTATATTTCTGCCATTTTTATATTGGATATTGTGTTTATATTGTTTGAGTGGAAGAGAAGGCTTTGTGGCCTTAACTCTGCCAGTAGAAATAAATAAATAAATAAATAAATAAATAAATAAATAAATAAATAAATAAATAAATAAATAAATAAATATTACGTGATGTACACATACGGAATTAAAATTTGGAGCGAGTATTGATGGAAGCCCACCTGTATGGGTATAACAAATTCGCACGACTGTCAACAAGTAGCGTATATACAGGGGCTCTTGTTTACTGCACATGTGCAGTGTGTTGTAAGCGAAACATAAATAAGGGAGCTTCAAATTTTATTTCCTTATCCGTACATCCTACTTTACTTCTAGGCCTATAGTAACGTAATATTAAAAGTTTTAGAGAATATAACAAGGTAGACGCTGGCTATCCTGTCTATCCGTACGACTCGCTACTACTTACTTCGCCAGTCTTTGCCCCAAAACATGATGGTCTTCCCAGCGAATAGGGATTATAAAGAATGGACACTGAGCGAATTTTCCTGTGTTTTGTTTCTCTGTGCGCCAGCGGCTATTCCACTTTCAAGCGCTAGAGGTAGTGTAATCGAGCATATGCTGAGAATAGTTGAGAATAGAATTAAGGCAGAGGATCCAAACATCGCCTACCCTATTGCATAATCCAGTAACGCTTTGCTTCAAATAAATTTAAGTTACCAGCTTTTCCTTATTTCTCAGTGACAAACTAGTTGTAATAATAATATTTTATATTTCAGATATCATAAATTATATTATAAAATAATATAATACATTATAAAATTAAGTATCGAATTCGTTTAATATTTGTATATAATATAATATAGGTATATGGTTTTACTTCTCGTAAGAGTTTTGTTTTTCCATTTTCAGCGCTATCAAATCATTACATATTTTAATTGTTGTTGGGGTCAACATCTGAACTCTCATTATAAAGGAACTCTAGAGTCTAGACATTACAGTGAATGAAGGATTTATTATTTTATGGATCCAATTTATTTTATTTGAGTACATAATGTACCTAGATGTATTAATTGTATGTGTTATATTTCCGCTGTGTCGACTGCTAGCTGGTGTGATGTCAGCGCCAACTCTAGGGAGAAAGCAGAATCTGACGCTCTAGCTGGCTTGAAGGTCATTGAAATCGGTCCGGCTACATCAAAGGTACCGACGCGAAGTGTCCATTCTTTATAATCCCTATTCGCTGGTCTTCCCTCACACCCTTCGCCACTTAATTGCAGGAACGTGCAAGGGATAAGTAAACACTTAGCTGAGTTGCCAATTTTTGCAGTCGTTGTCATATTGTTTTTCTGCTACGCGCCTAAGGGTTGAGGAGAGGATGGGGTTTGTAAGAGTTTACCAATCCCAGGAAGAGAGGACGTCATGTTTTGAAACAAAGAGCGTATTCCGAATCTCACCGTCGAGCAATCCGATGGCATCACGGTGTTCCGAATTCCACCGATGACGTCATTGATGCTCCCCCGGTGTCGCACCGGTGCCATCAACTTGCAGAGGTGGTGGCAGTCTCCATCAGCCGCCATCAGTGAATCTGATTGGTTCTTGTATAGGGCGGGAATTAGCAGACGAATAACATCGTGCACTGTTGTGTCATGGCGGTGTGTTCTGCTTTAGTTCTGCTGTATTGTTTGTAATGAGCACAACGTAAAAACAATATGTTAATGGCTTATGAGCGAACATGTCAACGGACCAGTTATTACTACTGGTTCAAGAAATAAATTGTTTATGCTATCTTTTCTTTGAACGAGATGGGAGTACGAAAATTTCGCAAAATTTTGCTAGCGTAGCACAAACAACTTGTACAGTCGCCATGACAGCATCGATCCTTCCAGCAGTTTTGTTCCTTATTTCGCTGCAACGTGACGTCATTGATGCCACCGGACCGGTGAGATTCGGAATACGCTGAAAATTTACCTCTTTTGTTTCTTCCAACGACGTTATAGTTACTTACCGGTTTCTTCAAGGGGCACGTAGAACTTTAGTTTCTCTACCATGTGACCCGGAAGGGGAACGGCGAATACTAGAGCTATGTTCAATTGAGAAAACTTTTATGTTGACCCCGAATCCACACCAGTTGACTGCATTAAGATTATCTGAATATCCAGTTTTCGTGTCGGAAAACTCACTCCTCCCCAGACCAGTCCTCTCCATGCGTCGCACAGTGTGCAATAACGCAAGTCTAGCTGGACAAAATTAGAGTAAGGGAGGGTATTGTCGGATACCATTTTGATGTTTCAAAATAAAGGTAATTGAAAAAAGTGAGAACTTGAATTACTTAGTATTATAATAACCTTTTGGGGTTCCTGCAGATTGTACATAAGTATTAGGTAATTTACATAATATGTATTTGCTGTATAACTTGCAAAGAAATAATATCATCACTGACAGAAAGGGAAGCTAATGTCGGATACATTAGACATTATTATGTAGGAGGTATGATAATGCATTTAAAATAATATAATGCATATCAGAAACTAGTGTTCTGTTTAGCCAACTCATATGCAAGCCTTTTAACATTATTTCTGGTTCATCCAAAATATTTTCTCTCCATCATTAACACATAGTCAACTAGCTTCTCTTCAAGTGAAGCTGGGAGTATTGGTTTTCGTCCAAGTTTCGATCTAACGGCTTTGTGGGCTCAGAGTTGGACCGTACATAATCAGATAATGTTGATCGTGGTACATTGAATCTTTTGGAAGCAGCAAGATAGCCCATTATTTTCTCTCGTACTGCGACAATGGCATTTACCATATCTTCAGACTTCCATTTTTTTTAGACTGAATCTCTTTTTTCTTTTACTTTAGGCATCTAAAAATATAAGAAGAAGAAACAATTCGTTACTTCATAATATTCTATTAATTAGAAAATTAATTACTTACATTAATTAAAAATACCCATGTGTAAAAATGTAGTGGTTTGTTATAGAAAACATATAAATGGGTTTAAGGCAGCTTTTATGTAGCGAGCAGCATTGAAAGACAGCCGACAATGCCCTCGGCTAGTATCCGACATTGCCCTCGGCTAGTATCCGACATTGCCCTCAGCTAGTATCCGACATTGGCCGACTCTTCACAAACAGTAAAACAAGCCAGCTGCATGAAACATGTTGTCGATAAAATTTCTGCAATTAGAGAATTAAGAAGCCTTATCTATGGTATATCAAACAGTGCATACCATGTTGTGTAAATATAAGAATAACTTGTAACGAATAAATCACATTACTTACCCTCAAAAAGTTTTTTTTTTTTTTTTTTTTTTTTTTTTTTTGCAGAAACGTTGAAAACACGCTATTCACACACAGTGAAGCAGTCAACAGTAATGGCTATTCATGCAGATGTTCGTCTACTTGTAGAGAACGTAATGCATTATTTTCACATCAGATTGCACCATTCGATGGAAAAGAAATATGATATCCGAGATTATCCGACATTACCACACCTATCCGACAATCCCCTCCCTTACTCTAATAACTTGTCTGCATTTCAACGGATTATTATGAAACTTTGTACAGACCTTATACTGTAAATAGCACATATTTTTTGTGTACAGACTCTGACTATATTTGTGTACGAGGAACTACCCTTTTATAGCGGGTGGTTTTAGACTAAAATAATAACTTCTCTTCTATCTAACAGATTTTTATGAAATAGTGTACGGAAGTTACAGGTAGAATATGTTTTTGTGTACAAACTATATTTACGGTTCCATAAGAGGAAGTACCCCTTTACAGGGAGTTAATTTACGCAAAATTAACTTCTCTTCTACATAACAGATTTTTATGAAACTTTGTACAGGAGTTACAGGTAGCATATATTTTTATATACAAATTCCGATTGCATCTGTATGCTACCCTAGACCAAATTTTTGTACAAAGTTTCATAAAAATATATTATACAGGAGAGAAGTTACTAATTTTGTTTAAATTCACCACTATAAAGGGGCAGTTCCTCTTATGAAACATAATCAGACTTTGCTAGACAAAAAATAAAATATTCCACCTATAAATTCTGTATCAAGTTTCATAAAAATCTGTTAGATAGGAAAGAAGTTATTAATTTTATTTAAATGCACCCGCTATAAAGGGGTAATTTTTCTTGTGCAAACGTAATCAGACTTCGTACACAAAACATGTGTACCACCTGTAAGGCATGTAGAAAGTTTCATAACAATTCGTTGGAATGCAGAGAAGTTATTAATTTTGTCCAGTTAGTGATTTGCGTTCTGATTTATTGTGCATTTGTTAAGGTTAGATAAAAATGTGTCCAATGTTTTTTTAACCTGATTTTCGATGTCATGTCAAATTCAAATTTCAAATTTATTTACAATTTACATTTAAATTGAATACATATGAATAGATACCCGAAATGAGCATATGAGCTGGTGAATAATTTTGCAGAACTAAAACACTCACAAGTGATTAAAAACTTCCTTATTCCATGATTCTTTTCTGCTGTTAAGCCAAATATGGAACAGTTACCGTATGCCCCACAACTAAAAAAAAGTCAATTACTGATAAATGCGCAAGAACGCGCAAACTTTAAAACAGGGATTCAACGCTCTAAATGATGCTGTCTTAAATGGTAAAGGAATTGTTGTAACCGGACATGACCAGCTGTATTAAAACTCACATTATATTTGGAGAACTTTAAAATAATATTTGTTTTTTTTTCAATTGTAATGTTTAAACCCTTCTGTAAGAAGAATAATACTTTACAAACTTGTAATTGAAGTTACATTATTAATAACTTACCTATCTGAACAGATTCCATGTCTCACAACACAATAAATCACTGATAATTGGCTCTTTTTCACCCACATAGTAAGCCTCTCTGTCTACAACTGAACAGGAGCGAGAAATGTTAGGAAGAACTCGTTGTTCATACAGTAAAAACTATTTCTCACAATATTTTTCAAATGTTAAAGAACATGAATTCATATTCCCCTATGCCTAACTAAGCCAATCGAAATTTGATTTTTGTCCACCTAGACTGGACACTGTGCATCGCTAGCAGGCGATAGGGAAAAGTTATAAATGATAGAATGGCGATCGGAAGGAATCATAATGTGGAGAAGCGGGAGAACTCCGAGAAAAATCCCAACTGCGACCTCGTCCGCCAAAAGTACTACAATGGATTTTTCATTGGAATATCTCTTGCCTAATGAGGACTCGAATCCCTACCTCCTGCGTAACGGGTCGAAGGTCTAGACCACTCATTCACTGCAGGGACCAGTTTCTTCTACTGGTAATTACACTCTACGATACGTAATATTATAAGAAGTAGGCCTATGTATCACACAAGGTCTTCTGACAAACCTGCACCTTACCAGTCTCAGCAGGTGTATTGTGCACTGACGATCAGAGCCTTCTTCAGGTGTGGTACGTACTTTCTCTTGCATTACATACATTTGTGAGCCAAATAGATCTATCTTGTAGAATTTCTTGAACAGCTTTACTTTATCATCTAAAATTGTTTTCCAGACGAAAACCCGCAAGTACTGATACTTCCCTGTAAAAATAAATATATTGGAAACTAGAAATGTAAAAGTTTGTAATTTATATTACGGTGAAAATTATTTATCTTGTGTCTGTAAGTATTAGGCAGAATAGATTAAAACTGTAACTCAAAAATGTCTGCAACATTTCTATAACTACAATTATCGACAGAGTTTTATTAGATATTAAAGTAACATAACATAATAATTTCGGGCTGGTTAATTATTTATTTGGCCATGAGTAGGGTTTAAAAACTTTTGTAATAGGATTTAATAATAATAATTATTAAATAATAATAATAATAATAATAATAATAATAATAATATATTCCAGTTATTTAAGAAAGAATTAATTGTATTATTTACTACAGTAAAATTATTTTTACCGTCTACTAATATAATGTACCTACATTAGATCCATAATTTCCATTACCAGTTCAAATTATTTTTTATAATCAATTTAATTTGAACTGGTAATGGAAATTACGGGAAAACGGCTGAACGGATTTTAATAAATGATCCCTCATTCTGAAGCTTGGAACCCAAAGTTTTTCAGAAAAATAGTAGTTTTGAGTGAAATGTCAGTTTTTCAACATAATTTTCCTATTTTCTAAAATCCATCTGTCGTCACTAATTGCATTTCAGAATAAAACAAAATACACACTACAGTAAACAATATTACACGAAGGCCATGATCTGCAAGAATTCTGACATATTTAGAGCTCAAATTAAATTGGTTATAAAAAATTTCAAGACATACTAAAATTAATTTACAGGTCTGAATCTGTGGTGTGTAATTTTCTGAGTACAGCTGTGTATTGTATACTAAAAACTACAAAACTTGAGGTGGATTGATGACATTATCACCATTAGAAACGAAATATTATTATAGTTAATGCCATGCTGTGACTATTTTTCATTAATTATACTATTAATGCTGTATTGATGATATGAAAGTGAAACGTTTTGGGCTAATATAAGTAGATGTAGAGAATATCTTAATTTAGATCATAGTTTATATAATTTACTGAGTGGCGGCTATATAATATATGCTATTGAAAACTATAAAACTTACGTAAGATAATAATATTGTTATTAAAAATCAAATATTTTTGTAGTTATTAATCAAGTGGGGTTGGGTCTTTTTCATATATTTAATGGCGGTATGGTGTCGATTTATATGCGTGATTCTCTTCAGTATTGGCTCGAGAGAGCGCAAAAATTAGAGTTCTTAAGGAAAGACCAAAATGTATTACTTACAGATAAAATATGAGGCCTATAAGATTTTGTATTCTCCCGATCATTTCAGCAAGATCTCTTAGCAGGATAAATGATTTTACGCTCTACATTTCAAGGTAGTTTACGAAACATGCAGCAGCTATACCAAAATGCTATGTCTATTGTTTCAAAGCATAGCAAACCTGACATTTTTTTAAACTTCCATCTACAATCCGCAATGATTTGAAATCTACTGCTTTACTCCCACATGAAAAACCGATTGATCGTCCTGACATTGTTACTTGCGTTTTCGCGTT
Organism: Periplaneta americana; assembly: GCF_040183065.1. Lineage (NCBI taxonomy): Eukaryota > Metazoa > Arthropoda > Insecta > Blattodea > Blattidae > Periplaneta > Periplaneta americana. Next base: position 57,389,597 of record NC_091127.1, read on the forward strand.
CAAACTAAAAAGATGAAGGTGTGTAAGTTCAAGAAAAAGTATTTGGCATAAAAAATCATTCAGAGAGAGTATGTTTCATTATTATGGAAGCAAATAACTTTCAGAATGTCTGATATTCTTCATTGAAAATAAATCTGAAAAATGTTTATTTGAACGTCTAATGAACTTAGTTTGCAGCATTTGCTGCACAAACCATTAGTTATGTAAATCATCAGACAACGTCTTATGCCCATTATTTACAAAATAATAGTTTTCGTTATTTACAATAATGATCCTTTTTATTTATATTACTCTTCTATTCGCTCTTTCGTTCTTGTCATTACTGTTCATACTATTAAAACAGACTCTTTCGGCGCATTTCGTAAATCCAATCGAGACACAAGATGATTTAAAAAATGGCGTACGACATAACTAGACAGCGGAAAAAAAGTCAAATAAAAGCCATGATTACAAGTACTGTACGCATAGACTATGGCATGAGGTGTGCACGCTTCCCAAGTAGGTACAACACGGTACCGTCCGCAGAGAGCACCACGCGAACACCGAAAACAACTGTCACTCTGCGTTCTCAGTCAGTCCTCGTCCGTACGTGAAGAGAGAACATTGAGATACGTAAACATATTATTCATTTGTGTTCAGTGAAGTGATCATAATGCCGAAGACAGATGTTAAAAACATGGGGTGTATTCTTTAATACAAGTATATGGTGTCCACATTTTTAGTACCGTAGTGATACTGGTGAAACAATTAAGTGTCGATTATGTGTGTGTGCATTAAAAAAGATAACAAAACAATCGATAGAATATCACTGTAATGCACAGAAACACATGAAAAATGTTGCTCGTATGTTAGAAGAAAATAAGTGTTCAAGTTCAAATTTCGCCTCAAATATGAAATATAACTTTTGCCAGGATTTGTGTCGAATGATGATAAGTTGTAATATTCCATTCAAAACGTTGAACAATCCTCACTTTAATGGGTTTATAGAAAAGTACACAAAATATGCCATTACAATTGTTATATCAACGTACAACCAATATTCAGTGATTATTCCGTGTGTCAATTTACATTTTCCCCTGCCTATACCTGCAAGCGCCTCTAGTATACCTACTGTGCTTAAGTAAACAACAACCATCTGACGAGACAAATTTAGTCGCGTTGTAGTTACCTTCACATCCGAATGACACAACTAACAAAATATGGTAGAAACTAGCGCACAGGTACTTTTGATGATTTTGGAAGTGAAAATTATTGAATTATAAGGGAACGTTTTGTGGAGATGCAGTTGAAAATGTACGGAATTTATAGGCATACATTTGGAGAAACAAAAATAATTATTGGAAAATATACATGTAAATTGCGTTTGAAATTAGAGGTGTGTCGTAATGGAAGCGAATATGTTTTAGTTTGTGGTGAAAAAAGGAAACGTACGGATATAAAACATACAATACGATGAAATGTGAAGAACGCATAACTTGTATTAATTGAATAAGCACTCAAAAATAGTGAAACAAAACAAATGATAATGAAAAAGACACAGTTTTCGTAATGTGACTTCGTATGTACATCAGTCATTACAATAGATCTTCATTGACCAGTACCGACAACGTCACTAACAAATAAGAACGAGCCTTTGCACAGCGCTTGAAAATCCTGCACTCACACGCTGAAATCTTCATCTTCACGTAGACCATCGGGATAGATGGCCTTGACGTCTTCTAAGCTAAGCTAACCTAACCTAACCTAAATATTAATAATGATGATAGTCTTACCTTGAAGATTTCAATAATACAATCTACTGACATTTTTGTCAAATTTTTACAATAGCGTTACCAAAGGAAGGTGGACAGCAAAAATCGGCACATTCTCAGACAATTTTGAGTATATACAATGCATACAAAAAATCTACACTAACCTAATCTTACCTGTCACTGATTCTTATATGCATGGTACAATAAAAAATCTAAACTGACCTACCCTAACCTGTCACAGATTCGTATATGCAAGGAATAACAAAAGCCTAAACTAACCTAACCTGTTACAGATTCATGTATGCAAGGCACAACCTAACCTAACCTAACCTAATCTAAATTGTCACAGATTATATGCAAGGTATAACAAAAGGCTAATCAACCTAACCTAACTTGTCACAGATTCGTATATGCAAGGCATACGAAAGGTGCGTATCATGATATTAACACATATACAGTAATATAAAAAATTCTGTGTTCACTTTCGTAATGTCACATAAGTTATGTTGGTGTGATTGAAGAAAACAGTTGAAGGTATAAGCGAAGTACGAAGGAAAGTACCTACTCGCTAGTCTAATCAAAGAGTGTATTCTCTTTCATGTTATAGGTTAATAAAGTACCATCAATATATTTATTATGTACAGTGGTGTAGTATTACTGAAGTTACATTATTATCTAGAATGATACTTAACATTTATGATTTTACTTAAAAGTGTAACGGTTACAGCGTTTTCCTTTTACACTCTACTTTTTACGCCATCCCATTTCTTTCTTATCTTTACTCTCTACCTTTCACTCTATCCCATTGGCTTTGCCCTTTCACACTGCTCTTCGTACTCTTTACCTTTCAGTCTGTCTCATTTTCTTCCTTGTACACTCTACCTTTCACTCTGTCCCTTTTACTCTCTACCTTCCTCTCTGCTCCCACTTATTTTCTCCCTTTTATACTCCACGTTTTCATTCTGTCCCACTGACTTTGTCCCTTTTACACACTACCTTTCATGCTATCCTTTTTACTCTCCATCTTTCACTTTGTGTCACTTACTTTCTTCCTTTTACTCTCTAGTTTTCACTCTGTTCCTTTTTACACTATCCCTCTTACACTGTACCTTTCACTTTGTCCCATTTAATTTCATCCTTTTATAGTCTACCTTTTACTTTGTCTCTTTTACTCTCTACCTTTCATTCTGTTCCACTTATTTTCACCCTTTCAGTCTTTAACTTTCAGTCTGTTTCATTTACTTTCACCCTTTTACACTCTATCTTTTACTCTGTCCCTTTCATCCTCTACCTTTCATTCTATTCCACTTACTTTCTCCCATTTAGTTTATCTTTCATTCTGTCCCACTTACTTTCACACTTTTATACCCTATATTTTACTCTGTCCCTTTTACTCTCTCCCTTTCATTCTGTCCTACTTACTTTCTCCCATTTAGGCTCTACCTTTCACTCTATCCCACTTACACTCAGCCGTTTATACTCTACCTTTTACTCTGTCCCTTTTACTCTCTACCTTTCATTCTGTCTTATTACTTTCTCCTATTTAGACTCTACCTTTCACTCTGTCTCATTTATTGTCCCCTTTTATACTCTACCTTTTACTCTGTCCATTTGACTCTCTTCTTTTCATTCTGTCCTACTTACTTTCTCCCATTTAGACTCTGCCTTTCATTCTGCCCCACTTACTTTCACCGTTTTACACTGTACCTTTTATTCTGTCCCTTTTACTCTATTCCTTTCAGTGTGTCCTACTTACTTTCTCTCATTTAGGCTCTACCTTTCACTCTGTCCCACTTACTTTCAACCTTTTATACTCTACCTTTTACTCTGTCCATTTTACTCTCTACCTTTCATTCTGTCCCACTTACTTTCTCCCATTTAGACTCTACCTTCCATTCTGTCCCACTTACTTTCTCCTATTTAGACTCTACCTTTTACTCTTTACCACTTTTACCCTTTTATACTCTACCTTTTACTCTGTCCCTTTTACTCTGTATATTTCACTTTTGTCCCACTTACTTTCATACTTTTATACCCTATATTTTACTCTGTCCCTTTTACTCTCTCCCTTTCATTTTGTCCTACTTACTTTCATTTAAGCTCTACCTTTCACTCTGTCCCACTTACTTTCAACCTTTTATACTCTACCTTTTATTCTGCCCATTTTATTCTCTACCTTTCATTCTGTCCCACTTACTTTCTCCCATTTAGACTACCTTCCATTCTGTCCCACTTACTTTCTCCCATTTAGACTCTACCTTTTACTCTGTCCCACTTACTTTTACCGTTTTATACTCTACCTTTTACTCTGTCCCTTTTACTCTGTATATTTCACTTTTGTCCCACTTACTTTCTCATCTGCTTTAAGTGCTTACCTGTTACTCTCTATTAACGATATATCTCTTTATGTGTCTTTTTATATTTATTTCTGTAATTTTATCTCTTGATCTAGGTAATAATATTTATCATTCATCCTTATCTCACACTTACTCGAGTTTACGTTTTCGTTTCATACTCTCTTATTTCTTTCTGTTTTTATCTCTCTTTTAATTTATATATTTCACGTTCATTCATTTATCCTTATCTTCGTTTTTATATATTTATCATCCAATGGTCTGTAGTCCTTCACTTAACGTGTCTTTTAAACTTCAGATATAATAATTAAGAGTTGAAGATAGGAGAATAAGGCAACAATGATGTAATGATGGAATGAGAAAGGCATGATGGCACAAGTGCCCATAGAAAACCTAGTTATCACCATCATCGATTAAAGGATAAGAAGTCAAGGACAGTAAGTGTGCGATCTTGTAAAATGAATGCGTAAAAAACTTAATATTTTACGTCAGTCAGGAACCAGTCTTGATCACAGTGTTTTTGCTTTTATTGCGATACTTACAGCTTGTTGAACTTGTCCTTCTTAAACAGCTTGTAACCAAGTTTCATACGAATGCATGACGATGTCAGGGGCAGGTCTGAAGTGACCGTAGTCCTGTCATTCATTAACTCTTCGTTTTCGATAGTGGTTGCTGGTTCTTCCCCAGTGGCGAATGGGTATGTGCTGTGTGTAATTGTGTTATTTAATTAATTATCAAGATTCTTTCTCTTTCTAGACTCTTGACAGTGTGTTACAGTTTCATTGAAGTTAAAAACCACTTTCTATCACTTTCCGTTAGACGTGTTTTATGCGTTGCCTATGGGATTGTCATTTTCCTAATTCTTAACAAACAGTATTAGAGAGTAGATTTAAAATGCAAGTGGAGTTTTCATACATTACTTCAAAATCAGGACATAATTTAAATAGACTGACCTGAAAATGTGTTATGAATGAAGTGTATACATGAGAAATAAGTCTTTTTTTCATGTTTTATTTTGTAATCTTTCTACTTGGATATCAATCATAACACTTGTAGAATATTTTTATAATATAAAACAGTGAAGCATTTCGTACTTTAGTCTAGTCATATTTTTGTGGTATACTTTTAGAACATAATATCATCATCATCATCATCATCGCCATCACCATCACCATCATCACCATCATCATCATCATCATCATCATCATCATCATCATCATCATCATGATCATCATGATCATCATCATCATCAGCCTTCAAGTGTTAGACCCCAGTGGTTCTGTTACGGTCTCTTGCCAGCATTTCCTAGGTCTTTACAAATCTCTTCGACCTCTTGGGACATACGATAAAATCTGCCCCAAGAGGTCGAAAAAATTTGGGAAGACCTAGGAACATAATATAAATTTTAAATTTAAATAAGTTCATGGTAATAAACAGGGAAAGGAAGTTCATGCCCTAAAAACGTGAAGAATATGTATGCATTTATGTCGTAAAAATAGATAAATATGCTACAAAATATGCATGATCAGTCTGAGATTATTTTAACAGAATAATAAGGTATAGGTAACTTACGTTTAGTCTATAGATTTTGAAATGCTTGCCCCATTGCTGAATGCTCCATTTATGCTGTTACAGTTCACAACTAAGCAGTGACGTATGTTTTCTGTTGTCATTCTTTGCCTGTTGTCTCTTAGCATAGCTTTGTAGCGCGAAAAACTTCGTTCTACGTCACAAGAAGTAAGAGGGGCTTGCACAAAAGCTGTGAGCTGTTCTATAGAAAATTTTGTTGGTTTTTGGGGTGTTTTTCCTCGGGAATATCTTGAATTTCTTTAAGTTGATAATAAGCAGAGTTTTTGGAAAGAATATTTGCTGTTTTCTCGTTCACTTTATCTCCTACATTTCCTGGAACTGATGTTAAACTGTATATTGTTCTATCGAAATCTGCTGAAGACTGCAGTAAAGGAATACCAATTGCTAACTTGAGAGGCTCCCTATGAGGGCGTCATCGTTACGTTCAAAATTCATAAACATAAATTAGTCGTGTTTACCGAGGTTACACTCTTTTGAAAATGAGGGAAAGACAAATAAACGTATATAATATGCAGTTTCCCTGCATAAATGTTAAAATATGATGTTTTTATAAATAAAGGCAAAATATGCACTTTTATGCACAATAAAAGTAATATCATTGTATTCAGAAATTTGTGATTCATGTAGATAATCTTTCAGCAGATTCACACAACGATAGAGAACAAATATTCAAATGCATGAACTTCCTTTCCCTAGTAATAGGCTAGAAATGAAATAGAACTACATCGTACACACATTGTTTATTTTGTGGAGAAAACGAAGATATATTATTTCCTTTATTAAAACTTACTTTCAATTCATTTTAAGGGGGGGACTATGGTGAAATAATGCTGAAAAATTAAGATAATCCACTCCTTTTTATGCTCTTAATTATATTTGAGACTGTTTTAGATGATCTAACCGCACAATCAAACATACAGTACGTGAGTTCAGAGAAATGTTTTTTAATGATGTTTCCTCGACTTCAAAATTTTAAGCAGTTCATTGACTAAATAATCTCCTTGCACAACTGTTGTCGACAGATTGCTTGAAACTTCTCACAGAAGTCAATTAAATGTTGATCAATAAGATTTAATTACTTAGCATTTGTATGTATGAAATATTAATATTAAGTTCCTTCTGGGAATATTGACATTGCATTTAGGTTAAAATGCGCTGTTATAGTAAATTCACAAAATTTAAAAATCTATTGTGACTCTCTATTTAGACTGAGCTCTAAAAGCTAATCTGTTTTTATTTCCATGACTCTTTTCAAGCTTTCGAGCAAATATGAACTAGAAATTTTGAAAATCCTGACGCAAGGAGCCTTTTTAGTAACGTCAATATAAAGTATATTTTTTAAATATTATTTCAGAACTCTTAGTCCTAATGACACCAATTTTTTACATATAATAGTATTGCAGGTCTGATTATTTAATTTAAATTTCACAAGTTTTGAATGAAAATTGTAGAAGTTTTAAAAATCACAAAAGTGCCCCTTTAACAGTTTGAATTTTGACGAGCGTTCTCCGGTTTTAGGCAGAACATATTTAGAAATCAGAAGTCGGAATAGGCATAATATCTTTTTTTTCTGGCAGTACACAGTATCAATACCTTTCCTCTTTGAACGTTTCAAAATTAACATTTCTCTCATACAAAAAAATAAATGATACAATAGGCAGTGGACTTAAACAGTAAACTATGATTGCATGAAGAAGAAGTCGCCCGTAACAATACATCCCTAACTCACGTGCTACTATAAAGTTGTAAAACTTGTAAATTTTGATGAGTACCGATACCTTTTTTTTTTTATAGATTAAATGTACTGAGTACACATATTATATATATACCATATTTCATGGTATACATAGATTATACTACCTTTATGGAGCATAACTCATTTTTTCGTGTCGTTAGTTTTTAATTGCGAACCTAACACTTATCTCGCTCTATGTTTATGTAAGGTAAAGGTTAGTAATACTGTGATACGAGTAACATTGTGATAGTTCTTTTTGAGAATTTTTTACAATTTTACTGAGCGAGAGAAAGACCGGTTTTGTACAGCAACTTGTCCATGAACATTCCCTTAATACGTTGACGCAAAAAACCGATCTTCCTCTCGCTCAGTAAAATTGTAATAAATTCCCAAAAAGAACTATCACAATATTATTCGTATCACAGTATTAACAATCTTTACCCTATAACGTGTTCCAAAAGTCAGTTTATCGAAAATAATAAATGAAATTCAGTGTCAGATGTAAGCGTCATTTAATATGGAAAATAGTCAGATAAGGGAAATATGTTTATACAATGTGTTCAAAATGTTTACTATGTTGTTCTATAGACGTGTTACAATGATCGGCTACCATATCAGCTACAGAAAGGAATTTTCAGTGATGTCAACTTATATGGGCCCATAGGGTCTGAGCCCACCCAATAATTTGTCGTCTTTTTAATTTGTTATTATTATTATTATTATTATTATTATTATTATTATTATTATTATTATTATTATCATCATCATCATCAACTTTTCCATTCTTTCCTGGCTTAGTTACCTCATGAGTGATGCCTTACTGTGTCATTTATAAGGTAAAAACCTGACTTCAGACTATTAACTAAACGAAAAACATAATATGTGATGGTTGCTTATTGAAATCAGTAAGTTACAATAAGTAAAATTTCAATAAGTAAGGATGCATTGGTGGTGTGCACTTTAGTCATCTCTCCTACCGATATTAGATGTCACATAAGGATATGCTGAAAAGTTAGATTTAGAAGATGTTTGTGACGAATTTATAGGGAGAAACACATTAATTGCATCACTCCGTGCTACGTAATAGTGAGTGCACTTTCGTATTATCAATTTATAATCAGAACAGAGTTGTGCAAATATATCAATTTTTTTTTAACGTCGGTTGGTCTATTGCGTAACTCCATCCAATTTGAGGTTGCTGATCTCCAAAATGACATCTTTGTGAAAAGCAACAATAAGGATTGTGTTAGTTTAGATGTACGTTGTTTAAAAATATTTATTCCTCTAAATAACCACGTCTTAGATCATTTGCTTCTTCACTTTGTGTGTAGCGGGTAGTATTTATATTACCTCATGAATTTGTGACGATTTGCGATGCCTGCTCTAAACCTTCGCTTCATTGAAGCTCTTGTATACCATGTCACCTTTACTGCGTTGCTAAGTAGGTTTTATAGCTCGCGTGCAGAAAGAGCTAGCTCATTATGCACGATTTTTTATCATAACTTGTTTATAGTACTAGGATTACATTAAGTATTTACATGGAAACGAAAGAAACTACATAGTGTCTTAGTATCGACATTAATGTTTCATAAATGGCAGTATTTTTTTTTATTTACGAAAGAGAAATTGAGCTTTAATGTTTTAATTATTTGAAATGAATGACGATCAACCAAAAATAATACGGAAAACACGTGTTAGGTTCATTAACAGACTCTTAGACTTCGACCTTGGTAACGAAACTAAGAAACAAAAAAGTTCATAATACTTCCTCATTAGGCTACACGTTTTATGCACTTTGCTGCAATTCAGTTCTTATGACGTCTTTCCAATGATATCATTGTTTGTAGCTATTTTTTAAAATTATAACATACCAATGTAAAGTAATTAAATAATGTATATAAACCCAAGAAATAAGATAAATTTTCTTCTTTTTTGCATTTCACAGAAGGGGCAGATTAAGATCCGCAGTCCACACCTGTGGAGTAACGGTCAGCGCATCTGGCCGCGAAACCAGGTGGCCCGGGTTCGAATCCCGGTCGGGTCAAGTTATCAGGTTGAGGTTTTTTCCGGGGTTTTCCCTCAATCCAATACGAGCAAATGCTGGTAACTTTCGGTGCTGGACCCCGGACTCATTTCACCGGCATTATCATCTTCATATCATTCAGACGCTAAATAACCTAGACGTTGATACAGCGTTGTAAAATAACCCAATAAAATAAAAATAAAGATCCCCATTTCAATTGTAAATATTATATTTTTAGTTGTTCGTGTAAATAATTTTGCACAGATTTCTATGATAATATAACATGGAATCAAATTGTTATACAAATATGAAAATATGTCATTCGCTTCTTGAGTGGGCCTAAATATATTACTTGTGGATTAACCAACAGAATTATGAAAGCACACATGGAAGGCGTCTCGGTAGTGCGTGGTTTAATGATCACAGCGAGGGGTCTCATCCCACAATTCACTGCTAATTCTTTGAAAAATGTTGGAATCGATGACATCGTTCCTAAAGAGTCACTTCAACCATTAAATGTTCTGTGGCAATCCAGAAAAACCAGAATTTCTAGACTGATGAATTTTTAAAAATAAATTATATATACTGTAGTTTCCCTCTAGCTAAAAAAATGGTGTTTAAGATTTACTTCGGAAAATAGATGTTCCTTTAGTAGAAGGAGGAGTCTATTTTGGTAGACCGATTTTCGTTGATTTATTTCTTTTTGTAACGAGGAAGGAATTACAACTCTAAATTTGCGACTTAAATATCGTAAAATATTGTAGATTGCAACGCAAACCTGTGGTATATACGAATAGTTTAAAATCCTTTTTTTTTTTGCTCTATTTCCATAACGGCTAAGGTTATGATATTTCCACAAATTCATGTTTGTATTGTTAAGTCCTAAATTTTTATTTGAAGTTTCCAATTAGGACATACATAAATAAACATTAATTTTTCGCTGTTTCAGTAACGAAACGAATAATGTCACTTTAAATTTAGTATCCATAGGCTTAACGTTAATTTTTAAAAGTAGGTTATGTAGGTATTTTCAACGAACTAAAATGTTCACCTAAGAAAGAGATTTCTGTCTGGATGCATAGGCCTAAATATGTAATTACTTGATAAAGTATCTTTGAGACATATTGTCCACTTGACTACATTCATCACTTTACATTATCATAGGGTGGAAATTATAAAATATTTTCCGACAGTTTAGAATAGTGATTCACTTTCCTCTTTCAAACAGACACGCATTAATTTTTACTAAAACTATATCTCGTGTTGTATCATTCTCTAAACAACTGTCTAATAATACTGAATGTTTAGAAAACTCTCCAATAATTTAGAAAAAAGGTCTGCATTCAGACAGACAACATGTTGAATGCCACTTCTACCATATCAGAAATTTGGAGACAGGAGCGTACGAAAGGGGATTACCGGGTTCGAACTCCCCCTTGAACTAAAAAAAATACTTAATTATATTTGAGTATTTTTTATCCATAATCGTTTTCCCTTCTTCACTTTTCCACTGGCAGAGTAACAAAATCTACATCGACATATGGCGTAATCCTCCTAACCTTCCTTCAATATAATCCCTGTGCTTGGTGCTGCGCACGTTCGAATTATAACAATGCTATATTTATCATAGAGAGACCTACTGCCTACTACCGACTTTGTAATAAAATGAAGGTGACACGATATGAAATTTAACTTGTGAAATATATTGAAAAGATTGTATCGACAGTTCTGCAGTGCAGATGTTAAATATTGTGCATTGTCGATTTTAAACTCATTTTAAGAACGGCGTTCATCCGTTCGTTAGTTTGAGTTTATTGTCAAACGTTCGTTTAACGTTTTGTGCATTTGACAGTTCATTTGTTTAAATATAAAGTTCTTGTGTAGGTGTATAAAGACAGAAACATTTTTATTATACTAAATTAAACAGAAGTTAAAATTTGTTAACCATTGAATGGCTGTGAAAAAAATACGTTTCAAAGGTTTTATAAGGATATTCATGAATATGTTCTATTAGAACATAGTATATTATTAATAAATACACCGTAACATAATAATAATAATAATAATAATAATAATAATAATAATAATAATAATAATACACAAAATTTAAAATACCGATATTATAAATTGTAAATAATTTTAATAATGCTCCCCTGGAGAAAATTATGCGTATTCCAGTGGTTGGAGAAGTTTTTTCCCAAGATTATCTCGAAATAAAATCTCTGTAGCACATAAGAAAGTAGAAAGTGATGTGGAATTCTGTAGCATCAAATGCTGCAATGTGTTTCTGTTATGTCTGAACAAACCTTGGAAAACGTGTTCTTTTGGCTCTTTAGATGACTAATGTGATATGAATATATATTGGTACCCGCGTGTCAGAATTATAGTCTTTCAGATCTTATTTGCATACGAAAGCAAATGTTCGAACTGACCTCCTTAGCAGAAAACGCGCTTTTGCAGTTTGTGTGTGTCAGGAGCCAGTGCGGCATAAACAAGATATACAAGCTAATTTGAAATTACATCGCTTTTGGTCCTGTATCCACATTAGGCTTTTTTGTAGTCGATTATTTAACGACGCTATTACTACTACTACTACTACTACTACTACTACTACTACTACTACTACTACTATTGCTACTGCTGCTGCTCCTGCTATTATTATTATTATTATTATTATTATTATTATTATTATTAATTAATTAACTAATTAAGCTTCCTTTATAAACAAGTTGAGAAGTTTGACAAAACACATTATAGATAATTTGAAAAACACACCTAAAAGGTAAAGTAATACTACTACAACTCTGCTCCGCCGATATAGTAGAATGTGTCTGAGTCTAAAGAAAACAGCAAAACAGTAGAATGTAATCTGTTGTGACGAGAATTCAAGCCCCCGCATATCTATAACGCATCATACCACAAACATGTTCAGGTCTGAATATTTCTGACAAAGTAAATAGTATTTAACGCCTTGAGAACGGCGCAAATATTACAGATATTGCTGGAGAGTTTATGGCAATATTCACTCACTCACTCACTCACTCACTCACTCACTCACTCACTCACTCACTCACTCACTCACTCACTCACTCACTCACTCACTCATTTATTTATTTATTTACTTATTTATTTATTATTGTACTTTATATAATTATGATATGTTGTAGGAAATAAAATTAACTTTTATTAACGTTGTATCAGATTCAATTTTTTAATAAATTAACAATTCTTAAATACGTCCGCCGAGTTAGCTCTATGGTAGTTAGCTCCCATGTAAAATTTCTACCTTGGGACTAGGAGAGATGGCGGTGCACAACTTCTAATCACTAGATTGTGCACCAATATGCCTGGCATAAATCCCAAATCTCTCCGCAGTGTATATGAAGAAAAGGGATATGTCACTGTTGATAGTGATTCGTCCGTCGGATGGGCACGTTAAGCCTGGCAGCTCTCTTGGTGCTATTCGACAGGAGTAGGCTACGTGCCGGCACCGGGTTTCCCCTTCTCCCTTCCTCATCTTCATCATCATTACTAATTCCAGAGACTAAACTTACACGAACACTTACACATACACTCACCCTAGTACACGACATAACTCTCCATAGATACACATCATGTACAGTGTGACCTGCCGAAGTGGTGTACAACTAGAAAATGGGTCACAGTTCTGCCATCTATCCGCAATATGCGGAACCCGAATCACGCAAGTGAAGTGGTGGGCATAGGATACACACACACAATTCTTAAATACTCATTTCCGTATGATCGATATTTTTACTGTATATAATATTCCTTCACTTTCATGCTCTACTTAAACATGGTGCTTGCCGATTGCAGGGGACTTGCTCCGTGTTTATATCTAAGTAGGTAAACATTGGCTTTCCTAAATCGACGGAGCAGTGTACTACTTTACGGTGTTGGACGTCTGTGCAGTTGGTATAGCGAGATGATAATTAGCGAGATGGGAAAGAGGATTCACCATAGGATTACTTGACATTCAATTTACAGTTATTGAAAACCTCAATCACGCAATCAGCCCAAACGGGAATAGAATTTACTCCCGAGCGAGACCGGGATTGTAACCAAACGCGCCTACCACCTAAGGTACACCGGCAGCCCACACGACTCTCAAGTGTGATACAATGCGGGCAGTTTGAAAGTCCCGATACATTGCTCGGCTAGTCGGCGGCCAGAGCCCCTGCAAACCCAGGTATTCATCTCCAAGAAAGCGCGGCGCTATTCCCGCCAGAGTTGCAAACCATGCAATCATTTTTGTTGAACATATATTTCAGAATTCTTTCCATTTTGCTTCCCATAGGAATAAATTATCACATTAATGGAACACATTTGAGTTTATTATATTCCATTAGATAAACGTTTTAAATCTGCTCCGCTTTCTGTCAAGATTCTCAGGGGAGAGTCCTGTTTCCTCCTGTCACTAATAAGCTTGCATCATATTTTGTTAATCGGTTAATTACACTAGCGGTTACACTATAGCTAGTTATCTTCGCCTCAACTAAGGAAGCGAATTAATATATAATATTTTTGCGGACTCCTCAATTACTGTCATTCATGATGTAACGACAGTCTAAGCACAAGGTAACCTAATATCCTCATGTTGTGGTATAAATCCCTACCTTTAGTGATCACTCATCTCCTGGTAAAACCGCTGGAATATTGCAACTCGGGCTATTACAATAACAGAACATCCACCCTTCCTAAATAATGCCCTCAGGGTCGATCGAGCCATACTTCAATGGCTCCTAAGGCGCTAAGGCAAATGTCGGGATGTGCCCTAAAAGAAATGTGCCACGAACCTACATCCGTCTTTCCACAAAAGCTTCGGCATTTTACCAAATTGAAGCCTTAGAAAAAGGACCCTTGGATTTCGAATATTGCCTTCGTTTACTGGAGTTGCACTCGCACTGTGAAATTACTCGGTACCTTTCAATGTGTAGGCTTTGACATCTTCCGGCGTTCCTTGCCTTAATGCTGCTCTGTCATGCTTCTCTCCTCTCTCCCCTTTTATGCGATAACTGTTATGTTACGCCCATTTTCGGCTTTCTCCTTCAAAATTCTTTTGAGTTTCTTCAGTGGAACAGCGAAACTCGGTGTGAGACAAGTGGTTAACAGGCTTTGGAGCTGACATATTCAGCTTCTTTCAGCCCCAAACTCCCTTCCAAGGACGCGTTTTAGTGTACCTTTTAATATTTCTCCTCCCATTTCCTCATTGTACTCACTCATTTACAATGCAGCACAGACGTCAGTACCTGTGGAGCGCATAAAAAAAATATCGCTTCTTCAAACAAGCATGGAGAAATGCATACTTCATGAATGTTGTCCCGTTGAGAACTGTGTGAATGTATGTTATTGTACTCTTGGAAACAAATGATTAATGGAATGTATGTACAAGTTAAGTAGTGTATTATAGCGGAAAGTGACTAGGCAGAAAACAAAAACCCATGACTATGTAACAGCTTAGGATCAGAGCTTTCCAAACTGGGTGTCGCCTGAAGGTTTATGGGATGTCGCGAACTGTCTGGTATATTTAACTGTTTTGAGCAATTAACTCATGATAACTGAAATGTAAGAAAATCGCTGATCACCCTTGCTTATCTAGCTGCCTTGTAGATACGTGTCCTTGACAGACGCATAGATTTGCGTATAGTTGTAGTATACAAGTGTAAGTCTAGTCTGCAAGATAAGGATGAGAATATCTTAACTGCAACAGACAAAATGTCTGCCTTACGAGAAAAGTTAGCAATTTGGTCTCGAAAAGTGAAAGAGGGCAGCTACGAAATGTTCCCAAATATATCTCACTGTTATTCGAAGAACGAAATAAAAGATTCAATTTACAACTATCTGACATTACTCACAGATAAATTCGTAAGTTACTTCCCAGATCTGAACACAAAAGCATATCACTGGATAAGAAATCCATTTTTGTCATCTGAAGTTAGTGGACTTTCCTTAGCAGAAGAAGAATTGGCAGAGATTAAAAATGATAGGAATTTGAAGTTAAAACACCAAAGAGATGATTTGAACAGATTCGGGATTTCACTTGACAATTTTCCGCATCTTGCTAAATGGGTTCTTGTGGTTTTGTTGCAATTTTCAACCACATATTATTGCGAAGCAGGATTTTCTATGATGGCCAATATCAAAACAGTGAAACGTGGCAGTTTAAGAATGCTAGATACAGAAATGCGAGTGAATTTATCCCATATTCGTCCAAATATAAAATACATTTGTAAGATTCGCCAAGCACTTGTGGGCCCTGAAAAACTAAAACCAAAGGTGAAAATAAGTGTGATAGTTTTCCTCATCTTAGAACTCTGTGTAAATGTTTCTTTTGCCTCATATAATATGTTAACAATAGTAGAAATATGTGTGTTAATTTTATTCATTTTATGAAGGGTGTACAAGTAGCCTATTAATGTGTGGAATACGTTCATTTGAAGGATAAAGTGAAGCACTAAATTTTTAGAGTTTGCTAGGGTGTCGCCGTATAAAAAAGTTTGAAAAGCACTGACTTAGACAATGAAATCACATTTAGTAGGTAAATGTAAAATTTGCATATGTAGGCTTAGAGTGTGCTGTAGAAATTGGGTAGGCTAAATTGGACTTTCAAGCCTCTCCCACTAGTAGGAAGTGAAAATTTATACCATCAGAAGGGACTCTTATGCATGTTACGTTTGTGATACTCAAATTATTTCAATCGAAACTCAGATCTTATTTTTAAATTTTAGTGTGGGGAAACTCTGAACGTTGTTTCACCTTATGTACACCCTAACAACAGTATGTTATTCCCCTCTTTACAGTTCATACAAAATTCGAGCACTATATGTGGACCTTGCGCCCAAAACCAGACAAGTCCATCAATGCTAATTTATCAGGAAGTGAAAAAAAAAAAAAACTGAAATCGACCTAACATTAATACTATGAATGTAATACTTTGTGAGGACATTGATGGGCCACCTACTATTGTAAATCAGATTCTGCTTTATACAAAATGTCCTCGGGCTACTATAAAAATATGTAGGACTTGTTCAGTTTTGATTAACAGAGCTGGACTTGGAATAACAAATTATGACGTGTGTATGTAAATCATCAGGTTGGAAAATTTGTACCGTTTCTGAATGATTAGAGCGTACAATATATTTCACCATACGGTTCATAATATTGTAAGGTAATGTCAGGTAATTTCATAGCGAAAACTCGACTTAATTCGCCAAATATCTTCTCGCTATTACCAATTCTACCAAAAACCGCGCTGCTAATACAGCATTAAAAAAACACGAATTTTTAGCAGCTTGGTCATGATTCTGGAGCGTACGTTTTATATTCATGTATCCGAAAAAGAATCACAGTTGGCTGAGTTTGCTTCTCTTTATCGAGAGGAAAGTGCGTTAGAGGCCACCGCTGAAAAGTGGAAACACCTAATAAAAATTATATTGACTATTTCATTTATATGACGTCATTTCATTTTCGACCATTGAAGTGTAATGAAATTTCGAATTCCAACCAATCACAGTCATACATCGCGATAATTTCTGCAGTTCGGTTTATCACTATCAATTTATCGCATGGTCGTTCTTTTGTTTAGTCAGTGTCGCCAACTGTTTCCACGTAAATCGATGAGCATGAATCCATTGTACTAAATGAAGTGCGAAATCCTACTTCCACATCTACATCCTCTTCTTCTAATTCCATATCCATTGTATCTAAAGAAAATGACACTCCATAACAATTGCTCATTTAATTTATATATTAATCAGGTTATTTGTAATTAAATATAGTATGAAATGTTTATGATTTCAGCAGATAATGAAAAAGTATTTGTTATAATAACAAGAGAAAAGCGCACTACATGTAATTAACATTTTTAAACCTGTATTTCGCTTTTCTCAATTGGCATTACTGAATAACATTCAATTTCTTTATTGCAGTAATCGTTATTCAACTATTTCGACTTCAAAATGTCTGAATAGGTGAAGTATTCATAAATATATGATTATTAACATTTTTTTACCGAATTTTAGAGATATATTATTTACATTTTTATTTTATTCACGAAATAGTCCTAATAAATGTCACTCGAGGTATGAAATTTCCCAAATAAATCGACTCGCTTCGCTCGTGGATTTATCGGCAAATCTCAGACCTTTTATGACATTACTATGCACAAATTCGCAATAGTTTGGAAATTACTAGACAAATTGTTAATTTTTACTTTTATTCTTTTTTTTGTATAGAATACAAACATGCTTCCCATCAGAGAGAGAACGAGATAGGATATTATGCTAGTAGTTCGCCATCGTAAAATGATAGGGTATATTCTGAATATATCTACTGAAATAAAACGAAATGAACATGTCATCGCATTGGAAAGAAAAATATTACGTTACACCTCACGTAATACAGAAGTTCATTATCAACACCTACGAAAACAGGTTATGGACGACAGATATAAATTATCTGATCAACCTGTTTATCCTGGCAAAGGGTAAAAGAAAGAAAGAGATTGGCGAGTGATGTTTAGAACAATATATTTTCGGAAATAACAACCCTAATAATTATGCATAAGAAAAATATTGATTTTCATGAATTATATTTTTATCAAAGAGTTGTTTAAACATTATCCTTCCCATCTTTCATATTCTACATCGGTTCTGCATAAAAGTGACACTCCTCACATCTTGACGTTCATTACCAAATG
Organism: Periplaneta americana; assembly: GCF_040183065.1. Classification (NCBI taxonomy): domain Eukaryota; kingdom Metazoa; phylum Arthropoda; class Insecta; order Blattodea; family Blattidae; genus Periplaneta; species Periplaneta americana. The sequence continues at coordinate 57,407,769 of NC_091127.1, forward strand.
GGGGTTTTGTCGGGTAAGGGATTTAAAGACAGGCAGTTCATGTCACCTTCCTCCTCATACTGTGCAAAAAACAAATTTAAAAAATCATTAGAATCTCTTACGATCTCATTGTAAAATTGGTCACGTTAAGATCTGTTAATATTTTTGGTGGTGTGAAAGGCTTTATGGTCATAACTCTACGAGAGTAGATAGATAGATAGATAGATAGATAGATAGATAGATAGATAGATAGATAGATAGATAGATAGATAGATAGATAGATAGATAGATAGATAGATAGATAGGTAGGTAGGTAGGTAGGTAGGTAGGTAGGTAGGTAGGTAGGTAGGTAGGTAGGTAGGTAGGTAGGTAGGTAGGTAGGTAGGTAGGTAGGTAGATAGATAGATAGATAGATAGATAGATAGATAGATAGATAGATAGATAGATAGATAGATAGATAGATAGATAGATAGATAGATAGATAGATAGATAGATAGATAGATAGATAGATAGATAGATAGATAGATAGATAGATAGATAGATAGATAGATAGATAGATAGATAGATAGATAGATAGATAGATAGATAGATAGATAGATAGATAGATAGATAGATAGATAGATAGATAGATAGATAGATAGATAGATAGATAGATAGATAGATAGATAGATAGATAGATAGATAGATAGATAGATAGATAGATAGATAGATAGATAGATAGATAGATAGATAGATAGATAGATAGATAGATAGATAGATAGATAGATAGATAGATAGATAGATAGATAGATAGATAGATAGATAGATAGATAGATAGATAGATAGATAGATAGATAGATAGATAGATAGATAGATAGATAGATAGATAGATAGATAGATAGATAGATAGATAGATAGATAGATAGATAGATAGATAGATAGATAGATAGATAGATAGATAGATAGATAGATAGATAGATAGATAGATAGATAGATAGATAGATAGATAGATAGATAGATAGATAGATAGATAGATAGATAGATAGATAGATAGATAGATAGATAGATAGATAGATAGATAGATAGATAGATAGATAGATAGATAGATGAGTAAATAAATAAATAAATAAATGAGTAAATAACTAAATAAATAAATATAAATAAATACACACAAAAATAAGGAAATAATAATATTTTACTAAAAAATGTTATTTCATGTGCATCCGTTCACTAGTTAACGAAAAATGACTGTAAACAGGAAGAGAGGCATGGAGACAGACAATCATACACATATACGGCATGCCAAAACCAATTTTTCGATATAAAAGTTGCTAAAAGCGCTTATCTTTATAAAAGTCTCGAAATACACAATATATTTTCACCATCATATTTGAGAAATAATAGCAAAATGATACAGATGGCATGAAATATTAATCACAACTGATTGCCATATATATGCTTGCCCCAGTTTGCCAAACGCTGGTTTGCATAATTTTATTTTCGCCGTAATATTATGTATGACATCATGATGAAGTAGAATCAAGTGAAAGGAAGGAGCCTACAAAAGTATATTAATTGACCCTGAAAGAATTGAAAGAAGCGTTGAAAGGAATGACAAAATTTACAGGGAATAAAATTAATAACAATAAATGTTAAGTACTTAAATACGCAAGAACATTAATACATATGTAGCTGTTACATTTCTAACAGTAAATTTTAGAAAATCACAAAATAAAATTCTCAAAGAATGACTTCAGACGAAAGATGCAGATCTATCACTTTAAAGAAGGGGGCAGATCAAACGATATTAACTATCGAGAAATACATATCTCCGCCGATTTAGTAGAATGTGTATGAATCTAATTTATTTATTCATATAATTTATTTATTTACTTATTTATTTAATCTGGTGGAGTAAAGGCTATCAGGCCTTCTCTTTCATATCACCAGCAATGCAATACAACTTCAAGAAAAAGAAAAAAAAATAACACATTTTTCCATCTAAGCATAACATAATTTTTTCTAAAAGAATGTATACCGATCTCAAATTATGTTTTGAAATTAACTCTCAACTCTTTGATTATAGTCACTAAGTGTGTAGTAAGATATTATTTCAAATACAAATTTTTAATAAGAGAAAAATTGATGTTAAAACGTGCGGGTCAAAATGAACGGTAGTCTACTGGTCGTACTAAGTAGTTTGAAAGTCCTGGTCCTCGTAGTGTTAAATACCTATTCCCGTATGATGGATGTTTTCCTGTCCATAATACCTCGACTTTCATACTCTACCGCTTGCCGGTTGCAGGAGACTTACTCCGCGTCTTAAGTAGATGAACATTAACTTTCTCCTATATCGACGGAGCAGTGAAAGTGTTTTGGATACACATTATAAACCATATTACCAGAATATTAAATCTGATTCTAAAGTCTGTCGTAGACTCACTGATTTCTGAAGTACAAGTTGGTTTTAAAGAAGGATGATCATGTGCAATGTCATTTCTACTTCGGAAAGAATCACAGAAAAGAGAAGAGAATTTGATTGCGAAACGCATTTAGCAGTTACAGACCTGGTAAAAGCTTTCGATAAATTCAACAAGGATCTTACTATGGAGTATCTTTGAGAAAAGTGATATCCAAATCACCTAATATGGACCATAAGATGCTTTTATACTGGGACTACAGTACTTCTGGATTTAAATGGAAAATTAACAGAATAAATTCGCACCAATATAGTGTGTGTTAGTCAAGGTTGCAGTCTTCCGCCAACATTTTTACATTTGAAGAATGTCCCAAAACCAACTCCTGGATCTCCTCTAAAAAGTGTCTTTCGTCCTCGAAATACATCAATGCCATGAAGATGTCTTGCAACGTCACCGCAGTGAGATCTGTCCCTGGCAGAACCTTCAGTAGGCCTACTACCCGTTGTCGCCATCCCGGCTGCAGCGAGACTGAAACACTTGGCCACGTACTGGGATTCTGTAAGAAGGGAGAGCTACTGCGTGACAACAGACACCATCGTGCCCGTACAGCAATTGCCAACCTGCTAAGAAACAGAATGGGAAGTACATGAGGAGATTCATTGTGTGTCTGAAGACGATTCTCATAGAAGAGTCGATATAATTGCCATCAATAGAAGAACCCAGAAAGCGATGGTCTTAGACCCTATGATTTGCTTTGAACGAGACACGAATCAAGCACTGCAGATAAATGATGACAAGCGAGCTAAATATCTACCTTGTCTTCCATACTTCAGTGAAAAATATGGCATTTCGCTTTACAACTGGGATGTTACAGGCTTACTATTTGGAGCAAGGGGTTGTTTACTAAAATTTACATGTAATATCCTTAAATCCTTTAAAATTCCCTTTTATGAGGTTCAAAAGATTGTAATGGAAATTCTGAAGGCCTCTCTTCAGATTCTACATTATCATCTATATGTTAACACGTAAATTTTTATTTTAATGTACAAATCGAATCATTATTTTGCTCGTTTCATTTCCCTTTATCTTTTATGTTTAATTACGGATGCCAGTGGTCAACCTCACTTGAGGACGGATTATTTGAAATAAGTCATAGTAGTATTTGACATGGACGACATGTTTAGAAAATGGAAATTATATAGTTATGTAGGACTTCACCATGGGAAAAAAACATTTTAGTAAATTCTTTGCTTTATGCCGATGATGAAGACATAATACAAGATAGTAGGACAAGCTGCAAATCGCAGTAAAAAGACTATAATTTTAGAATATCATTAGATAAAACAAAGACCATGGGATCTGAGAGCAAGTTCCCAGTATAAAAGATAAAATAATATAAGAAGTGAATTATTTTAAGTATTTAGGTTGTTACGTCTGGTATGAAAAATTATGTTTAGCACAGAAGTTCCATAAAGATTCTCTAAATATTATAGGCTACTATTATTTCTTAAATAAATGTAAAATGACTAAGACCGGTCTGCTCAGAGAGCCACGTTTTATTAAGGTCACAGTGGTTTTCCCCACATCATTCTTCTGTAGAGTAGGCCGTGACATTGTTTTTATCTTACTCAATAAGCAGCCGTAATGGAATATATTAAATATGTTACTGAGAACGTAACGTTAAGTTATAGAATGTTTTGCAACATTTTTTAAAATAAAGGTAAGCCTTAATAAACACGTGTTGATGTTTTAACCTTCATTCTCTAAATGAATGAGTGAAACCTATAATTTCAAATCTGTTTTTTCTTTGGTCGTTTCTCGAGTTCTTTGATATTGCGATTCATTTTACTATGAACATTTAAATAGTAACCTTCTGTTCTTTGAACGTTTCTCGAGTTCATTGATATTGCAATTAGAGTCCTGCAAAACCGGTTGAAAATAATATTAGTATTTATAAATTATATAACGATACTGAGCGCCTGGCGGTGTAGGCAGTATGCAAAGCTCTTACACCTTACTGACTGCCTTATTACTCGGTTTACCGGCGGCTGCGAATTTTGGATATAAAAGGCAGATCACGTCATTGAGACATACAGATATTACAATTACCTATCTTCAAGAGCAACAACTTACATCGTAAAACTACATCCATCAGGAATCTAAAAGTACATTTTTTTTTGTTGTTAAAAATTATATTCTTTCTTAAAGCTGATAATCTATCTTCTTATAAATGACTTCTTAATGAAATAATAATGCATGTGTGTGTACTTACAGTAGTAGCCTGATGAGTTTCAGCATCGTTCTTTCTTCACCTACTCTTTCCAACACAACTTCATATCTTATTCTGTCTGTCCACTTCACACTCTCCATTCTTCTCATATCCATATTTCAAATGCTTCTATTCGTTTCTCTTCATTTCGTCCTAATGTCCATGCTTCTACCCCATACAATGTTACACTCCATACAAATCACTTCACTAGTCTCTTCCTTAGTTATTTTTTCAAAGGTCCGCAGAAGATGCTCCATTTCCTATTAAAAGCTCCCTTGACCGTTACTATCCTCCTTTTGGTTTCTTGGCAGCAGCTGATGTTACTGCTTATAGTAGCCTACATTCCAAGTATTTGAAGCTGTTCACTTGCTCTACTGCTTCATTTAGAATTCGCAAGTTTACCTTCTTTATTTTTCTTGCGACAGTCATGCTCTTCGTCTTATTTGGATTTATCTTCATCCCACAATGCTCACAGCTGTCATTTAGCTCCAGTAGCATATCCCTTAGTAGCATATCTTTTTCTGCCAATAACGCCATATCATCAGCAAATCTTATGCACATTATTCTTCTTCCTCCTCCATTAGTGTATGTAAGTAAAAGGTAAAGGTAAAGGTATCCCCGTAACATGCCATGAAGGCACTTGGGGGGCATGGAGGTAGAGCTCCATGCTTTCCATGACCCCGGCACTAGAATGAGGTGGTGTGGTCGGCACCACGCTCTGACCGCCTTTTACCCCCGGAAAAGACCCGGTACTCAATTTTATAGGAGGCTGAGTGAACCTCGGGGCCGTTCTGAAAGTTTGCCAACGAGAAAAAATCCTGTCACCACCTGGGATCGAACCCCGGACCTTATGTAAGTAATGTCATTAATTTCAGGGGTTATTCTTTGAAATATTTCAAACAAAAAAGTTTAATACAATTTTGCTTGTTTTTGTTTCCTTTTCGAGATAAAAAATATTTTGCAGTGTAGGCTTTCACGGCCGGAGTCTATAGATGTAGATTCATTTTCCGGGCTGAGAGGCCGTGGTCTATTAGTTGGTTTTATACCAGACGTTTCGTCTGCAACTGCGGCAGACATCTTCAGTGGAGTGGTATCCGAGGTCGCAAGACTCTTCTCGGCGTACCTGAGGCAACTGATCCTGTGTCTGATTGTGCGAGCGTATTTATAGTGCGGCTCGCGGGCCGAGGCCTGTTGTCGCTGCGGTCCGCGCCGCTTTGTTCGCTGCTCCCGTTCTGGGTTCCGTCCTTTTGTTGTAGTGGCTTCTTATCTGTTCTGTTTAGGACCGGGTACCAACACTTGTTTAGCTTTACGCCTTCTTCCTTGCGATTAAAGTTGTTGTTGTGTTTATGTATTTCGATCGCTTCTCTATGTAGACGGGGGAAGAAGTGCGTCGTCGTGCTCAAGATGTCCGTGTCCTTGAATCTAATGTTGTGATCGCCCTCTTGATAGGCATGTGCTGCCACTGCCGATTTGTCGATCTGTCCTAGGCGGCAATTCCTATTATGTTCTGTCAGTCTCGTCCTGACGCTCCGCTGTGTAGTACCAATGTAGACCTTCCCGCACGAACACGGAATCCTGTAAACTCCGGCGGACAGCAGCTTATCTCGTTTGTCCTTGGATGACCTCAGCATGTTCCGGATTTGCTTGGTCGGCAGGAAGGTCGTTTCCACTTCATGACGCTTCAGCACCCTGCTGATCCGGTCCGTCACATTCCTTAAGTAGGGTAGGAAGACCGTGCCCTTCTTAGTCGCTCGTTCCTGTGACCGCATCGACGGTGTTACTCTGGGACGCATGGCTCTCTTTATCTCCGGCCTTGAGTAGCCATTGGCCATGAGTGCTGTCGCTACATGGCTCAGCTCCCGTTGGATGTGTCGTGGCTCGGTTACCCGCCTGGCCCTGTTGATCAGGGTTTTCATCATGGCCCGTTTCTGGCCGGGATGATGATTGGAGGTCTTATGCAGATATCTGTCTGTGTGGGTCGGCTTCCTGTAGACGTCATGACCTAGGGTGCCATCTGTCCTCCTTTGTACCATAACGTCCAGGAAGGGTAACCTACCGTCCTTTTCCGTTTCCATAGTGAATTGTACTTGCGTATGGAAGCTATTCAACTGCCTCAGGAAATCCATCAATGATCGTTCACCATGGGGCCAGATTACGAACGTATCATCGACGTATCTAAACCAGCATGAAGGCTTAAGTGTCGCGGCTTCGAGGATCGACTCTTCAAGAAACTCCATATAAAAGTTGGCTATCATCGGACTTAGCGGGCTCCCCATAGCCACACCATCCAGCTGTTCATAGAATTCATAATTCCATTGAACGTATTTCCAATGGAATTATGAATTCTATGAACAGCTGGATGGTGTGGCTATGGGGAGCCCGCTAAGTCCGATGATAGCCAACTTTTATATGGAGTTTCTTGAAGAGTCGATCCTCGAAGCCGCGACACTTAAGCCTTCATGCTGGTTTAGATACGTCGATGATACGTTCGTAATCTGGCCCCATGGTGAACGATCATTGATGGATTTCCTGAGGCAGTTGAATAGCTTCCATACGCAAGTACAATTCACTATGGAAACGGAAAAGGACGGTAGGTTACCCTTCCTGGACGTTATGGTACAAAGGAGGACAGATGGCACCCTAGGTCATGACGTCTACAGGAAGCCGACCCACACAGACAGATATCTGCATAAGACCTCCAATCATCATCCCGGCCAGAAACGGGCCATGATGAAAACCCTGATCAACAGGGCCAGGCGGGTAACCGAGCCACGACACATCCAACGGGAGCTGAGCCATGTAGCGACAGCACTCATGGCCAATGGCTACTCAAGGCCGGAGATAAAGAGAGCCATGCGTCCCAGAGTAACACCGTCGATGCGGTCACAGGAACGAGCGACTAAGAAGGGCACGGTCTTCCTACCCTACTTAAGGAATGTGACGGACCGGATCAGCAGGGTGCTGAAGCGTCATGAAGTGGAAACGACCTTCCTGCCGACCAAGCAAATCCGGAACATGCTGAGGTCATCCAAGGACAAACGAGATAAGCTGCTGTCCGCCGGAGTTTACAGGATTCCGTGTTCGTGCGGGAAGGTCTACATTGGTACTACACAGCGGAGCGTCAGGACGAGACTGACAGAACATAATAGGAATTGCCGCCTAGGACAGATCGACAAATCGGCAGTGGCAGCACATGCCTATCAAGAGGGCGATCACAACATTAGATTCAAGGACACGGACATCTTGAGCACGACGACGCACTTCTTCCCCCGTCTACATAGAGAAGCGATCGAAATACATAAACACAACAACAACTTTAATCGCAAGGAAGAAGGCGTAAAGCTAAACAAGTGTTGGTACCCGGTCCTAAACAGAACAGATAAGAAGCCACTACAACAAAAGGACGGAACCCAGAACGGGAGCAGCGAACAAAGCGGCGCGGACCGCAGCGACAACAGGCCTCGGCCCGCGAGCCGCACTATAAATACGCTCGCACAATCAGACACAGGATCAGTTGCCTCAGGTACGCCGAGAAGAGTCTTGCGACCTCGGATACCACTCCACTGAAGATGTCTGCCGCAGTTGCAGACGAAACGTCTGGTATAAAACCAACTAATAGACCACGGCCTCTCAGCCCGGAAAATGAATCTACATCTATAAAAAATATTGCTTTATATGAAACATTTCGTAGTGTGTTTCGAGAAAGTCATTGATTTAATTCCCATATGTTCAGTGAATTTAAGAGAGCAGTGTATTACGGTAATAAATGATAGGAAGAATTTTAGTTCTGTACTTTAAATGTACAGAAATGTGATCCGAACAAATGTAGCATTGAAAAATTCCTTCACAGAACGAAAAGTTACATTTGTTCGGATCAGATTTCTACACATTTAAAGGACAAAACTAAAATTCTTTTATCATTTATTATTATAATATACTACTCTCTTAAATTGACTTAGCATATTGAGAATTTAGTCAATAGCTTTCCCAAAAGCACGCTATTAAGTGTTTAATATAGGTAGGCCTATAACAATTCTTATCTCGAAATGGAAGCAAAAACGAACAAAATTGCATTAAACTTTTTTGTTTGAAATATTTCAAAGAATAACCTTTGAAATTAATGGGATTACTTACGGTTCACTGTATATATTTATATTTCGACCGTTCTTCAGGTGGTATCCATTGGTTTTGAGAAAATTTATCCTTGTTTTCGCTATCACAGGAATTTGTATTTCTTAAATTGGGTTATGTACCGGTACGATAGTGGGGGACTCTGCAAACGAAAGTCTCGCCCGAAAATGGATCATGCCTTCAAAAAGTTTGGGAACCACTGGACTATAGTGACCGTTGTTTTAAAAATATAGTCCGATTGGAAACTCCTGCGCCCATGCGAAATCATATTATGATCTACAGTCATTTTCTAAGCGCTGAATGAACGACATTGCTTAGCCTATATTCTGCGTGCAAAGGACTTCGTGTAAAATTCCTGTATTTTTTTAATAATACCACAGCTCCTTGGGGCAAGATAATGATAACATTGATAACTATCAATAAAATTGTTTTTCAGTATAAACTAGGGCTGTCATTGCTCACAAATAAATTTAATAATACACTGATCCGTCGATTTAATAGAATGCTTCTGAGTCTAAAGAAAGCAGCAAAACAGTACAAAGTGGTCTGTTGTGACGAGAATCCAAGCTCCCGCATACCAGTAAGGCATCAAATTGACGTTTGAGTATTTCTCACAAAGTAAATATTATTCAACGCCTTGAAAACGGAGTAAATATTAAGGATTTTCTGGAGAGTTTAAAGTAATATTATTTAAATTAACTAATTAATTAATTTAGCTATTTATTTAAATTTTGGTATAGGTTTCCGCGGCTGCTGTTCATTGATTGTGAATTTTTTTTTTTTTTTTTTAATTCCCCCGCATTCTTCAAGTTGCTAGAGCTAACGTTTCGACCACAGTAGGATGGTCGAAAAGTTAGATCTAGCAATTGAGACAACGTGGCACAAGCCCGGAAACTGACAACACAATTTATTTACTTATTTATTTATTTATATATTTATTTATTTATTCAGTTATTTATTTACTTATTTATTTATTTACTTACTTACTCACTCACTCACTTCATTTATTTATTTATTTACTTATTTATTTATTTATTTATTTATTTATTTATTTATTTATTTATTTATTTATTTATTTATTTATTTATTTATTCATTTATTTATTTATTTCAAGACCATTTGCCAGAATCCATTTACTCGAAACCAATAACCCGACTGATCATTTTCCCGAATGGACATTCGCCCGAATCAAATTTTCCAAATCTGTTCCACCGAAGTCACTTCCCCGTAACCAATAACCCGATTGCTCATTTCCCCGAACGTAAACTTTACTCGGGTTCACTTCCCCGAATGCCAAATAACCGGACTGCTGCAGACATAATAAAGAATCAAGTTCCCGTTGCTAGCAAACTATACTTGGGTTTTAGATGAAATTAACTACTAGTTTGAGTTTAAATTAACTGGTTTTACGAGTAGATTAACTTAACAGTTTCATATTAATTTAACAAGTGTGCATATTTTAGTATCATGAATGCTCAACCTGAAATTATAACGGGTAGTAAGGGAATGAAACTTAGGCCTATTATGAACGGTTTCATGTGTGTGAAAAGTAAAAGCGGCGAAGAAGGAAAAATCTATTGGAATTATCAAAGAGTTCGGCAGAAAGAGTGCCGTGCAAGAGCCATTACAACAGGTCATGGTGAAAATCAAATTTTTATTTTCGGGATTCGGGACTATTAACTTTTGGGAAAATAACGTTCCGCGGAGCGGTTTCGGATTTATAGGAATTATCTATTCGGGGAAATAGCCATTCGGAATTTTTGATTAGCGATTTTGTACGGATATTATTCATTCATTCATTCATTCATTTGGTGTTCTGCCCAAGGACAGATATTTCTCTGAAAACACAGCTTTCTTCAATTATTCCTATTTTCTGCCTTCCTTTTTATCTCTCATATGATCCATATATCTTAATGTCGCCTATTTTTATGCTTATTAAACCAGTGGGGTTGGGTCTTTTTCATATACTTAATGGCGGTGTAGTGTAGATATTGATATGTGTCATTGTCTTCAGTATTGGCTCGAGAGAGAGCAAAAATTACAGTTCCTAAGAAAGATAAAACGGTATTACTTACTGATAAAATAAGAGGCCTAGAATATTTTGTAGTCTCCAGATCATTTCAGCAAGATCTCTTAGTAGGATAAAATGATTTTACTCTCTACATTTCAAGTTCTACATGCAGAAGCTATACGAAAATGCTATTGTTCGAAAGCTTAGCACACCTGACATTTTTTTAACTTTTGCCTACAATCCACAATGACCTGAAATAGCTACTGCTATCGTCCTGACAATGATACTTGCGTTTTCGCGTTGAAACTCAAAAACTGAAGTTGGATAGATTCAAGAAAAAGTATTTGGCCTAAAAAATCCATTCAGAGGGAGTATGTTTCGTTATTATGGAAGCAAATAACTATCAAAAAGACAAGTATTCTTCATTGAAAATAAATCTGAAAAATTTTTATTTGAACGTCTAATGAACTTAGTTTGCAGCAGCATTTGCTGCACAAGCCAGTAGTATTATTTACATTTTTATTTTATTCATGAAATAATTCTAATAAATGTCACTCGAGGTCTGAGATTGCTATAGATAAATATACTATAGGGAATAAAATTAATTTGTATTAACGCTATATCAGATTTATTATTTATAATGAATTAACAACTCATAATACCCATTCCCGTATGGTCGATTTTTTACTGACCTTAATATTCCTTGACTTTCATGCTTAATTAAGCATTATGCTTTCTGATTGCAGGGGACTTGCTCCGCCTGTTATGTCTAAGTAGGTAAACATTGGCTTTCCCATTATATCGACGGAGCTGTGTAGTTGTAGTTGACATAACATGTTTTTCTGGATTCTAGTTATGAGTTCACAGAATTCCGAAACATAGAGCTTATTTACTCTGGTTGCACAAACACTTTAGAAGCATGCTGAAGTAGAAATATATTGTGGATTGCCATTTTCTTGCCCCAGGGGGCTGAATTATTACTAAATATACGTAACGTATGAACAAAATAAATATTAAAACAGATGTAATAATTAATATGACTGCTTCAGTGCTTAAGAGCTGAAAAAAACTGATTTATTTATGAGATTACGTAACTAAGCGCAGCAGGATTCTAAAGTACAAGACCTCCACCTTACGCAACATTTAATATACTAGACACATAGGCTACTGGTACGTTGTATTATATACAGGGTCCAGAGTTATGTGGGATAATACAGAGTGTTTCAAAAGTGATGATGAAAAAATTAGGGATGAGAAGTGAAAACGAAGAGAAGCAAAAAAGTTCCAGTAAACATGGATCCTCATATTAACCGTTTACGAGACAATACCATTTTGTGCTGGTTGGGGCCCGCTGAATACTAAGTACTAAGTCAAACAAAAGGAGTGACAATTTAATTTAATTTATCTATCACGATACAGTAAAATGCACAGTTTTGACTTTAACACTACAAAAATGTGATTGAATATGCACAAAAGAAACTTCTTTCAATAAAACACAGCGCTCAACACAATTAAAATTTTACAAAACCCTAGCAGTTCCATTATTAACTTACGGCTCAGAAAACTGATCATTAAACCGCGCATCAAAAAGAAAAATTAAAGTAAGTGAAATGAAGTTCCTACGAGGTGTTGCCGGTTATACTTTATTGGATCATCAAAGAAATGAAAATATCCGACAATTACTAAATATTTTTAATTTAGAAGAAAATATTAAAAATCAGAAACGAAATTGGTACCAACATATTACAAGAATGACTAATGATAGATTACCAAAACAAATTATGGATTATGCACCAACAGGATATAGAAATGTCGGAAGACCGAAAATAAGATAGACAGTTGATTTAAACCTTGAAGACGAAATAGGCCAATAGGCCTAATCCCTGTAGCTGAAGAAGAAGAAGAAGAAGAAGAAACTTTTTTCTTTGAACAACAGAAAAGTTTGTGGATAAGCAAGGTACTGTACAGTATGAACATGTTAATTGAAGAATTTTGCAGCAGGTGTTCAAAATGCATCTGGTCTAGTCTTCTCCACAAAGACCCAAGAATGCGCTCGAGCAATTCTGGGTCATTATTCATTTGCTGGAAGGCATCTACAATCCTATGCTGCAACTCTTCAGGTGCGGTGATGTCTGTTATGCAAACTAATTTTCTCATCAGAAGTAATTGCTAAATTACTATAATTTGGTTTAAGAGACCATTACTTGCTTTCAGTCATCTGATGACTCGTTTATTTCTAGGGTTCAATTAATAAAACTGTTTGTTGAGATACTTTCAATTACGATGGGTATAAATCTGTGGTTTTCCCCACAGATTTCGGAACATTGGTCTTTTGCATAACCCCATACACAAAAATCCAAAGAATTTCAATCCAGTGATCTAGGTACAGGTCCTCCACTATTTATTTATCGTTCATCGTATTGTCCGTTTAGATATTATCTTCTCACATTTACCGAATCTCACCGGACCAGTGGACAACAATGACGTCACGCTGCAGCGAAATAGGAACAAAACTGCTGGAAGGTTCGATGCTGTCATGACGGCTGTACAAGTTGTTATCTGTGCTATGCTAGCAAGATTTTGCGAAATTTCCGTACTGTCATCTCGTTCAAAGAAAAGAGAGCATAAACAATTTATTTCTTGAACCAGTAGTGATACCTGGTCCGTTGACATGATTGCTCATAAGCCATTAGTTGTGCTCATTACAAACAATACAGCAGAACCAAAGCAGAACACACCGCCATGACACAACAGTGCACGATGTCATTCGTCTGCTAATTCCCGCCCTACACAAGAACCAATCAGATTCACTGATGGCGGCTGATGGAGACTGTCACCACCTCTGCAAGCTGATGGAACCGGCGCGACACCGGTGGAGCATCAGTGACGTCATAGTTGAAATTCAGTATACCGTGATGCTGTCAGATTGCTCAGCGCTGAGATTCGGAATACGCTCATAGAAGGAAATGAGATAGGGAGAGTGCGGTATACGTACGAAGCATGAATTTTGCCGCTTTGCCGTATCCAGGCGCTCGGTTCACTGGTTGCCCAATAGCAAAAAATAAAAAATAACTAAATAATAATAATAATAATAATAATAATAATAATAATAATAATAATAATAATAATAATAATAATAATAATAATAATAATAATAATAAATAAATAAATAAATAAATAAAAAAGAGGCATTGTTCGATATAGGTTAATTTTCTGACCATGTTTATTGGACATTTTTTGCTTCTTTTCCTTTTTACTTCTCATTCCTAATTTTTTTACCATCACTTTTGAAACACTGTACATGGATTCAAGAGGAAGTAATTTATAACTATAGACCAGGGATACAGAACTTGCGAGAGAGGGGTGGAAAGCATGGGGAAAACGTTGGTTCCGAGTCCACAGTCCACCGGCGTTGAATGACGTATCTATGGCCCGTACGCAATCACATATTAAGACAGACACTGAATACAAATCCCCTCCCCTACAAAGTCAGTGACGCGGGGATGGAAGGAAGGGATGAGTGACGTATTCCGATGAGTGACGCAACGCCACAATTGTCGCTCAGTTCTACAAGTCTGCAATAGACCCTTGACCAGAAATGTCAATCTTATTTGCTAGAGGGCGTTCAATTCTGTAAAGAGGCAACCCACTGCATATTGTAAGCTAATGTTTGTTTACAATGAATTTTAATTTTAATTTTAATGTGTCATATATGGCGACGAGGCGCTTAACGTGAACTAGAACGAATATACTGCTTGACGTGAAGTTTAAATGGCTGCAATTGCGTAATTTTCGCCCGTGATTCTAAAACATTACATTTTATTGATCAGTTCATTTTCTTCGGTGCATTGAAGTCTCTACGACTGTGATTCTGATACCATTAGATGTTAATCGGAATCCTCTTGTTCTGATGATTTCATTCAGTGTAAATTCATATTAAAATCGATTTTAAAATTTGATTATTTATTGTAAGGGTTCACATATCAGGAAAACAACTATAAAATATCTTTTTTTTCTAAATAATTAAGTACCGATACCGGTACATACAGGTACTATAATTGTCTTTGACGTAATACACTTTGGAGTAATACTCTGCTAAAGAAAGTCGTAATTCAATAAGAAAATTGTAATAAATATTATATCAAAATTGAACTACCCGCCTGTAAAATTTTTATTGGATTTATAGTTTTGGTTTAAACATATTAAACACTTTTTAATCTGTAGTCACTCGCAATTTTAATTTTATTTTTGTCTGTATTGGAATCCCCTCCTGAGCACGAGTCTTACTTATTCAGAGTGGGCTAGTTTATCGTTCATTGTATTAACTTGCATTCATTTAAAACTTACTAGCAATAAAATAAATAAATAGGTAAATGAATAAATAAATAAATAAACAAATAAATAAATAAATAAATAAATAAATACGTAGACGCTGTAAATATGCTGTTTAGGCGTAGTTCTTCGAGTAGCTCTTATCATGGTTTATCCTAATAATAATAATAATAATAATAATAATAATAATAATAATAATAATAATAATAATAACAATAACAATAACAATAATAGTCTAATAATGATAATAACAATAATAATAATATATTTATTTACTAATATTTATTGTGTTGTACAACAGCCTGGGGCCAATAACAGTTCAGCACAAGATAAAATTTAGCACAAGATTTACAGTGAACAAGGAATTAGAGAGACAGTGCATACAAATAATTATTAAAATTAGAGACAAGTAAAAATAAATAATAATGACAAAATGAATACATAACTGCAAAATACATTATACAGAAAATCTCAAAAACAACACAAACAAATGAAATTGAAATGAATGAGATTTTGATTAGTATGCTTATTATAAGAATAACCAAATAATAAACTATACATTAAACGGATCTGAATTAATACAATGTAAATTGGCAGCTTTCATGCATCTGACAACTGGAGAGAGAGATTTCGGCTTATAGGTATTAATAATAATAATAATAATAATAATAATAATAATAATAATAATAATAATAATAATAATAATAATAATAATAATAATAATCATAATAAACTTTTCGGGATGCGCCCTGGTACTATTTTATTTACGACTACATCTCTGCACCAGTCAAATTCATTTATTATTATTCTTTATATGGGCAGGGCATGTAGCACGTATGGGCGAATCCAGAAATGCATATAGTTGGAAAGCCAGAAGGAAAAAGACCTTTGGGGAGGCGAAGACGTAGATGGGAGGATAATATTAAAATGGATTTGAGGGAGGTGGAATATGATGATAGAGACTGGATTAATCTTGCTCAGAATAGGGACCAAATGCAGGCTTATGTGAGGGCGGCAATGAATCTGCGGGTTCCTTAAAAGCCATTTGTAATTAAGTATCCTCTTCGAGACTGTAAAATATTATTACTTTATTCTTCAATACTAATTTCATTCGTACTTTACGTTTATCATGTGCGTCCTAGCAAACAGTGCAAGTGACAATAGCTTTGTGTATAGTCTATGCTGCATATAGCGCAAAAGGAGTGCATCAACTGTTACTCACGCCAAAGCTACTTGAAACCACGACTCTGTTCGCCAGCTTCCGAACTGATAACGTCCAAATTACAAGCTTCATAAAAACATTGACGAATCACTATAGGCCTACCTGTATCCACTCTGCGGTAGCTGAATGGTCAGTCCTTGAGCCTATCACTACCTCTTATTCTCTGAGTCCCACGCTGTACCGCTAACGTGCAGAAGACAACGATGGTAATAATAATTTTGTAGAAACATGTTCCGTCTCTTGAGATGCAAATTTGTCGTTAGTCATATTATGGTTCCAAATAATTCCACGATGATTCAACTGAACGATAAAGCTTCATTGTTTTATATTGACAGGTAACAACCATGCAACGAATCTCTCTTCGCATGTGGCTGGGATCGGCCTTAGTTGTGACAGGTCTGATATTTCTATGCAGCTCGAGCAGCCTTTTCGAATTCATCTTGCGAAAGGTAAGGAAGACAAAATCGTATTTCGTAAAAAGTTTATTTGAAACTCTAACAAATATTGTCTGATAATTTTCATTTTAAGGGTCTTGGAAGGAAAGAAGATATGCCCATTTTTAGCAATTTTATGGTATATAGCGTATTCTATATGTGTCAAATGGAAACTGTCCAATCACAAAAAGTTTAAAAGTGGAAATGTCCGTGTAAGGTAACATTAAACATTTGGTACACTGGCTAAAAATCAGGAATGTTCAAGCATTGAAACTTATTTTTCTCGACAATGCTGTTTTGTAACGTTCCTTGTATTCTTCCAATACCCTTCATGTACTTTTAGTTTAGATTTTAAACTTATGTATTGGTTGGGTAGGGTTAGGTCAAAAATGCAGAACTGACAGAGAAAGGAGTGGACGCATGGGGAGAGCACTGGTTCCCTTCCCATAGCATAGGGAGTTGAATGACGTCTCCACAACCATGCGGCGGATAACAACAAAATGGTGCTCACGAACAAAACGACGGAAGTAGGCTATTTCAGACTACAATAATTATAACACTAAACGTAACCAAGAAATTCGGGTTAAAGGCATTAGGGTCTACATAATATAATGGTATGTAAAAGAATACAGTACGTTTAAATGTAAGAAAAAGATTTGGAAATACATACTTAAAAGCATAATTTCTCATTTCAATTAAATCGGTTGAAATGAACTCATGATACAGAATGATTAAACAAATGATATTCTTGTTGTAGTCTTAGTAGATTAGGGAAACTTCAGTCGTGAATAAATATACTGACGTACTTCCTTTCAAAACATATTGCTATAAAAATCAGATTAAATATCTTACCCTTTCATTGGTATCTAGGCCTGTATAATACGGTTATATGTAAAAACTGAAGCGTTCATAAATTTAAGAAAGTGTGAAAGTACATAACTTCTAGTTTAAATGAAATTGAATTATATTGATCTCATAATAAAACTAAAACAAATCTAATTTATCATGTGAATATAGAGAAAAATCACTCCTATAGATCATTTGGCTCTGGTTGAATATATAATAGTAAGTGTATGCAGTGAAGAGTCACTAATGCACAAAAAGGAATATGTTGATTTCTTTGAGCACTATGAAGCCAAGACGCAGCGCTGGTCACCATGTTGAGTCCGAGTAAACGAATCAAAATCTGTTTTACTATCAAGGAAGTTTTATGGAAAAAAATGTTTTCTTAAAATAGCTATAACCTTTCAGTCTCATTTGAAATGTAGCCTATGGTGACAAAAATAAATCTCTCACGTCTCGATTGCTGTAAGCTTTGTATTAAATTCATAAGGTGAAATTGTTGTTCAAAATGATTAGTTTTCTGAAACTCTCCATAATTCTCACAGAAGTTCTCTGTGCCTCTTTCATAATATTGACTTCTGCAAATATCTAGAAGATCTTCAATAGGATACAAGTATCGCTGGGAGTAGCAATCGTATTCGTGCTTCAGTGGAAGTTTATACTTATATCTTTTTTCCGAGTTCAAATTCATTCTTCTTATTCTTCTCCTTTTCCTCCTAATATCGGATCTTGAAAGGATAGTGACACTTAAATCCTGGGTACGATGTTGTGATTGCAGGCATTGGTATTGTCTCCGTCTTCTCTCTTGTTTGAAATCTGGAGGGCGCCGCCATTCAATATAGATGTGAAAGTCGTCGTCTTCAATTTGACCAATCCTCACCAATTCTTGGAAGAGGATTTCAAGCCACAGTTCGAGGAATTGGGACCATACATCTTATAGTGAGTAATAATTGGTTTTTATCTTTTACTAGTTGTCCTAAAATTCATTTCCCAGAAGATTACTCAGCGAATTGATTAAATTTTCAGGCCTGAATAGAAGAGAGGACAACAAACATTACCAATTGCTTTATTTGCTACTACTTCTCGGAGTAAATTTTTCCAAGTAGATATATTTAGGAAAGAGAGGTCTTCGAAGTCAGGAGAGCGTGAAGCTTTCGAGTTCGGAAGCCATTGGCTTTTCCTGTAATTATAATCCTCATTTTTTGTCTCAAGTTATATTCCAATTCCTGTCCATGCCCTTTTCGCTTACACTGCATTATTATAAAGAAACGCACAGTAGGCACTGTGCACCAGTGATGGATTTTAGGCGACCAGCGCGAGCCGAAAGTACGTAAAAGCTATAATGCCTGTGTTATGCAGTCCGTTACTGATCAATGTTTACCTTCTTGTCTACTTGTCTCAACCGGGGAAGGTGGAGTGGGGAGTTAAGGGGAAATCTGTAGTGACTCAATGGAGTTTTTAGTGCCCAGGCCTACTACAGTCTATGTTTTCCATTGTTAAATTCCAAGAGCAACAATTGGCTTTGAAAATCCCCTCCCAGATGAAAACAATAGTACAACGAACCTTCAAAACAATGTCCAATGCTTGACGAAGAAAATAATTCATTTTACATAGAGACCTATTAATGTTCAACTTACTACCCAACATTGTATCCTCAATTTGAAAACAGTTTATAGACTTCACCCCAACTTTCCAACCATCGCATTGTGATATACGGAGTGAGTAAAAAGTATGCAACAAAGCTTGCAACTTTCGTATTTCTAATTTTATGAAGGAACTATTTATATAAAAGTTCTAGGATGTCAAAGAAGGAATATTTTGAACATATTTTCAAGTACTATGCTTTTCATTTATAAAGAGTGTGCCAATGAGTCTGTTTTTTTAAATGGCACCATGTACATATTATTTCCCCCTTTTTTTGTATTCTTCAGGCCTCAGTACGTACAAAATCATATATATTTTTTGCCATTTATAAACTATTCTTTTGTAAAAATTACCTCTTTTGATGTCAATGTATGTGTACTGAATAAAGGGAAATTTTAATATTTCAGTACATCAATTTGAGGAGGCTTTGAATTAAACAATTGCAAACAAAAGCTAATAGAAACAAGTGAATAAAGCTAATAAAAACAAATGAATAACAAGGTTAAAAATTAAACAATTTCAAAGACAGATTTATGCATTGTTTGCAGAAAATGGAGGCCATTTTGAGCACCTTTTGTGAACTGAAATCAACACGTGATACAACACAATGCGAATTTTGGTTTTAATGGGTTTTCTTGCTTTAAAATCCATATATTGTATTCCTATTGCAGTTAAATTTCAATGGTGCATATCCTACAATGTGTCTTTTTTAAATTATAAGTTTAAATAATATTAATATTGTCAGGATCGCTGACAGAATTTATGGGCCCCTATGCAATACTGTACTCAGACCCCCTTGAAAAAGTACCAATTACAACAGACGTCTCCAAAAGCCTTCTCGCGAGTAAACCCCTGAACGGAACCGAAGCCAGTACGTAAAGAGCGCGCTCCGCCTCACCCATTTCCACCTGTACTGCACGCAATGTTTATGCGTAAACAAAGAGCAGTGGTGGACTGCCATTATCATTGTGTTGGTCGGAGTGTTCCACCGTTTCATAATGTCTTCTAATCATGGACGTAGTACATTCAAGGACGAATAGGAAGATACATTTTTTGTGTTAGTGGGGAGAATGTGAAATGCTTAATTTGTTCGAAAACTCTTAAGGGTGTGTTAAAATTCAACATGCGACAATACTCAACTCTTCACAAAGAATATACAGGCATGTTGAACATGTGAAAATAATTTATTTTGGGGCTATCTGTATGATTGTTGGTTATACATAATAATCAGTATATTACAGTACGTTTAAACTCAGTTCCGCATGACAAACATACAGTTTTTCGTTTAATTTTAGGTGAAATACATAGGCCTAAAAATATTTTGATACATATAAAACAAGAAAATACAAACACAAATCACATATGTCTTAAACAAAAAAAAAAGCTTCCTGCTAGGTATGTTCTAGATTGGAATATTGGAAAATCAATGAAGCCCTTTACAGAAGCATCATTTGTAAAATTGTGCATACAGGTCGTTACTAAAATACTGTGTCCAGAACAAAGTCGAAGTTTAAGAAAATGTAATTGTTTCCAATTATAGTTCAGAGAAGGAATTGCAAGATTGTAAATGTAATGGAATCTGAAGTCGAAACCACAATTAATTAGTTTGTAGCTTACTCACTTACATTGGACGAAAGCACAGATAGAAATTACAAAGCTCACCTAGCCATTTTCATCCGAGGAGTTAATTTTACATTTTACATCTGATTGTCTTCTGGATGTAATTACAAAATACAACTGGAGAAGATCTTTTCCAGGCACTGAAAGGCACCATAGAACAGAAGAGGTTGAATTTGCAATGGCTTGTGTCAATAGCAACAGACGGGACTCCAGCTTCATATTATGTCGAAATAATATACAAACGTATGGTATTTCTTATTCTTTTGATGTTATTATTTGTAACCATAAGCAGACCTTTGCCGCGATCCCCCACTGATCGCTCCCATCTGTTGAGGTACGAGTCTCTCCCCCTTCTCTAGCCTTACAGCACACTGTGTTCGGCGGACAGCATCGAATGACGATACGCTTTTTGGAGACCTCTGAATTACAAGTTACCAGTTATTCTAACCATAATAATTATTTGCAAAATAATAAAAGATAAATCCATACACAAATACGAACCTAAAAATATACACTTTTATTACATGAAACCTTTTAGCAAAACTTCACATTAGCACAATTTATTATATTCATAAAACATTATTCATAAACACCTGTAATTTCTAACTTGCAAACTACTCTCCTTGACTTCATTGATGCAAAATCATCAATTATATCATCAAAATTTAAAAACCTAGCAAGATAGCTCTCCAGACTAAGGAGGCCAAGGTTACTCTGTCGTTCTTGACACATTGTTTATCTGAATATATTTTTTATTTTATTCATTTTGCTGAAGGTTCAGCATCAGCAATTTTCACAGGAATTATATAGAATATTCTAATGGCTATGCAAATATTTCCAAATAAACCGACCAGTTTCAATTCCCTCAGACTATTTAGGAGATTCATAGGTTTCAGTGGGGTTGGTTCTAAATTAGAGGCATGAATTGATTTTAAATATTTGGGCTCATCATTGATCTCTTTGTTAATGTCTTCATAATATTTTTCTAGATTAGATAAATGTTAAGCACAGAAACGCCATTTCGTAATTTCAATTAAGAAACACGCCAAACGAATTAATTATCTTTACATCAAAAACGGATGCTCCCTGGACCAACCTTTTCAAGCAGTCTACCACCAATATTAATATCTTCTAATTTTTTCTGTCTCTCTTTGTGCTTCTCAGCTCCCGACTTACGTCTGTACTTGTCCATTATGCAGTTACACTGTAATCGGTAACATTAATGAACAGAATTTACTAGACAAACGACAACCAAAAGACGAAAGTTTCGACACGAAACATACAATGTATTGAAAAGGAAACGTGATCCTGTGACTTCGGTTTGGAAGAGTCCACTAGCATATTGTGGTGGGCCAGCCAATAAATAATTGAACGTGTTCGGTACAACTGACGGGAACATAGTTCAGGCAAGTGCTGGGGCTCTCAAGTGTCGTGTAGGTGAATGTTAATGCGGGAAACCGATATTCAATTATATAAAAGTCAAATATTTACACATGAAGTGGTAATTTGCATTAATTCTACTGTTGTTGAGTTAATATGTCAAATTTATGTAACAAATATTCTTACAAAATTTTATAGCACTCGTATGTATCTACGAATAATTATTCATAATAATAAAAAGTAATCAGACTCACTTAATCTGACGGGCCCTTGTTGCTCACGGGCCCATATGCACTAGCCCCCTTTGCCCCCCCTTCTCGGCGGCCCTGAATATTGTTATTTAATTGTTTTATTAGTTTTTTTTTCACTTGTTTCTATTAGCTTTTGTCTGCAATTGTTTCATTAAAAGCCTCCTGAAATTGATGTACTGAAGCATTAAATTTTTCCTTTATTCAGTATACACACATTGCCATCAAAAGAGGTAATTTTTACAAAAGAATAGTTTATAAATGGCAAAAAAAATATGATTTTGTACGTACTGAGACCTGGAGAATCCAAAAATGGAGAAATAAATAAATGGTACTATTAAAAAAACTCATTGGCACACACTATAAATAAAAAGCATAGTATTTGAAAACATGTTAAAAATATTCCTTCTTTGATACTCTACAACTTTTGTATAAATAGTTTCTTCACAAAATTAGAAATAAGAAAGTTACAAGCATTGTTCCATACCTTTTGCTCAATCTGTATACCGAAAAAGCATACTTTACACCAGCGGTGACCAAAACTCGAACGGCAGTGATTATGCGCGAGAGACAGTCTATGAAGTAAAGAGATGGGGCAGAGGTACTTGGCATGAAAACTACAACCAGTGGTTGTTCGTGCACTAACATTGAGTTCTTCATCAATCCGCTAATAAAAATCGCAAGCTGAACACAATCAGAAATTTCCTGAATTCTCTTCTGGATATTTAGTCGAGAAATGCGCAGTTTTTCAAAATTAATTAACAACTTTCATTGGACAAATTATTTCAGCCACCTTGATCTTTACGCTTTTATAAAACTCTCCTTCGTTGGAAGCATTAAGAGAACGAGCTATTTCGTTCGCCACTAGATAGCTGGCTTCCTTACATTTATTTGTCATCTTTCTCTTCATAACGATGATTGAAGGCTGATTTTAGTTCTTGGAGTTTAACAGCTCGTTTCATTACTACACTAGCACGTAATATTTAATCAGTTTCTCTGTATTATTATTATTATTATTATTATTATTATTATTATTATTATTATTAAATCAATAACTAGTAAATAACTGATAATAGTCATCAAAAGATTTTAAAAAATTAAAATGGAGATATAGCGTAGTCTAGCAATTATTTTATCCTTCAAGGGAAGATGTAGGCCTATATATTCAGGCACGTATATAAGAATTATGGTAACACTTGCTGGTAAATGATAATAATAATAATAATAATAATAATAATAATAATAATAATAAAAAGTAATAATAGTAATAATAATAGTAATAATAATACAATAATAATAGTAATAATAATAATAACAGTAATAGTAATAATGGTAATAGTAATAATAATAACAACAACAACAATAATAATAATAATAATAATAATAATAATAGTAATAACAGTAATTATTTTATCCTTCAAAGGAAGCTGTAGGCCTATATATTCAGGCACGTATATAAGAATTATGGTAACACTTGCTGATAAATAATAATAATAATAATAATAATAATAATAATAATAATAATAATAATAGTAATATAATAATAGTAATAATAATAATAGTAATATAATAATAGTAATAATAATAACAGTAATAGTAATAACAGTAAGAGTAATAATAGTAATAATAATAATAATAATAATACCTGTTATGCCTGTGCATTCAGCGTAATGCCCTGTAATGTCGCTTCTATATACTACTACTAATTGAACCGTTGAGCAAAGCAACATGTTACATTTTCTCCGACAGAACAGCGAATAAATTCCTCTTCCCATTCTGTACGAAACCTTCTGTTCCTGCTAGAGACGAGGGTTTGTAGAGCGACATGGTACCGATATTGCTTACCTTCAGTACGTGTCCACACCTGTGGAGTAACGGTCAGCGGGTCTGGCCGCGAAACCAAGTGGCCCGGGTTCGAATCCCGGTCGGGGCAAGTTATCTGGTTGAGGTTTTTTCCGGGGTTTTCCCTCAACCCAATACGAGCCGGTGCTGGACCCCGGATTCATTTCACCGGCATTACCACCTTCATTTCATCCAGACGCTAAATAACCTAGATGTTGATACAGCGTCGTGAAATAACCCAATAAATTCAGTACGTGAGCGAGACAGAGAGCAATGTACAGAAAACTCTCCTTACCAGTATGAATGTCTTTGATTACACGATGTAATCACGACACCCGCTTTGGTCACCGCTGCTTTACACGTAAGAGATTGAATAATTCTCAAAACTTACATGACTTGGCTGTGGAGAACCACAATTCCGCGGTTGTGACAGGACGTAAAGTGATATTTGATACCAATATGTGGGTAGAGATTGTAAATGAGTATATTATAGGACCATAAATTTTGACGCGACGTCTCGTCTTAATGCCGACAACTATCTGGTATTCTTGCTAGAGGGTCTGCATGAACTGTTGGAAACTGTTCCTCTTAACATCAGACTAGGAATGTGGTTTCAACATGCTGGAGCACCAACTCACTTTGGGAATGAAGGTCGAGGTGAGCTTGTTGCTTGGCATCACGTAGTCATCGCAGTTTGTGAAATCAGTGGAATGCTTGGCGTCTTTGAGAGAGCAAAGGTCCATTCGCAATGAAAATTAAACATAACGTAAGCGTTAAGTTAAAAATGTAAACGTTACGGTAAAATGAAGAAGTCATACCATCATTCACGATGGGAACATAAACATAACCACAAAGATACTTGGTAACCATGAAAACAGAACAACGACGTCATTTCTTCATATTCTGTCGTATACTTCAGCCAAATACCTTACTATAATAATACCGGATAGCTAGCAGTTCTATGCGCGAACGACGCTGGTGCTGCTACCTAGTCGGCCAATGTGGAGATACTCGCGAAACAAGCTGTAATCAACTACAATGTATATTGTTTCTGGGCTAGTTAATAGTTTTATTAATTAGTGCTGTGTTAAAATATCAGGATGTATATGTGCTGTTTGTAATTGCTTCAATTACAGCATTACAAATAGTCCAAATCGTACTTTCGATTTCCGAGAGTTCATAAAACGCGAGTCAACAAAATTCTTTATTAGGCCTAATGCCTTTGTCTCTGTGTTGATAGAACAATAAAATTAGCTTTTTTATTTAGGCCTAATAAATGAATAGAAGTTAAAATATATTGGAAATTTTAAGGTTTTAGCAAATTAAGTTTTATTGTTGTCCACATGCCTGTACTAATTTTATTATTACAAGCATCAGATTACTACCATTTTTATCTTTGCAGTTATCAGCAATGGGTATATAAAGCGTTATTGTAAATTCATTCTTAGAGTCAGAATTGATTTTGTCTCACAAAAGTAAAGAAACAATATGTAACAATTAATTACGGAAATTAATATGAAGTATGCAATATTTCTCATGATATGCAGCTTTGATATAAAATAATGTTACATTATATACCCTTCAACATTTCTTAAGTGTCTCGTATATTATTCCACATTAATACCTCACATTTTAAACAATAGTCCAATTTCCGCTATGTTAATATTTGTACTTGTGGACGTAATTCCACGCCGCTCCGCTAGATGTCAAGTCCGCGATATTTCGCACTCACGTCAATGCTGCTAATATACAGCTGTCCGGTATTATTATAGTAAGGTATTTGCTTCAGCGCTCTACATTTGTGTACTGTTTGCAAATCACGTAGGGGAGAGTCGGGTAGTATCGGACATCGGGTAATATCGGACAGTGCGTTTCTTTCATCTACCACCATGTGGTAGTACCTGAATGACATGGTTACGTTTCTCTATGCGACATCACAGAAACGTAACCATGTCAATCAGGTACTATCATCGTGTGGTAGATGAAAGAAACTCACTGTCCGATATTACCCGATGTCCGATACTACCCGACTCTCCCCTAAGCATAAGCATGAAAGTTTGGAGTTTGCAAACTTTCATGTTAACGTCTAACGGCAATGTTAATGTCATTATTTATGTGAATCATTGTGAATGATCTCATTTGGTAATCTCTCCGCAAACTTCTGTGTTAATGTTACGGTTATGTTTAATTTTCATTGTGAATGGGCCTTATGGTAGAGCACCGGACGTCGGTGTACGCTTTGTCTGGAAGAAGATAATGAGCGTGTGTTCTAGTGCTTGCTGCAGGGAAGAGGATATTTTGTTGAGACTCGCTGTTTAAACACTGCAATCCTTGTTTTTTTTTTTTATAATGGGTACCTGTAAAGTTAACGGTTTATTTGTTAAATACATTCTTATTGTCAATTCTACCAATGACTTGATACCATTTTCCTCTAAAACAAAACTTCACAAACCATTTCTTTCTCAAAATAAAAATATGTCTAAAAACAAGTTACACTGCTCCATCAATATAGGAGAAAGTCTATGTTCACCTACATAGATATATTGTTATCATTAGAGATGAACAAAACTAACTGCCGCTCTCGCTCGCTGTGTTCGCTGCATTTGTCTTTCGAATCTCGGCTCGTCATTCTCGCTGCGCTTCGAGTCTCGCTCCTCATTCTCGAAATAGCATTTTGTCGGCGTGGAAAGATTTCGTAACTTTGAATAACATACAGCATTGAAATAAATAACATTATTAATGTTTAAATGAGACAAAAAGACAAAACAGAACAGTATCTTCATTATCAAAATGTTTTGGTTCTATTATATGATATTACCTATGGTTATATAAATTTTAAGAAATCTCAAATAAATTTGCATTTCTAAGAAACAAAACATAACATTAATATCTTTTTACTTGAGATTGCACACTTGATCTTAAACATATGAAAAGAAAATTCCTAGCTTCTTAATAAGGGCCTAGTAATTAAATAAAGACTGGGGGACGGATTGTTATACACTGAAAGGTGCAGATGTTTCAAATAGACCCGCGAGTCTCAACAAAATATCCTCTTCCCTGCAGCAAGCACTAGAACACACGCTCCTTAACTTCTTCCAGACAAAGCGTACACCGACGTCCGATGTTCTACCTTAAGGCTCGCTTGGTCCGAAGGGTTGTGGGTTCGAGTCCCGCCTCGGGCATGGCTGTTGTGTTTGTATTAGTGTAAGTAAAACAAAGGAAACAAATGAAAACGAAACCAGAAAACAAAAAAAAAAAAAAAAAAAAAAAGATAACTTTGGTAAACGGCCTCTGGCCGGTCTCAATTAAAAAAAAAATAGACTACTTGATTGTTTATACATATATAACAGTTGCCAAAGTAGATAAAAGTTCAACCAGGTATAAGCAACTACTGACTTCGGGACTTCGGGAGATGATCAATATCGAATCTCGGAAATCTCACAATCTGTCTTTACGTCAAGGACGCGACGTAATACAACACTGTCGTGCGGGTTTTCGGCTTTGCGGGCGCTGTTAGACTCGTTTTCTCGATCGTTGTTCATCTCTAGTTATTATACTATGTAGGTCCCCTACAATCGGCAAGCGGTAGAGCATGAAAGTCGAGGATAGGAGAACATCGATCATACGGGAATGAGTTTTTGAAGAGTTGTTAATTCATTATAAAAAGTGAATCTGATACAACGTTAATACAAACTAATTTTATTTCGTAGAATATATCTAATATATAAAATACAATAATAAATAAATACATAAATAAATGAGTAAATAAACATATAAATAAATTATTATTATTATTATTATTATTATTATTATTATTATTATTATTGATGTTAACATATTATATTTTGAATTTATACCTGGACTTTTTCGATAGCGAGACGTTAGAATCATGACATTTATATGGAATCTATTAATTTTAACTAATGATTTTAACTTCCCTTCGGTTTTGGAACACAAGATTGTGAACAAACGCAATATTTTATCACGACCCGCCACTGACTATGGAAATGAAATACTTGTTTTATTTATTGGAATTATTCTTTGGAATTCGTATATTTGTCTCTCTACCTCAAAGTGATTGCCTTCTTTTCTTTACATCAAGGACTACATTGCAACGTGTTCATAATGCGTGTGTTCGTTTCATTTGTAATGTCCGCTACTACTATCACATTCCGCCTTCTTTCGATAAATTATTGTGGCTCAGGTTAAATGAGAGGAGAAAGTTACATTCCCTCTCTCTCTCTTATACCGAATTTTGCACACCTCTTACTTATCTGTCCGATTCCACAGTCTTTCTCGGTATCATAACTTAAATACTCGATCACAATATGATAACACGCTAGAAATACCACTGCACACATCATCTCTTTATTCTTCATCTTTCACTGTTGCTACTTCTCGTCACTGGAATTCTCTGCCGCCTGAAGTCAAGGGCTGCCGAACTTTAATTTCCTTTAAATGAATATTAGAAAAATATCTTATGATGAGTTGCCAGACCTAACGCGTTGAAAATATTTAATGGAATGTGTTCCACGGTATTTATTTTTATTTTTTTTGTTGTTCTTATTTTTATTATCTAAATCGTGTTTATTTATCACTTAACGCCAAAATGTATCCCACTGTGTTGTTTTTTTATTATTATTAATATATTTTTTGTGTACATTTTATTTAATTTTCGGTTTATGGTTTAACTATGTAAATCCTACTTAATTGTAATCTAATACTAATATGTATACTAATGTGTTTATTTTTATTTTTACTGTGTACATTTTTTTATTGAATTATCGGCTTCTGTTTTTATGTCATTCGTATTTGATTCTAAAAACATTAATATGTATTCCACTATGTTTATTTTTATTTTATGAGGTAAAACTGTTATGTAACTGCCTCTTTTGATCTCATTATGTACCTAAATTGTATCAGTATGTAATTACTTAATTCCGATCCAGTTTTATGTACAACTATGTAAGCAAGTTTTAATCCTGGTTGAGTGTAAGAGAAGGCCTTACGGCCTTAACTCTGCCAGGTTAAATAAAGCCATTATTATTATTATTATTATTATTATTATTATTATTATTATTATTATTATTATTATTACATTGGGAAGATTGGTGTCCATTTTTCTGACGAGATACTCGCGTAACATCGTGTAGTCTATTACAAAACGGGAGGACAGTACCTAGTACACAGTAGAAGCACAGTCTAGTATATACAGTCGCGAAGCTTGAGTTGTGAGGGTGCTAGGAACAATAGACTGTGCAGGTACTATTTCGCATTGTCTGTAATGAGACGATATTAGCGATCCTAGTGGTTAGCAACTACCTATGGATACATATTTACTACGTATTGAGCTTCGTGACTGAATATACTAGACTGTGATAGAAATATGTTCGCTAGTCATAATGTATTGTGTCACCACCGTCTGCGTCTAGCAGACAAATTATACACGTGATCATATAGCAGTTATGACGTTGTGTAATTCTGATGACCTTTCAACCATAAACTATAATATTAATATAAGAACACATGATCTAGGCCAGGAGTGAGAACGCGTGATATATCATGGCTTGTCTCTCTCTCTCTCTCTCTCTCCCCCCCATTCTCCAGTCCGTTCTCTCCAGCTAAATCTGTGGTTTTTTTTCTGTTCTTAATATGCAGTTTTATTCTTTATTTTTTCTCTTATCTTCACTTAATTTTTATCCTCTTTATACAACATAACCTCTCCCCTTTATCTCTGTCTTCCATTTTCTCTTACATCCTCCATCTTTTATTTATTTTTTTCTTTAATTTCCTTTATTATCTCATTTAAACCTTTTATTATAACTTTCAATCTCATCATTCAAATTTAATTCCACCATTATGTATTTTAACCCCACAATTCTCGCTTATAATTTCTCTTATCTCTCCTAACTTTCTCTTAACACTTTTAATCCCTTCTAATACCTTTTAACCCCTTCTAAAATCTTTTAACCCTCATTCATCTCTAGTATTACTCTCCTCAGGGTCGGCTTTAAGCCAATTGGGCAGATTTAACCTAACAGGTTCCCGCGCTTGAGGGGGTCCAGCACTAGGATAATCCACTTTACTTATATTATTGCGATGTACCGAAATAAGTATATTTCCGTGCAGGAATTCTGCATTACCATATGATGAAGGATGTGTGGAGCGGAGAAAAATTCTCTCCGGCACCGGGATTCGAACCCGGGGTTCCAGCTCTACGTGCTGACGCTTTATCCACTAAGCCACACCGGATTCCAGTTCCGATGCCGGATTTAATCCTCTCAGTTTAAGTTCCACCTCTTAGTTTCCCTTTAGTGGCCAACCCTCATGTACTGTGTCACAGACGGCGCTCATTCCGTCGGATCCCGGCACTTAGTCACTCGTAATGAGTGCACCTCTGCACATAGTGTGTTGGACATTGTGCCACTTTCACACATCGGTTATTTTTGTTTGTTTACATAGTTGAACGCTTTCTTAGCATTTCCTAAATGCATATTTTGATTGATTTCCGTTGTTTAATAGACGTACAAGTCTATAATAAACTATATTTACCGGTACAGATACTGCAGACCTAGTCTGTGACATGGTGTCTTTCCATTTTACATACTCCATTTTTCTCCATATCTGCATTTTAAATGCTTTTAGTCGTTTCTCTTCAATTCGTCGTAATGTCCATGTTTCTGCCCCCTTACAATGCCACACTTCACACAAAGCACTTCACTAGTCTCTTCTTAGTTCTTTTCCAGAGGTCCGTAGAAGATGTTGCTTTTTCTATTAAAAGCTTCCTTTGCCATTGCTATCCTCCTTTTGCGTTCCTGACAGTAGCTCATGTTACTGCTTATACTACATTCCAAGTATTTGAAGGTGTCCACTTCCTCTACAGCCTCATTTAGAAATGGGTAGTATACCTATTAATAATTAATCATACTTTTCTGCCATCGAAAATTAAATGTATTTAATACTAAATGTGGAATAAAAAGACGAGTTAGAAAAGGAAAGAAAGAATTTCACAGCTATAATAAATAATGCAGCGTATGAAGGAATTGATATGACAAAATAGAATCTCAAAAATAAAATAATGATTTATATGAAATATGGAGGCTGAAGAATCTATAGCCGCGTCCACACCTGTAGAGTAAC
This sequence comes from Periplaneta americana, assembly GCF_040183065.1. Classification (NCBI taxonomy): domain Eukaryota; kingdom Metazoa; phylum Arthropoda; class Insecta; order Blattodea; family Blattidae; genus Periplaneta; species Periplaneta americana. Next base: position 57,439,263 of record NC_091127.1, read on the forward strand.
GGTCAGCGTGTCTAGCCGTGAAACCAGGTGGCCCGGGTTCGAATCCCGGTCGGGGCAAGTTACCTGATTGAGGTATTTTCCGGGGTTTTCCCTCAACCCAATACGAGCAAATGCTGGGTAACTTTCGGTGTTGGACCCCGGACTCATTTCATCGGCATTATCATCTTCATTTCATTCAGACGCTAAATAACCTAGATGTTGATACAGCGTCGTAAAATAACCCAATAAAATTTTAAAAAATCTATAGCCGCTAAAGAGGAAGCTGACTGAGACATATAGCATAACAGGCCTATATAATACAGAAAAAAATATAGGGTTTTCTGTTGTATCAAATCATCATGCCAGCCAGATATTTAACACGTAAAACACAACAGAAATCATGGAATAAATTCATAACGAAATAGAACATGACATACGTTGCCACCATAAAGTGACATTTAAAGTAATGAGGCAATTAAATAAAGAAATAAAAATGTAGTAGATAATACAAAATAAATAAAGGCAGATAGGCCTAAATGGCGAATGGAAGTAGGCCTATACGCCAATGGCCAAGTGCATCAATGTTGGTTTTACAATGTATCGACTTCAGTTATGATTTAAACAATAACTTAATCACAGTAATCTCTATAGGCCATATTCGAGCTGTTAAGAAAGATAATCAGTGAATAGCAGTAAAGTAAAATACCAGACATGTTCACATCTGATGATTTCGACGACAAATTAGATTAAATAAAGTTTCAGGAAAAATTTCGTTCATCATAATCTACCTTGTCATTTCGAATGCAAAGCAAATCTCTCACGAATCGGCTGCACTTACAATATTACGATTCTATGCGTATGATATTTTCAGTATTTTGAGGCATATTGCACAGATGTATAGAACAACTGCAGTTCAAATCATTCACAATCAAACCAATCGAACAATTTAATAGCATCGCTTGGGTCAAGGTGTACTAGTATTTTTTTTTCTACGTCGCAGGCTGAACGAAGACAATTAACGTGTGGATTCTAGGATATTGCACACTTTCTTGGTTTAATTGGGTCCTTGGAATGCACACACATTCCTATTTTTCTATGGGTGGTCTATGCCCTATCCTTTTCTTTATGGATATGCCATCCTTTATTTCCAGTTGCATCTACATATTTATGTCTAGTAATGAAGCCTACCGATATTCAGCGCTGGGATATAATCATTTTCGCCTTTTATTTTCCATTATGTAATATTACAGCGCCTAAAGACAAACAAACCATCACCTTAACTATCTTGTATGAGGCTTTCTGGTATTTTCTGCTTCAGATTGAACTCTGGTTGAAAGCTGGTCTCTCCCCCGCTTTCTTGATCGTTTCCTGGTGTCGACGTTCGTTTTATGGTTATATAGACTATAGAGTCTGTCCTGACAAAAGGTGTTAATAGTTTTATTTCTTCAGCTTCTATTCTTCTAAGTTATCCCAATTAACCTATCTTCCTGAGCCGATAATGAAGTTAGGATTGCCGTTATTTTAGCTAGTTTCAAAATTGTCTCTGAGCGGACTATTTAAATATTATCGACCCTATTGAGACCTTATCAGATGATAGACGTCATTAAGATATATGGATCATATGTGGAGACGAAGAGGAAGGCAGAAAATAGGAAAGGTTGGATAATGCAAATCAAGCTTTCAGGCATAACTCCCTGTAAAGTTGATTTGAATAATTTCGAGGGATTGGATAATGTTGATTTTGCAGTGAAAGACCTGCCCTTGGGCAGAAAACTATGAATGAATGAATAAATGAATGAATGTACCTAAACGTTGCTGAAATTTGGCTAACTTGACGTTTAAATTTCTGAAATTAATGCAAGGAAGACAGCAATCGAGGTAATTGAAAGCATTTACTTGTTCAATATTATTATCATTACTATTATTATTATTATTATTATTATTATTATTATTATTAGGGTTCCTTTGCCTGTTTCACAGAATGTCTGTGAGCAATTATTATTATTATTATTATTATTATTATTATTATTATTATTATTATTAATAAATCCACGAACGATTAGGGAAAACACGGGAATTTTACTCGAAGCAAGTAAAGCGATAGGTTTCGAAGTGAATCCCGAAAAGACAAAGTATATGATTATGTCTCGTGACTAGAATATCGTACGAAATGGAAACATAAAAATTGGAGATTTATCCTTCGAAAAAGTGGAAAAATTCAAATATCTTAGAACAACAGTAACACATATAAATGTCACTCGGGAGGAAATTAAACGCAGAATAAATATGGGAAATGCCTATTATTATTCGGTTGAGAAGCTTTTGTCATTTAGTCTGTTGTCAAAAAATCTGAAAGTTAGAATTTATAAAACAGTTATATTACCGGTTGCTCTGTATGGTTGTGAAACTTGGACTCTCACTTTGAGAGAGGAACAGAGATTAAGGGTGTTTGAGAATAAGGTTCTTAGGAAAATATTTGGGTCTAAGAGGGATGAAGTTACAGGAGAATGGAGAAAGTTACACAACGCAGAACTGAACGCATTGTATTCTTCACCTGACATAATTAAGAACATTAAATCCAGACGTTTGAGATGGGCAGGGCATGTAACAGTATGAGCGAATCCAGAAATGCCTATAGAGTGTTAGTTAGGAGGCCGGAGGGAAAAAGACATTTGGGGAGGCCGAGACGAAGATGGGAGAATAATATTAAAATGGATTTGAGGGAGGTATGATATGATGATAGAGACTGGATTAATCTTGCACAGGATAGGGACCGATGGCAGGCTTATGTGAGGGCGGCAATGAACCTGAGTGTTCCTTAAAAGCCATTTGTAAGTAAGCATTATTATTATTATTATTGTTAATATAATGTCTTTATAATATTTCCATTGTTATATAGTTAAATGGTGCGAAATAATAGTAATAATAATAATAATAATAATAATAATAATAATAATTGTTGTTGTTGTTGTTGTAACGTAAGTACAGCCTTTAAATCAGAATATTGAGGGTAGGCTAACATGTTTTATATTGATTTTGGAAAGCCACGCAAAACCTTCCTGTAAAAGAGGCATTTTATATTTCTTTCATATTCACAAACGAAAATTTCTCCTCCCATTGCGAACGGAAGTGTCTTTCCTTCCCAATCGACACGGAATAACACGACTTCGATACAGACATTGCGAAGGTACAAGCGCCACTGATACCACCGTTTCTGTCATGCAGGGAGTAGTAGATGAGGTTGAGGGAGGATACATTACGTCTTAACAGTGCTTGATGCTCGCAACTCGCGTTTGCATCACAACTCACTAAGTGGACACGCCTGGCTTCAGAAACAAAACACTGTGTAAGACAGGTTCACAAGAAAATAAATAAATAAATTGAGAGCTTTGGAATACTTTTTGCCAATGTCTAACTCAGAGGTTTCCAAACTGGGTGTCGCCTGAAGGTTTATGGAGTGCCGCGAACTGTTTGGTATATTTCATTATTTTGAGCTATTAACTCATGATAACTGAAATGAAGTAAGAAAATCGCTGGTCACCCCTTGCTTACCTAGCTGCCTTGTAGATACGTGTCCTTGACAGACGCATAGATGTGTGTATAGTTGTAGTATACAAGTGTAAGTCTAGTCTGCAAGATAAGGATGAGAATATCTTAACTGCAACAGATAAAATATCTACCTTACGAGACAAGTTAGCAATTTGGTCTCGGAAAGTGAAAGTGAAAGTGTGATTCGAAAAATGAAATTAAAGATTCAATTTACAACTATCTACATTACTCACAGATAAACTCGAAAGTTACTTCCCGGATTTGAACACAAACGCTTATGACTGGATAATAAATCCATTTTTGCCATATGAAGTTAGTGGACTTTCCTTAGTAGAAGAAGAAGAATAATTTGCAGAGATTAAAAACGATAGGAATTTGAAGTTAAACACAAAGAGATGATTTTGACAGATTCTGGATTTCACTTTAAGATTTTCCGCACCTTGCTAAACGGGCTCTTGTGGTTTTATTACAGTTTTCAATCACAGATTATTGTTGCGAAACAGGATTTTCTGTGATGACCAATAGGCTATCAAAACAGTGAAACGTGGCAGTTTAAAAATGCTAGATACAGAAATGCGAGTGAATTTATCCCTTATCGTCCTAACATAAAATACATTTGAAGATTCACCAAGTACATTTGAGCCACAAAAATGAAAACCTTCTCTTCTGCCAATACACAGTTATGGGTTGTTTCCCGTCTGTGAACTACAAATGGAATTGGTCCGTCCAACGTCGGCGAGGTCTGCCTAAATCTCTTCGTCCTCGTGGATGGTAATACAATAGTCTCTTTGGTAAACGATGTTCAGTATTCCTAAGAAGGTGGTTTCTCCATTTACGTTGATAATGTTGGACGTCTGCGGTCATCTCCTCAACTTCCCACTGATTTCTTATGTCTTCGCTCCTAATGCGGTCCCGCAAAGTAACTCCTGTCAGTGATCGTAGAAATCTCATTTGTGATGCGTTGATTCTATTTATCTCCTTTTGCCGCAGTGTCCAACATTCACTGCCATATAACAGAGCTGGTTTTGATATTATGTTGTGAAATCGGATTTGGACCTCTTTTCGCATTTGTTTTCCGAAGTTCCTTCTCAAGATATCATTTATTTGATTATTTTTCAATATATTTTTATTTATGTCTTTTTGATAGTTATACAAAGAAATATGACTTCCTAAATATACAAAATCTGTCACTTGGTCTATTATTTTGTTATCAACTACTATTTTTTCCCGTAGAAGGTTTTTGCCATAAACTGCCATTACTTTTGTCTTTTCGGTTGATATTTTCATATTGTATTCTTTTAAAACCGTCTGTAGTTTAAAAACAGAGCGTTGTAATTCGTCTTCAGTTTCTGCAAACAAAACTTGGTCATCTGCATATATTATTGTATTTAGTCTTGTGTGTTCGTCAATTTGTACATCTTGTGGTGCTACTTCATTCCATTCTTGAATTGCTTTCTCTAAGTATATTATAAACAAAAGCGGGGAAAGGGCACAACCTTATCTAAATCCTTGGTTAGTTACTATTGTTTCCGTATATTTGTCATGATCTAGCTTAATTTTTATAGTAGTTCTTCATAAAGACTTTATATAGAATTTAACAGATTTTCTTGAATGCCGCAAGATTCTAATATTAACCATAACCAAGGGTGAAAATAAATGTGATTGCTTTCCTCATGTTAGAACTGTATGTAAATGTTTCTTTCGTCTCATATAAAATGTTAACAATACTGGAAATATGTGTTTATCTTATTCATTTTATGAAGGGTGTGTAAGTAGTCATTTAATGTGTGGGATACTTTCAATTGAGGGATAAGGTGACGCACTAAATTTTTAGAGTTGGCTAGAGTGTCGCCATATCAAACGTTTGGAAAACACTGGTCTAACTGCTCACGAATTGGTTTTATTTCAGCGAGCGAGACGAGAAAGTCAATATAGTATGGAATGATAACTACACCGTCACCTACGAGATACTGAGAACATATTACTACGATGAAGAGAAGTCGAATGGAAGTATGGAAGACTACATCACTGCTCTGAATACAGCATCCCTGGTAAGTACAAACTGCGGCACATGAGGCCTTCCTCAAAGTTCCGAAAACACAAATTTATTCATGTTTACAAGTACAAACATTTCAAATTTTAACAAATATTTATGATTACTAGTAAACATATCTTCATCTTCCCAACTTCCGTAAAATACAGTACTTAGGCCTAATAAAAACTCAGAAAGGTATCTTCAGTCGTCTATCATTTATTTGGGTGTATTATTCTCTTTATATCAGGGGTGACCAAAACTCGAGCTGCAGTGATTACATGCGACAGACAGCCTAGAAGTAAGGAGACGAAGGAAAGGTACTTGGCATGAAAACTACAACCAGTGGTGGTTCCTGTACTAACATCTTGATCAATCCCGCGGATAAAAATCTCAAGCTTTGCTGTATCAGTAATGTCACTGCTGTCATCAAGAGCCAGTGAATAATATGCGATTTTTCTTGTTTATTTTTTTAATCTTCCTCTTGAATATAATCAGGAATTTTCTAAATTCTTCTCTCGATACTTGGTCGAGAAATTCGTAGTTTTTCAAAATTAAAAACTTCTTATGGACAAGTTATTTAAGCTGTGTTAATCATTACTCATTTGAGAAATTTTGTTCTATTAAAAGGTTTTAGAGCACGAGATATTTCAAACAGCATTAGGTAGCTGACTTCCTTACATTTATTTATCTCATCTTCTTCTTCCAGGCTATGATTTAAGACATGCCAATTCCTGGCCTTTAACATTCGTTGGCACATAATACTGAGTCAATTTTTTACAATATTATTATTAAATGAATAACTAATAAATAATTACCCTCATCTAAAGATTAAGAAGATTAAAACAGAGATAAAACCAAATAATTTTGTGCGAGATCGTGCGTATTTGCTTGGTTTCCGCACAAAACCAACCCGCGGTAAGTCTAAAATTCCACATTCAGTATTCCCAACCTAACACACAACAATTTCCCTCTTCTTACCGCTTAAGTGACATATTCATTTTACTGCTTTAGGCTTTTAACATATTATTTTTAGAGACGTTCAATATAGTAATAATTATAAATTGGAAACTTACCACTGCAATTTCACCTAAATTGCACTGTTAATTATTGTTTTTAAATATTTGTAGAAATTAAGTAAACTCTACAACTCCAAAGTTACTGCATTTCGTGATGCATGTAACATTAAGGAAGCCGTTTGTTTTAAGTTCGCATTTATAGGCTGGGGGAAAAAAAAGGCAGACGTATATCACGGCCTGCTGGAGTATAGTAAACACAGAAAACGTTTTAAAGCAACAATGTTGAAGACAGATATTTTTGTTTTCCAAAATTGCCGTCATTGAACAGAAACCAAGATGGAGATTTCATTGCAACTAGTTAGAAATTCCTCTTTCAGGTATGTAATAAACGATCTTCGCACAAAATAATGTACGACACACCAGCTGTATGTTTTCTTTCAATTCTCGGAAATTAAAAAAGCTCAACTACGTATCGCTTTTTGAAACTTTTCCTCGAACATGAAAACTTCAACGTACCGCTCTTGTAACGCATATTACTATTATCTTTCTAGAGAGACGATCTAAAAATATCAATATTCATGTACGTACAGAAGAATAATAGAAAAACATACTTAGTGGTCAGTAATAATAATAATAATAATAATAATAATAATAATAATAATAATAATAGTAACAATAACAATGATACATTATTCAGCGTGGCAATTAATGTTTCTATATACTCCTAATTGAACTGTTGAGCAAAGTAAACATATTACATTTTGTCCGACAGAACAACAAAAATGTTCTCCTCATTCTTTACGAAACCACCTCTTACTGCTTGTAGAGAACAGAGTTTGTAGAGCGACATGATACCGCCACTGGTTGCCTTCAGTACGTGAATGAAACACACAGCAATGTACAGAAAACTCCTCGTACCCGTTTGAATGCCTGTGTTTACACGATGTAATCACGACACCCGCTTTGGTCACCGCTGCTTTATATGTAGTCGCAGCCAGGACCAAATAATATGTGAGATATCTTCTCAACAAAACGTTCGGCACATGCCAACGAAGATAAACAAACGTCTGTTACTCATGTCTAGAATTTGATTACTTTGAATGCAAGTTAGGTGTACATCGGTCATATAGTTTCTTATGGAGAGGTAGTTGCAAGTCAACAGGTCACGCTTCAGTGAATCATGGAGTCGTCCCTCATACACCAGTACAGTGTGCCTACTTCTTTGTATCTGTGTGTGTAAGTCGGTGAACAACAGGGATATAAGTCAGGTCTCGCAAGCAGGGATTACCGACGACAGGAATACGAACGAAACAATTCGATAAGGAAGAGCGGGCGACAGGAAAGGTCATGAGCAGGCTTCGAGACTTTGGACCCGATACAATAAGTTTACTGTGCATGCACTATAAGTTGTTGACTCGCTGCAGGTAGAGATGTGTTGAGGTAACAACGTTGCTGTTTAGAGTAGAGTACGGTAGTATGGGGAAACACATGTGTACATTCTGAAAGTAAATATACATTGCACAATGATAATTTCAAAAGAATGTGAAAAGCATTTATTCTCTTGTCTTTTATATGCATTTGTGTTTAATTATACACAGTGTTAATGGTGGAAATAAGTGTGTAGCAATTTTAATTTTTTCACTTATCCTGTTGGTTGTATTTAGGAAGAGCAGTTACAGTACCGAATTGCAATGTACTACAAGATACATTTTCAGTGTCTCAAACGTAAATCTTTTTCGGTTATCTGCCAAACAAACTTTGTACTGTGAAAAGCTGCGCTCTACGTCGCATGACGTTATAGGAGTAAAACGAAAAAACTTATCATCATTGCAGTCTCTAAGAGGCAGTCCTTTATTCTCGGGTGACTTTATGTCCACTAATTTGTTATTTATATTACACAGTGATCCATATTCGTTATTTTGACATAAAATTGATTTCCACTTCTGTTTTACGCGTTCAGTAACCGGTGTACTTTGTGTCTCATTAATTCTCTGTGTCATTCTCTCAACTAATTTGAGGGTTTCCGGCATCTCTTGCTCTGACTTTTCTAACCGTGTAATAGTTTCAGACACAGTTTGAAAATAGGTTTGCATGAAAACCAAATTATTCGTCAGAACCTTCAAATCCAGAGCGTTTTCCTTTGCGTATTTATTGGCATTTATTCGACAGTACCTCCACCCACTGTACGCTTTACCACTATACTCAGTACGCCGTTATGCGGATTTCCCACTGACGTGCTCTATCGGGTCCGAAGTCTCGAAGCCTGGTCATGAGGCAGCTTGAATGATATTTAAGGGTACAGTCGGAAGAGAAACGACATGATAGAATCAGTCTTGCATTGTGATAGTTACATTACGGTTTTAATTTTAGTTCCACTGCTTGTGAATACGTTTCTTGTTTCATGTGCGTTTATTTTATTATGTAGTGATGGAGCCTTCCTCTCGCATAGTATCATTATTTTATTCGTAAACATAATGTTACGCGTTTAATTCGCTTCGAATTTTTCTCTTGCTACGCTCTTCATTTCCACAGGCGACGTCCCCATCTGTTCATCTTCTTGGAAGAGGCAGTACTTTCATCGGCCCGCATCTCTCGCTCCCTCGGCATGCCTACATACACACTTCAAAACAGACGGTAACGCCACCACTGTTCTTCGGTAATCGTCCCTTGCGCTAACATCACGCGTGCTGCCTCCAATTCCCACATCCATCCCCTCTCAGGAAAAAAAAAGAAAAACTGCTTAGTAACAACATTGTTGCTGTCTACACACCGCACCTTCTTGTGAGATGGATATAATATGATCTCTGGCAGAAAGATATCTTAGCGCCATCTATTGATAAATTAAGGCGTGTTCTTAAAGTAAGTTCCGTTTTCAATTATAGCCGTCGCATCGCATGCAATCGTTATTATGCGCATGCGTATTTTCTTCTTCAGTCCTCAGGCAAGTTGTGCATGCAGTTTCAGAGCTTCAGTCCGTGTGTGTGGTTAGTTGTGATGTGTTGAAATGTTTAAAATGCTCGAGCACCCCGCCGACTGTGAGATGCGGTCTATTATCCGTTTCTTGAATGCGAGTAACATCAAACCAGCTGACATTCATCGTTAACTTTGCGAGGTGTATGGTGATGATCCCATTAGTGATGGAATGGTGAGGAGATAGGTTAGGAAGTTCAATGAGGGCCGCGTCTCTGTGCATGACGAGCAGCGTACCGGTCGGCCATCTTTGATCAATGACGATTTGGTGCGTGCTGTCGATGAAAAAATTCATGAGGACAGGAACAAATTGGCCATCCCCCTTACAGCCCGGATTTGGCTCCGAGTGACTTTCATCTCTTCCTGCACCTCAAAAAGTTCCTCGGTGGTCAACGTTTTGATGGCGACAACACCCAAAATCTCATCTCGAAATTTAGCTGGGAACAAATTGACCATCCCCCCTACAGCCCGGATTTGACTCCGAGTGAATGTAATCTCTTCCTGCACCTCAAGAAGTACCTCCGTTGTCAACGTTTTGATGGCGACGATGAAGTGAAAACAGCAGTGCGGGAGTGGTTCGCATCGTAGGCGGGCGAATTCTACAATGAGGGGATAGAAAGACTTGTGCCACGACTCAATAGATGCCTCAATAGGCCTAATGGTGGAGATTATGTTGAGAAGTAACTGAAGTGTGGGGATTACAATGCAACAAAAATAGTTTGTAAATATCTTCCCGTTTACTTACTACACCCTTTTGGAACTTACTTTAAGAACACGCCTTAACTAACGCTTTCGAAAATAAATTAGCTAGTTACTGCGTTCCGCGTGCTATAACAATATAGATTGGTTGTATTCGTACTTAAATGAGACTTATGGTAGTTGAAGTACGTATGAAACATTGGTCATGCAGGATAACTTGTGTATATTGTGGAGTAACGGTTAGCATGCCTGACCGTGGAACGAGCGGGCCCGGGTTCAAATCCTGGGTGGGGCAAGTTAGCTGGTTGAGGTTTTTACCGGGGTTTTTCCTAAACCCATTAAAGTAAATGTTGGATAACTTTCGGCGCTTGAATCTGGACTCATTTGACTGACGTTATCACCTTCATCTCACTCAGATGCTAGAGAACCATAGCATTTGATAAAGCGTCATAAAGTAACCAGTTAAGGAAAAAGCTTGTTCTAAGCTTATACTACGTTCAAATATCATACTTATGCAAGGGTCAGATCAAGTTGTTCCTTGGACGAGATCGGAAAGGATGTCAAGTTCAAAGATATCTCATAAATTCAATCAGTCCTGCTTTGTAATTATCTTTGACATTCACGTTAAAGTTACCCGCCAGTATAATTGGCATGTCCTCACAACCTTTTCTAGTTAAACATTTCAAAATGAGTCACACTTTTGGAGAATAGGAAGAAAATAATTAAAAAAACATCAAAGATTCCCGAACATCGTTGCTGATAATTATTATTGCGAGATAATGCAGACAGTTACCACCAGAGATTTTTGCTCATTTACGAGACATTCTGTTGTGTAAACGTTCTCTTAAGTGTCCAAAACGACTCGGCAATAGCCTTATTTCGTTTGGGTACATTATTACTAGATTGGGATTTATTTTTCTCTTAACGTTTTCTTCTTCTGTGAAGTCCCGCATATCCTGTACGACTGCTTTCTTTAGATATGTTTATTTGTGCGTGACGTCACACACTTGCAGTTGTTTAGGTTATTGCGTCATAGAATATCAGTTGGGTAAATCAAACAAAAATAGTTCTTTTTTAATTGGTTATTTAACGACGTTGTAACAACCACTAGGTTATTTAGTGTCGATGGAATTAGTGATAGCGAGATGGTATTTGACGAGATGAGGCTGAGAATTCGCCTGACATTGGCCTTACGGTTGGGAAAATATCGGAAAAACCCAACCAGGTAATTAGCCCAAGGGAAATTTCGGATCGGCAGGCAAGCGCATTAGTCAACTGAGTTACACCAGGGGCTAAAATAGTCTCGGCTCCTAACGTATAAATCGTAAGAGGTTGGTCAAAACGGGTTGCATTTTTTAAATGTTCGCATTTATATTCATTCATTCATTCATTCATTCATTCATTCATTCATTCATTCAGTGTTCTGCCCTAGGCCAGGTCTTTCACTGCAAACCCAGCTTTCTCTATCTTTCCTATTTTCTGCCTTCCTCTTTGTTTCCTCATATGATCCATATATCTTAATGTCGTCTATGATCTAATATCTTCTTCTACACTGAACTCTTCTCTCGTTCACCATTCCTTCCAGTGCATCCTTCAGTAGGCAATTTCTCCTCAGCCAGTGACCCAACCAATTCCTTTTCCTCTTCCTGATCAGTTTCAGCATCATTTTTTCTTTCACCTACCCTTTCCAACACAGCTTCATTTCTTATTCTGTCTGTCCACTTCACACGTTCCATTCTTCTCCATATCCACATTTCAAATGCTTCTATTCGTTTCTCTTCACTTCGTCGTAATGTCCATGTTTCTGCCCCATAGAATGCCACACTCCATACAAAGCACTTCACTAATCTCTTTTGTTAGTTCTTTCTCCAGACGTCCGTAGAAGATGCTCCTTTTTCTATTAAAAGCTTCCTTGGCCATTGCTATCCTCCTTTTAACTTCCTGGCAACAGCTCATGTTACTGCTTATAGTACACTCAAAGTATTTGAAGCTGTTCACTTGGTCTACTGCCTCATTTACAATTCGTAAGTTTATCTTCTGTATTTTTCTTTCTATGATAATGCTATTTGTCTTATTTGCATTTATCTTCATCCCATACTACTCACAGCTGTCATTTGGCATTATATATTCTAGTCTAAAAACAACGTCCTGAATTTATATGTTGCCAAAAAAAGGCAAGTTAAACAAAAATACAATAATAACGGGAATAATAACTTAGTATGCATACAATAAATTAAAAAAAGGTACTAAATTAATATGTGGGCCTAATTAGAGGTGAAAATAACATTAAAGTGTTATCTCTAACAATTTATTATAAAAATGATTTTTTAATATATGTAAAGACCCCTTAATTACAATGATAACAATGCTTCTAATTTTGTTAATCAGTAGTCTGAGACTTTTCCAAATTTCCACAAAATAGCGTAATATAGTGACGCGTGTTCCCACCATCAATCCGAACACCTGTATCTCGGTCAGCTTGTATTTGACTTTATTAAGTCAACGTAGGCTCATAAATGCTCCTTTTCTCGTTGTTCACTTCCTCATGCTGACCTTCATCATGTTCAAATCTGAGAGTAGATTCGAGGATGTATTTTTTAGAACTATTATCTCTAAAAGCTATTATGGCGATCCTACGATAACTACCATTAATAAGCAAGGCTGTGGACCTCTTCATGAACGGAAAATTAATTTTTTTTTAAGTTCTTCAGCAATGAAGGAGCGAACGCGATGGTGGTATGAGTTTCTAAAAAGTTCGCCGTGAGGATAGGACCCTAAGACATGAGCTAGTGTTTCTTTCTCACTGCGGTAATGCCTACAGAGGTGAGTCCAAAGATCTACCCAGTACGGAGCCAAGGGCGGAAACATTAACTAACATTTTAAGGACCTCGCGCCATTCACTGCAGGAGAGACTTTCATAATTTCTGACCAAGAGTTAGTAGTTGTGTGTTCCTTGTAGAGTTCTACTACAATTTCTTTCTGGGGAAGCAAACACCAGACTGTTGAAGTCCGTGGCGAATTTTTTGGAAGTCATACAGATTACTGCGTGGATTAATAATTTTAGAAGTTTTTTTTGTATATGAAGGGACTTCAAGCATGGTGAGCTTTCATTTTGAGGATTTCGAGTGACCAGTGCACAAACATTACAAGATTTGAAAATGATGTTACAAGCGTTGATACATTGGAAGATGGCCTCTCAAGATGACATAATTCACTCGCAATATATCCCGATCTATCTTTTATGGTTAGCCGTAGCAAGCGTTTGAATGTCTGTAAATGAGGAAAAGTATAATGTTTTTAATTATTCTTCAAACGAGGTATAATTTTATTTTGCGAACAAATTAAACATAATTTTTGAATAGATCAGTTCTTATTTTTTAATTTACATAAAACATGTTCCAATAAATTTAAGTATTAGGTTATTAGCATCTAAAGAGGGAGTTGGGTCAGTTGTTAGCGAAAATCTGTTCATTTCATCTTAGTGACTCTCGAATAATGTTATTCGACGTTGAGAAAACCACTACAGAGCATTAATACACAGGGAGGCAATAGAAGTACAAAAAATAAATATAATATTAAATTTCCTAATTATCCCAAAATATTAGATTTGCAGTCACCTAGTTGCAGTAGGTACTGGATCCACAATAGGTCTATTTCTTGTGTGGGCACCTTCTTCAAACATTACTGTATATGTTATGACTGTATAGAAGGGCGTAATATTATTTTTCTTTCCAATGGCAGGGCCCTTAACTATGTCGTGCACTACAAGCGTGCTCACAGATGTCGCTAGTGTTGAGAAGCGTAGACGACACAGTTCGTCAGAGACTGTCCAGAGTGCAGCACAGGCGGTAGGTCTATGTTGCATTCGTAATGAATTATGAGCTAGGAAGGTGATTTTTATGTACTAAAACTAATACTTCAACTAGCTGTAGTTATAAACTAGCAACCCTTCTCTGGTATAAATAATACCGTTGGATTTAAACGCGTTAGTCAATTATAGCGAATAACGCTGTTCGTTGTTTAATTGATGAAGTTTGTCCAATTCCGTACTATTGCTTACACATTCCGCTAATGTAGACTTGTGGGGGGCTTTAGTAGGTAGTGCTTGCTTTCGAAACGCAAGTTCAAATGAACGGTGTCAACCCTTATTTACAAGTAGCAAGCGCCCTTCATGTGATTCATACTTCAATCCTTGCGACCAAGCTCTTCTCTGTTAGATTTCAGAGTGGTGTTGTGAACTATTTAACAAAAGTACTTTAACACTTTAATGAAATATAAAATTTTATTAAAAGCTTAGAACATTAAAAGTATTAAAAATATTTTAAAAATACTTTAAAACTTATTCATTACATTTATTCTCCGGGCCGTTGTGACCAAGCTTTCCTCTGTTAGATTTCAGAGTGTTGTGAACTGTCTAAAAAGTATTCTAATACTTATTATAAAATATAAAACTTTATAAAAAACTTAATACATTAAAAGTGTTAAAACTACTTAAAGGGTGCTTTAACACTTCTTATAAAATATGAAACTATATTAAAAACTTAAAAAGTTTAAAACAATTAAGAAGGTACTTTAACACGTATTATATAACTTTATTAAAAATTTAAAACTTTAAAAGTGTTAAAACTATTAAAAGAGTACTTTAACACATACTTAAAATGCAAAACGTTCTTAAAATTAAAACATTAAAAGTGTTAGAACTATTAAAAAGGTATTTTAACGCTTATAAAATATTAAACTTTATTAAAAAGTCAAAACTTTAAAAGCGTTCAAATTATTATGAAGATACTTTAACACTTACTATAAAATGTAAAACTTTCTTAAAAACTTAAAACTTTAAAAGTGTTAAAACAATTATAAACGTACCTTAACACTTATTATAAAATGCAAAACTTTATTACAGAGTTAAACCTTTAAAAGTGTTAAAACTATTAAAAAGGTACTTTAACATTTACTATAAAATGAAAACGTTCTTAAAAAGGTAAAACTAAAAAAAAAAAAAAGTTAAAACTATTGAAAAGATACTAAAACATTAAAATTACTATAAAATGCTAAACTTTCTTAAAAAGTTAAAACTTCAAAAGTGTCACAACTGTTAAAAGAAGTACTTTAACACTTATTATAAAATATTAAACTTTATTATAAAGTTAAAATTTAAAAGTGTTAAACATTTTTAAAAAGGTGCTTTAACACTTATTATAAAATGTTAAACGTTATTAAATACTTAAAACTTTAAAAGAGTTAGAACTATTAAAGAGGTACTTTAACACTTACTATAAATTGTAAAACTTTCTAAAAATGTTAAACTTTAAAAGTGTTAAAACTATTTTAAAAGATGCTTCAAAACTTATAATAAATTATACCTCATTTAAAAATGTAAAATTTTAAAAGTGTTAGATAATAGACAAATATTTTCCTTTTGTCCTTGGATGAGATTTCCGATTCTGTAAAACTGTCCATTGTGTTGCAGAGCGCCAGCTATGGTTCGAGACACTGGAGCTTATTTTCAACTTTTCCTCTATCTATGGCAATACGAATATTGGGAAAATCTGTTTTAATGAGAAAATCCTTCCGAGAGCTTTTCATCGAAGGATACTTCGATCCACTTCTCACGATGGCCTACGTCGTGCCTGGAATGAAAGGCAAAGGACAATTGAAAGATAAAATTGGCTTACTTTACGAGAGAAATGCCTCCACATATTTTGATGGCGTAATAAACCTCGGGACTGGTGTGGACGACATCAGTAAGCTGGGGACAGTGTTCAATTGGAATTACCAGAACAGAACTCCCACCTTCGAAGGAAAGTGTGGAGAAGTGTACGGCGCAACGGCGGAGTTGTTCGCCCCTTCCTCGTCGAGAGGTACGACCCTAAGCTTCTTCGTTCCCGAAGTATGCAGGTAAGATACATATGTTTATAGCTAACTCTTTACTTAATAGATAGATGCCATGGATGAATATAATAAGATGCGCAACTGCGGTCAACACCATCTATCTTCGCCGGGCCTAAGTAACAAGACCAGTGTCAAGGATCGTAGATGGTAAAATTTAGAATTACGTGATGAGTAGATTCTTCTCCACTTATCCGTTAGGGCTAGACAGATGAAAAGACAAGATGGAAGCCAGAAACTTGCATAAAAGTTAGGCAAATGATCTACACCTGGATGTAAGTGGTACGTGTGTTTATTATGCAGTGTAACCTATGTTGAACAGTGGTATTTATGGATTTTACTAAAATAATATTGTTGAATGTATTATAAAATAGTAGATAGTAGCCTAATATAATAATTTCAATTACCCGGTATCTAATTAGTTTTTGCAGACTTCTTCAATGCACTGTACACTAAATACCAAAAGAATACAACATGGATTGAATACAATTTCAATTATCTAACCCTTCGTTTTCTTTTTTGTTCTTTTTGATTTTATTTTAATAAGTTCTGTTAGGACAGTGGTTCTCAAACTTTTTTAAGGCGTGAACCACTTTTGGGCGAGATACTTGTTTTCCTGTACCGGTACCTTGTAGCAGCAGCAGCAGTAGTCTTGGTCGCTCCGTAGGGAAGCATAGGGCCTTGATGAAAGCACGGCATCGTACTCTATTGTTCTCCAACACTTTAATTTCTTTCCAGATTTTCCTTGCCTGTTTAGCCTCATCTCTAATTGTGTTGCTCCATGTTTTTTAGGCCTTCCTCTTCGTCTGTTCAGTCCTTGGGGGTTCCAATCCAGAGCCATTTTTTAGTGATATTATTTTCTCTCCTTAGTACATGCCCAATCCACTTCCATTTTCTGAATTTGATTTCTTTGCTGATTTCGTGCTGATCTGTTCTTCTCCAGAGTTCCTCATTAGTTATAATCTCTGGCCACCAAATACCCATGATGTTCCTCAAGCAACGATTTATAAAGATTTGCAATTTCTTTCCAATTTGTTTCGTTGCCTTCCAAGTTTCGCACCCGTATAGTAAAATCGACTTTACATATGAGTTAAATAATCTTAATTTAAGTTTTAAGGAGATTTGCTTCGACCTCGATTTCAATTGAATAAAAGCATGTCTTGCTTTCTTTATTCTAGCATTTACATCTTCATCTGAACCACCATTCACAGAAATTATACTTCCCAGATATGTAAATTCATTTGTAGCTTCAATTACTTCTCCTTCTATTATAAATTCTCATTTCTTTTGTTTTGTGTTTACTTATTTCCAAACCAGCATTTGCTGCCAACTCACGCAAGTCATGAAGTTTGGCATTTATATCTGAAAATCTGTGGGTTAATAGGCATACATCATCGGTATACTCTAAACCAGACCAAGACAGGATACAGCACTGTGACGTCACCTCTCTCCGCTCTGCCGTCTCGCATTCGACGTCTGTGCAGGGTCTGTGAAATGTGGACAGCAGTTTGCAGGGAGGGTGGAGAGGGTATTTGGCGTGTAAGTAGCAGTGATTTAGGCGATAAATAAAAGTGATCTGCGTTCATAACACAGTTTAATGCCTGGATATCCCAATGGTAATGTTAACTCAACTGCACATCTTGTGTTCTGATTATAAATAATTCAATTTCGAAAATCAATCTATAGCAAAGAGAGTCTCTTATGCTGGACACTTTCCTGTATCTAATAGTCACGTAGTATTTCATTTCAGTTAATTTGGCGAAACAAATATATAGTAAAATAATACAAGTTTTTATTATGCACGTTCATTTGTACGTCAAGATATCCTTTATTTATAAAGATTGCAATCACACAACGTGTTTAAAAATAATTAGAAATAATTAAACCTTTGCTGTATTTTATGAAACAAAAACGTACAAACTACATTTTCTTTTCTCTGTAATTTGGAAGAAGGCACAGAACGATTAATTATGTTGACATTTTTCTCCTTTTTTTGTTTCTTTTTTCTTTAACTAATTTATCAATATTGGGAAGCAAATTCATACAATCTCGGGAATTTGGCTTGGTAGAAATTCCTGTTAAAGTCGACCAAGTCCTTGTTGTATTTATATTTGTCCTTCAACAAATCGTCACATTGTAAATTTAACAGTTCCAATTGGTATCTGCTAGAAACATCTTTGATATTTGGGGAATAAGGGGTTGCAAAGAGCTGAAATATAGTAGAAACTGTTCTACACCTTGAAACTTCGACTGAACTGGCGAAGAAGATCTTGTAGAATTTCCACATATTCTTATGAGAGACTAATATCCGGATCACGCACTTGCGATAACTTTGAAAAATGCACAGTTTCCAGCCAGCAGTTGATTTATCCATAGAGCCAATGACAATTTTAACGCTTCAACTTTATAGTATATATCTGTTACGATGAGACCCTTGTCCTGAAGTGAGGTATTTAAATCGTTTAAGTGATCTGTTAAATCCGCATGGAAAGCCAAGTCACAAATTCAGGTTTTTTCTTGCAACTCGGGGACAGGCTGATTTAGACTAGTCATGAATAATGCTATTTCTTCTCTTAACTCAAAGAAACGCCGTTTATGTAGGCAACTTTGCATTACGATGCTCTCACCTGACGTCACACGAAATGAGGGATGTGCTCTTCCTTCACGAAAGTCACACAGTCTGAAACTGTCTTCCGCTGCTCTAAACTTTCTAGTCTTGCATTTAAACCCCACTGAATGCCACGACGTCCTCTACTAATTAAAGCATTCATTATGTCATCCATAACCAGAATAAACAATAGTGGGGACAACAGGCAAACTTGTTTAACTCCTCTTTCCGGAGAAAACGGTGCAGAGAGTTTCCCATTATGTGAGACATAACAAATATTGTTGTTATAATAATCTTTGATAATATTAATGATTTTAGTCGTGTACCTGTACCTAAACCCATTCGAAAAACACAAAACCTTGTAACATTGAAAACAACAATAATTTTACTAAAAACCAGTGGATAACCTAACTTCTGATGTACCAGTACCTATTTTCAATTCTCTTTGGCTTCATAGGCTACCCTTCATTACTGACATATTTTTCAAACATTTAAACATTTTGAATAGTAGTTTGTAACGCCAAGATTTTAACATAATAACAACCGGAGATAAAGCCGACAGATTTATAAAAAAAATAATAATAATAATTTATGGATGTGATCATTTGAAAAAAAATTTGATTCATTCCAGTGTATTAAAGAACTCATGGAAAATTTATCCAACTATCGTATTATACGAAAAATACTGATCTTTTTTTATGCGGACATGCAATTAAGTTTGCACAGTTATATTTTAAACAATATATTTTGCAGTATTTCCGGGAAGAAGCTCAAAACAATTACTACAGTCACAGATGGATACTGAATTCGTTTTCAGATAGTTGCGTTGTTGAAATTTCAAATTTATATTAAGGAAAGTCTTGTTAAAATATATAGAAACTCATGAAGTGTCGAAACAATACATTTTACGCAGAGCGTAGACCAATATTTTGTATCGAAAGAATGCAAGAGTACCTCGAAATTACAAAAGAAACTCTGAAATTTTTTATAGCATAAGCAAACTCGTATTTATGCAAAATGAGTTTCTTGTCTATGATTTCCAGAACAAAGCGACAAATCTTCTCCAAACTGAAAATATCATTGTGTGTGACGAATATACAGTTCAGATTTGAGAAGCAAATTTATCAAAAAGAGACTTTTATCAACAGTAATCTCACTAGACGTTTTCATTTATCTATAGAAAATCAAAACTCGAGCGGGATTTAATCGACTATTACACGATTAGAAGAAAGTATATAAAGATTAGAAGTAACGAAGTACTCCAATACAATAAAATATTAATTGACTTACGAAAATACAACTGTCTTCAAATGTATTATTGTACCATCTCAACATTACAAATATTACGCTAGATGCATGCTAGATGGCAGTAGTGAGCAATTCCTTCTCGTCGAGAAGTTCTCGATCTATTATACACGATGGCAATGTTACTAGTCAAGAAGACTTTGTTGATTCAGTTTTATTTTTATTAAAATGCAACATTCCACTTCAATTATCCGAATCCCTGTAATCAACGTCACTTGACAGATGATTTTCAATAAATCTTAATATTAAACAATCTCTGATACGTGACTATCCATAATATCATAGCAGAAGCTATAACATAACCTAACTAATATACACAAGTGTTAGAAAAGTTTTAATTAACGACGATGACATAAAAAATAAACATGAATAATTTTAAAAGGAATAATTATTGAATGTACAATTTTCAAATTTGAATGTGGTTGGTGGTTCAATTGATGTTATATTGGACGTGTGCGTAATACAAGTGGAACTCGTTGATTTAGGCCTACATGGTGTATTCAACTTATTCAGATTTTCCGAATGAATAATTTTAAAAGAAATAATTATTGAATGTACAATTTTCAAATTTGAATGTGGTTGGTGGTTCAATTGATGTTATATTGGGCGTGTGCGTAATAGAAGTGGAACTCGTTGATTTAGGCCTACATGGTGTATTCAACTTATTCAGGATTTCCGAATGGTACTCTTCATTTATTTTTAAATCGGATTCCAGAAGATGCATAGGTATGATCAGTGATTTTTATTAATTCTTGTTCTTGAATGCCAATGCAAGTCATATTTGAAACTGCTGTGCATCGACTGGAGTGGTTTGTAATTTTATGTATGTATATATATATATTTTTTTTTTTTGACGTCCAGACCAGCGCAGTTTCAAATGTTGGCAAACAAAGAAACAAATGCTAGGGACGCGATAAAATTAAACAAATGCTAGGGACGCGATAAAATTGTGCGATAAGCAGCCATGATTGGTTGAAATACGTCCTTTCGTACCGTTTTATTGGTCAAAAGTAGTATGACGTAGTAAAAGTGTAATAGTCACATTAATTATATTTTGCGTTATATAGGCCTAACTACTGATATTTTTTATTTTTGTGTTGAAAGCCGTTTATGTTTCTAAATACAACATAAATTTGTCAATAAGGCGTTTCTTGTTTTATTCTATAAATGAATGGGTTATTTATGAAAGGGCCTAAGTCGCTAATTTTGTGAAAATGGGTTTGTAATGTAATACTGCTCTTTGGGTGTAAGTACATCGATTTACATATGAAGAGGACTAAGTTTCACATTCTATAATGCTTAGTAGAATTTATAATACAATTTTTATTTCAGCCTTAATTTCAAAATTTCGGCCAGTAAGCAGTTTTTCTTTAACTGCTAACAATTTAGTATTCAAGACTTTGGCCCTTTCATAAATAACCCAATCAAATGATCTCGCGACCCAACTCAATTCTTTACATGATATCCATGTTAGAAGGTAGTGTAAAATACTATCTCATCATGCTGTTGGCTCCAATATGAATTTTCAGTGGAAGATGGAAAAAATAAAAGCTTAAATGCTTTACTTCTAAATGTTGTAGTTTCAGAACGGAGGGGAATGTTTCATACACGTAATTATACTTTCCGCCACTTGGTGCGCTACTAGATGCATGGAGTAATTAGTTATCCCAGGAGAGAACAGGTGGCAGCAAGATC
Source organism: Periplaneta americana (assembly GCF_040183065.1). Taxonomy (NCBI): domain Eukaryota; kingdom Metazoa; phylum Arthropoda; class Insecta; order Blattodea; family Blattidae; genus Periplaneta; species Periplaneta americana. The sequence continues at coordinate 57,461,008 of NC_091127.1, forward strand.
AATTTATACATTAGCATCTCTAACGTGTGAAACGGGAAGTAGCTTCTTTTGTTGTCATGTGATTGACCTCACCGAGCAGTTCTAGCTCCATTCGCTGATTGGTCAATCACTTATCATAACAATACACTGCTCTCTTAAACTGACTGAATCGGCCTGGTTGGCGCACTCGGTACAGCGCTGGCCTTCTATGCACGAGGTTGCGGGTTCGAATCCGGACCAGGTCATGGTATTTAAGTGTGCTTAAATGCCACAGGTTCATGTCAGTAGATTTACCGGCATGTAAAAGAACTCCTGCGGGACAAAATTCCGGCACACCAGTGACGTTGATATAAACTCGGCAGTTGTGAGCGTCGTTAAATAAAACATAACATTTAAATTGACTGAACATATTGAGAATTCAATCAATGGCTTTTCCAAAACACGTTATGAAATGTTTGATATAAAATAGCTTTACCTCGAAAAGGAAGCAGAAAAGAATAAAAGTGCATTTACTTGTTTGAAATATCTTAAACAGTAACCCTCTGAAATTAATGACATTATTTACGATTCAACCTGTATTCTGTAACAACAAACAACTAAAAATAACCAAATTTTGACTGGTGCCCTTTTAAAAATATACAATTAAATTTAAGATAAATACAATATATGAGCATTTTCCAGTCTAAGTGATTATTGTATTGTATTGTATTGTATTTATTAACATTCCATGGTATTCATACATTGCTTACAGCTAGAATATGGAACAAGTCAAAAAACTTAATACTATTATAAAGTCTTAATTTATAGTCACAGTCTAGATGAAATATATACAGACGAGATTTACAATATAGTCTACTAGTACAACACAAAGTTTTAGTATCAATTTCATGAAGTGTTATTGAATGTCATGAATTCACCTACAGAATATAAGGCGTGAGAAATTAGGTACTTCTTTAATTTGGCCCTAAATAAGCTTATGTTTTGAGTTTCATTTTTTATATCGAAAGGGAGGCTATTAAAAATTTTTACTGCCATATACCGCATTCCTTTTTGATAGCACGATAGACTTGCCGATGGAGTATGAAAGTCATTTTTTTACGTTATTTATGCTATGAACTGTTAAATTAGTTACAAAGTTTTCACGATTACATACGAGAAAGACTATTAATGAAAAGATATACTGACAAGCCATGGGCATTATTTGTAGTTTTTTTTAAATAGTCCTACAAGATTCCCTAGATTTGGCACTCACTATTATTCTAATTACTCTTTTTGTAATAGAAATATACTGTTACTATCTGTGGAATTTCCCCAGAATATTATTCCAAAACTCATTACCGAGTGGAAGTATGGAAAGTACATTGTTTTTAAGGTATTGATATTTACTATCTTTTGCATAGATCTAATAGCAAAACAAGCTGAATTTAGTTTGTGGGTAATTTCTTTAATATGATTTTTCCAATTTAACATATTATCGATTTTTAAGCCAAGAAATTTGGTTGTCGTTGTTTCTAATAGGGATCTGTTGTTAATTATTGCGCTAGAAATTTGCGAGGTTGAATTTGCACAGGATTTAAATTGAATTATGTTAGTTTTGTTACAATTTAATACCAATTTATTGACTGAGAACCAGTCACATATTTTGAAGAGAATTTCCTCTGTTGAAGACTGGAATGTGTTGGCGTTATTGGCTGTAATTACTATACTTGTATTCAGTTTCAAATCAAGAAACTTAGCCCTTATAGATTCTTTGTGATCATTTACATTAAATGTTTTGTATGAAAACTGAAGAGTATTACATGTATTAAATTTGATTGCAATGTATAAATGAACTATCTAGACCTCATCGAATTTTAGTAGACGTTTCTTTGCTGAGAATTCTTTGAAATGGATTTAACGTTGTGTCCCTACTAAGTATCCCTGCTCTGTAGCTAACCCTAGAACTTCGAAACATCACATTTCACGCGAAGCAAACACCATTTCATCGAAAACTCTGAAAATAATACATATTCTCAACATCCTACAATTATCCAGCATTAAGATAAAAAAATTTGATTCTACTGTATTTTCCACAGGTCTGTTACCATGGAATACTTGGACGACAGATATATACAGGGAATATTCGGTCACCGTTACTTTCTGGGTGAGAAGACAGTCGACAACGGCTCGCTGTACCCTGAAAACTGGTGCAATTGCGGAGGCGAGTGCCTTCCCAGAGGAGTAATAAACGCTTCGTCGTGTCTGCGGGATCTACCGATGTTCTTCTCTTTCCCCCATTTTCTGTTTGGAGATCCTTACTACCGGGAGCGAGTGAAAGGAATAGCGCCTCCCGACTTAGATGAGCATTTGTTACACATGACAGTTGAACCGGTAAGTCACACCACTCTGGATATGTTTCCATTACTATTGTTCGTCCCATAATGTCTGACAGAAGTAGAGTGACCAGACGTCCTCTTTTGTCCGGACATGTCCTTATTTTAGGCCTTTGTCCAAGGTCCGGACGGATTTTTTAATAATCAAGAAATGTTATCTTTTTCGTAACTTGTAGGCTATGCTTGATATTTTTAAATTATCTGATTTGGCGGTTTTTTTCAAGTAATTTGCCTGCAGGTGGCAGCAGCATCGACGGAATAGGTCTATACTCTTTGCCAACGATCATAACTCTATTTGCTTACAGAGTAATATTAAATTGACGTTTTGTGCAGCCTTTTTATGTATTTTGATAATAATTATAGTTCCCTTGGCTTTACTTTAGTGGAGGCAGAGGTGAAATTTTCGAACAAAACTGAAGAAAAAATGAAAATTTGTTTTTTTTTTTTTTTCATTTATATTATCTTTATTTTCATATTCCGATGTTAGTTTTTGATTTTGTGCCCTTTAAAAGTATGAAATTAAAACCAAGATAACTGTATTACTATATTATTCCCATAATAAACTAATACTTATCATTATTTATATACCTTCTCTGAACATATAAATAAAAAGAAATACTAAAAATTTCTTACAATATGGTGCATGGAGCATTTTATATCAAACAATATAAAGTTTTATAAAATTATTAATATTTACAGAACTATTGTACTTAGAAAGTTGAAACTTGGTATGTCCATTACTAATAACATACTTAGTATCCATGATCAATTTCAAACAAATCGGATACATTTTGTGGATTTTGAAATATTCACCTCTGCCTCCCCTTAACTGTAAAATCATTTTATATTATTAAGTTTTATCATAAGTATACTAGCTGTAATAAAATAGATATTGACATAATCTTAAGTATAATATGGGCCCTTCCTAAATTTAAATATATATTTTCTGTCCTCTTTAATCATTATAGTTCCCTTGACTTTCATATGTAGCTAACTGTAAAGTCATTATTATCAAGTTGTGAGCTTAAATGCTACAGGCTCATATCAGTAGATTTACTGGCATGTAAAAGAACTCCTGCGGGACAGAATTCCGACACACCGGCGGCACTGATATAACCTCTGCAGTTTATTGTTTATTGTTAGTAAAATAACATGTAGGCCTACAAAAATACAGTCGTAATTCTTCCCTGAAGGAGTAAAAACTCGTGCTCAGGGAGTTATCTAAACAGATACTTAACACAAACAAAGATAATTAACACAAAGTGGGTCAAGAAAAAAAAATACAGGAATAAATTAACTATAAAAATACAATTTCAATTTTAAGAATTTAACTTACACAGACACATATACATATTACACCAATAGGCCTATATATTCTTTAAAAATTAAATTCCTAACGCTATTTTTTAAATGTTGATACTAAAGTTTTCCAAATTTTGGTATTTTTCAATTATTTTATTTTATAACCTTTGACCAAAGTAGGTACTATGGCTAAGAGCTGTGCTTGTGAAACACTTTGGTTCGTCAAGTCGTATAAAATCATATCTTAGTTCCATATTTATGATGATACAATTTGAATTTATTACGATTTTTATGTATGATGTTTAATAACGCAATACAATGAATCTGTTTAATTTTCAAAACATTAAAATCAGTGAACAAAAGCTCGGATGAGTAATCAATTGGTTTATTAAAGCATATTTTAATTATTCTTTTCTGAATAAGTATTAGTGGTTTATTAAAGCATATTTTAATTATTCTTGTCTGAATAAGTATTAGTGGAATGAGATTAGAATTACAAGCATTTCCCCACCCTAAAATTCCATATTGGAGAATGGATTGGAATAAAGCTAAATAAATGAGACGTAAAATATTAACTGGTAAATATGACAGAAGTAAAACAAAGATATAAACTGTTTTACGTAATCTATTGCAAAAATATGTAATATTTTTGTTCCATCGTAAGTGTTGGTCGATTGTAATGTCTAAATACTTAACCTCTGAGGATTCAGTTAATATGGGACATTCACAATTTTGAGAAGAACAATCAGAATGATGAATTTTAAGCCTAAAAGAAGATTGAGGAGATTCAAGACCACTGAAGCTTAGTGAAAACGGAACAACAGTTGTTTTGGATGTGTTTAAGGAAAGAGCGTTTCCATCAAACGCGAGCGTTGTTAAATAAACTATAGTTTAAATTCAAATTTATTATCAAGTTCTATCATAATTATTTTGTAATATTAACATACTTTTAAGTATGATATAAGCCTAAATCTGTACTATAAATATTTGGTAAGAAAATAGATATTGACGTAATTTATAATATAATATAGATATAGTCCTAAATCTACAGTAAGTACATATTTTCTGTCGTCTTTTTTTCGAAGAATGTCCTCCTTTTTGAAGCTTTATGTCCTCTTTTATATCGATGTGAATCTGGTCACCTAGACAGAAGAAGTAAACAATGCCGGCAGAAAGAGAAAGAAGAATAATTGCTATTAAACCAATGGCAGAAGTCTCATTCCATGGTTACCCTGAAACGTTCTACTCTCGCCCAACTTAAAGACAAGCGTGAAACGAGATCTCTGCCATTGGTTGAGTAGTAATATACTTCTCTCCTCCTCTGCCGGTAATATTTACATCGCCTGTCAGACATTATGGAATGAAGTATAGAATCTCCTTCCAGTATACCCCAGCGCATATATGTGTAAGGGATGAGAATAAGACAGACATTTCTATCTGTAAGGAAAACGGCGAATACAGAATGAAATGTAGAGCATAAAATTATCTTCTAAATCACTGAATAAGCCACAATAATGTATTCTTATGTTCACATATTACTCCCTCCGTTCCAAAATATAGTATAATAATAATAATAATAATAATAATAATAATAATAATAATAATAATAATAATAATAATAATATAATAATAATAATAATAATAATAATAATAATAATAATAATAATAATAATGGTTTATTTTAACTGGCAGAGTTAAGGCAATTCGGCCTTCTCTTCCACTCAACCAGTATGATAGAAAATTACTACAATGCTGTGAATATAACATAATTAATACAATACAATTCAAAGCAATACAGTACTACAATACAAGGCAATATAATACATAATTAACATAATACAATGACAATTCTTTTCATCTTCACAACACCAATGAAATAATTATGTAATAATAATACTTACTGGCTTTTAAGGAACCCGGAGGTTCATTGCCGCCCTCACATAAGCCCCCCATTGGTCCCTATCCTGAGCAAGATTAATCCATAGCCCATACGTGCTACATGCCCTGCCCATCTCAAACGTCTGGTTGTAATAATAATAATAATAATACTAATAATAATAATAATAATAATAATAATAATAATAATAGTAACAGTAATGACAGTCATACCTAGATTAAATTAAATTATCAAACTCGAACACAATTATAACTTCAATTTGACTGCGCCCGTAAGAAATCGTTTAGCATTTTCTTGAAAGTGATTATTGTCTAGCAGCCCCTCATCTTCTGAGGTAGAGAATTCCATTCATGGGGGACTGAGACAGTAAAAGAGGATGAATAGTGGGATGTTCTGTGGGCAGGAATTGCTAGGGTTTGGCTCTCCTGTGACCTGGTGTTTAGATTGTGATTGGAGGATAAGTAGTTAAACCGGGAACGAAGATAATTTGGAGTAGAAGTGTGGAGAACTCGAAACAGAAGAGACAGCGAATGAAGTGATCTATGGTTACTAAGTTGCAGCCAGGATAAAGATTTGAACGAGGGTGTAATGTGGTCAAGTTTGTGAGCATTGCTGATGAATCTGATACTCATATTGTGCACACAATGCAGATTGTTCGAAAGGTCAGTTGTCAAGTCTTTAAGTATTACGTCGCAATAGTCAAACAGTGGTAGTATGAGGGTTTGCACTAAAGTCTGTTTTAATTCTGGCGGGAGGAATTTTCTGAATGGGTTAAGAGAATGCATGGTGTAGCACACTCTCTTGGATATTTCCTTTATTTGGCATTTCCAATTTAAATTTTCGTCCAAGAAAATGCCGAGGTTTCTGACGACGGAATGGTACGGAATAGTGGCATTATTTACTGTAATAATTGGGATATGTCTGTTGTTCATTGTGTTCAGTAATGTCCTATGTCCAATTATTATTGCTTGTGAGCATTCAACCTAAGTCCGAACTTTTTCGCCCATGAAGAAACTTGATTCAAGTCATGATTAATTTTGCCAATAGTTGCATCAATTTCGTCTGGTCGGGAGTGTATGTAGACTTGTAAGTCGTCTGCGTAAATGTGATACTTGCAGTAATGTAGGTTTGTAGTCACGTCATTAATATAAATGGAGAAAAGCAGTGGTCCAAGCACGGTGCCTTGAGGTACTCCTATTTTCGTAAATCGCCAAGGGGAAAACCGATTTTGTACTGAGATACATTGTTGACGATCACGAAGATAAGAGTCCATCCAATTAATGCAGTTGTCAGACAAGTATAACGTTCTTAGTCTTGCACGTAGTAGGTCAAGATCAACTGAGTCGAATGCTTTACTGAAGTCTAGTAGAGTTAATATGGTCACCTCGCTTCTGTCCATTGCTTCTCGCATGTCTTCTGTCACTTTAAGTAGGGCAGTTGTTGTACTGTGTCCTGTTCTGATACCAGATTGGTGTTCGTTGATAAGTTTGTACGTGTTTAAGTGGTCTGTCAGTTGTCGGTGTACGATGTCTTCCAGTGCTTTGGAGAGAGAGGGGAGAATATTTATAGGCCTGTAGTCGTTTGGAGAGGTCGGAGCTTTCGTCTTGGATATAGCTGTTACTAGTGCAATTTTCCAAATTTTAGGAAAGTTATTAGTTATGAGAGATGCATTAAATATATGGGTCACTGTCGGCACGATCACGTCAATTATTTTATTTAACAGTGAAATTCTGATACCGTCTATGCTTTGTGCGTTAGATTTCAGTCGTCTTAAGGCTGGTTCACAATAAACCGGAAACGAGAATCGGAACGAAAACGAAAACGAAAACGGTAAAATTGTTAAAATGTGTACATTTAAATGTGAGCATTCGCAATTAACGATAAGCTTGCCGGAACCCGGGATCGGGAACGGAGAGTTGGCCAAGTTTCAACTTCGGCGTTCACGTTTCCGATCACAGCCCACTAGATTCATTCTATTGCCATCTAAAAGCTATTTTGTCGTCGTATATTTTGTAGCAAGAAGACCGTGACATAACCTATGCATTATTTTGTTCTGTGCTGTGCATCATGGAGCATGATGAGATTCTAACATTGAGTGTTGAGGAAAATACTCACGTTTACGCCTCGTATAAAGATAAGAAAATGAAGGAGAATACGTGGCTTTCAATAGTTGCATCTTTGAACACCGATCGTAAGTGAATCATATTTTATGACTGTATTGGTTGTATTACACACTACATATTCATGCTTCAGTTCAATAACTATTGTTGTGTTCATTTTTGTTCTATTACAAATTTTTCTTCTCTAATTATTTTACGTTATGGTAGACTTAAAATAGGTTGTGATAATAAAGATGAATGGGCATATTTACAGTACCGTTGAAATTTTGAAGTTGGTTAACCTGTGTTATGTTGGCTGCCTTGTACTCATGAGAGAACGCCATTGGTCAATTATACACAAATAACATCAGAATGCGTAATATCGACTTTACACGTCGTTATTGACATGCATATCGATATGCATAGTCGTCTACGTTCTCGGTTTATTGTGAATCAAAAATGTTCATATTCACGTTCTCTGCTTCTCGTTTTCACTCTGGTTCTCGTTCTCGGTTTATTGTGAACCATCCTTTAGTGATTTCTGACGTCAATTTCAGTAATGTATGTAAAGTGAATTAACGTGTCTATTGTAGTCGCATTAGATAGGATGTCTTCCTTTGTTTTGTCCTGTTGTAGAGGTTCGGGAGGTGAGGTGGTGAAATGTTCATTCAGATCAGTTTGTATAGTAACAAAAAAAATACATTTGATTATTGTGAATGCGCGCACGAAATGTTGTACGGCGTGGTATCACAGTCTAGTAGCCTATATATAGTCACGAAGCTCAATACGTAGGGAATATGCATACATAGATAGTTGCTAACCACTAGGTTCGCTACCATCGCCTCATCACAGACAATGCGAAATAGTACTTGCACAGTCTATGGTTCCTAGTAGTCTCACCAACTCGAGCTTCGTGACTGTATATACGACTGTGATGGTATTCTGTTCAGTAATGAAGGGACTATCAGACAGTGCAGTTGTGAATGTTTCTAGTCTTCTGTAGTGCATCAATCCACAATATTTAAATAGTTCATTATGAACAGAAATCAAATGGGCACCTGGTGTGATGTTCCTGTTCCAGAAAATGTAACACCAATTATGTATAGAACATCTAAGGCACAACAGTCGTGTAAAAACGGGTTGTAAGTTATTGCAGTTTTTTATGTTAATTCGTCTCTCTCTGAAAACAATGTTCGTTTTTTCTTTTATTAATTTGACATCACACAGAATGAAATGTACTTTATTTATTTTTCTTGCGTTAATTTATCGAACAAATAAGTATCTAGAAGATATATTAAATTTACATTATATTACTGAGAACTTAAACAAATGTATACCATATTTTAGAACGGAATAAATGACATCTTTCTATTCCATATTTTGGACTAGAGGGAGTAACTATTTTTATGTCGTATGATAAATTCTAATTTTGTTCCAGACGACGGGCATTCCTCTTGAGGCATTCTTCAGACTCCAAATGAATCTGTTGCTAAGGGACAATCCAAAAATTAGGTGAGAAAGCATTTCACTTTCTATTGATTTTATAAAATATGCTTTTTTGAGGGAAATAATTTAGAATCTACCTATTCAATATTTCTTCCAAATAATCATGAAAATTTTATTTCATCTACAGAGAATTTTTAGCTAAAGACCAGACACTAGACTAAAGTGTTGCTATATTTCTATAGATCAGTAAATGAAACGTGTTACAACACTTGCTCACGCATATAATGACAGGAGTCTTTCTTCCTACTGAAATTGATAATGTCAATACATAACAACTAATAATGGAAGATATTTTTGGAAGTAGTTTAAATCTATTAAGTGTAATAAAGGTAATTATATATTATATTATATACCCATCAGGAGAGTCCTTTTCAGGCACTTCGTTGTTTTAAGCTAATGTTAAGGGAAGTAATGTCGAATTTACCTATTCAATACTTGTGCCAAATAATCACGAAAAGTTTATTTCATCTACAGAGAATTTCATTTAAAGACCAGACAGTAAGCATTTAAAAAAAAATGTTTCTATAATTCCACAGCCCAATAACACTTGCATTACGTTGCTGGAATTGATGTCAGTACATAAAAACTAAGAATGGAAGATATTTTGAGCAAAATAGTTCAATTTCTATTAAATGTATTAATGGAAATTGTAAATTGCAATATTTATCGTATCAACAGTAATCTCAATACAGGTTTTGATTTGTCTAGAGAAAATCAAAACTCGAGTAGGATTTAATTGACTATTACACGATTAGAAGAAAGTACATAAAGATTAGAAGAAATAAAGTACTCTAATGCAATAAAATATTAATTGACTTACTGAAATTCTATTTCACTAATGTCAGTTTCATCAAAACGTTTGAACGGAGCCGCCATTTTCAGTTGACTATCTATGAGGGAGACAAATGACGATAGCAAAGCATGTTTTATAGTACCGTAAAGAATTTGCAGTTTGAAATGTTGGCAAACAGATGGTAGGGAGGTGATAAAACAGAAGAAAGAATATAAAGATTAGAAAAAAGAAAGTATTCTAATACAATAAAATAGGAATTAATTGACTTACTAAAATTCTATTTCACTAATGTTACCTTCACCAAAACGTTGGAACGGAGCCGCCATTTTCAGTTGACTATCTATGCGGGAAACAAATGACGATCGAAAATCATGTTTTATAATACCTTGAAGAATTTGCAGTGTTAAATGTTGACAAACAAAGAAACAAATGCTAGGGAGGTAATAAAAACAAACAAATGATAAAATTGTAGCGATAAACAGCCATGATTGGTTGAAACACGTCCTTTCGTACCGTTTTATTGGTCAAAAGTAGTGTGACGTAAATGTGTAATAGTAATGATAATGTAATTTCAGAAACTTCATTATTTTAAGCTTGTATTAAGGGTAGTAATTTTGAATATTCCTATTCAATATTTGTTTCAAATAATCAGGAAAAGTTTCTTTCTTCTGCAGAATTTTTCATTTAAAGACTAGATAGTAGGTATTTCGAAAAAAGTGTTCTTATAGTTCTACAGTTCAATAAATAAAGCGCATTAAACACTTGTAGTAGGTTACACCAGTCATTTCCAACGGCTGGCTCTGTGACGTCACACGTCTCTGTTCTCGTGCTATTCGAGAGGGGCAAACATAGGTGAAATAACAAAGTAAGTGGAAGGGATGCATTACCCTCCCTCATGTGCTCTACAAGATCTGCTTCTAGATGGAAAACGCGCTCCGACGTCATAGGTTGGCCAGTTGGAAATGACTGGGTTACACGATCAAGACTACAATGGCAGCAGCCTTTCTTCCTATTGAAATTGATAATGTCAATGTCAACTAAGAATGAAGGATATTTTGGGCAAAAGTGTATTTCTATTAAATGTAATAAACATAATTGTAAATTACGATAGACTCTCGATAATGTGGCCCTCAGTAATCCAGCCTCTAAATTATCCGGTTTTCCAATGTACTTCTTATCACTTTTATTGTAATAGTTGTCTGAGAATTTTACACCTGTGCCATGAGTTCAACTGCATTACTTATAAACGTAGGCCTACATAATAAATATATATTTATACACGTGTACATGCGTTGATTACGTGTGGAACGTTCTAGTTTCGATTTAGAAACACTCTCAATAATCCGGAACCCTTCTGGGCATGGAATGGCCGGTTTAGCAGGAATGTACTCTACATTGTTTATGCTATCACGATCACCCCTTTCCAGACACTTCGTTATTTTAAGTCACGTTTATCTTCGTTGGTTCAGGATTTTTAAATAGTTTTCGTATTTTATCATTTAGCATATCAATTGTTCATCTTAGATGTGGTTGAAAAAAAAAAAAAGAATGATCTCTTATTTTGACACGATTTTACGACCACCTCTCAAGATACAAGTATGTACTATTCACCATTTCAGTTTGGTTGATAGGGTTTCCCCTCTACTCACACTCTCAACCATCAATGAAGGGGAAGATGCTACTGTCAATCTTACTAACGTTCGACTAAATCACTTTCAAAACAGTGACAAATTTTTATTATTGAAAATGTTTACCGATAATCTATATTTCGAAAGTCTATACTAAGTGTTTATATTTCATTTTATTGCTGTTTATATCAACTGGCACATTAAAAAGCTACTGACAGCAGAAGATAAATGTGTTCTTCACGCTAGTTGCTAAAATGAGACAACCTGCACTGTGTCACTCCCCCCGATTTCATGATACAAATAAACATTCCATAATTAATTATTAGTTGAAAATATTGTAAGAACAACACTAAAATATACTCAAACATGTAATTGTCAAACATCTGTGTCACTGTATTTTATACAGAGTGATTTATATAGAACTGACACATTTATTTCATGAATTGTTTCAAAACGAATTGTGCTAGCGACAACTTATTATACCTAAAATGTAGAGGAATTTTGGGAGATTATTTACCTCTATAGCAAATGTTGTCCGGCGTTGTCAAATCCGGAGATCTCGGTGGTCACAGGTTCCTGGAAATTATTCGTTCGTCACATAACCGGATAAATGGAACCATGCTTCATCTGGGAACCATGTGATGGACAATATGGCAGGATTTTGCACAATGAACGTCTGAAACCAACGACAATAATTCAATCTTTTATCCTTATTTGGTCCCTGTAGCTGATAAACAACCGTAACCCTATATGGCTTTAGGCTCTCTGACACATTGAGTAGGTGTACCCTGTCTCCTGCGACAAACATCTTAATGATTTTTTGGGTGACTGCTCCAGTCGTGCTCTTATGTCAACAACAACCGTGGGAAGCCTAGATGAACGATGCTTGCCCTTCCGTTGGAAATTCATTCAATGACCCAATTTTAGCACCAAATTAAGCAGAATGTTCTGGAGTTTCGATTCCTTGTCACTAGATGCGCAGATGTTTATGTTTTATTCCTATTGTTGGCAGCTGTTTTCGACATTTTGTGTCAACGTGAAAATGCAGTACACATTAAATCAACGACTCTTCCTTGTGAAGCAATACTGGATTACGAATTCAATTACAGCTACTCGAAGGGCATACCAGAGAGAATTTGGTGTTCGCAATCCCCCCAAAAGAAACACAATACTGGGACTGGTAAACAAATTGGAAACAACTGGATCTCTGGTGAGTGAAAAGAGCAAGCATTTGGCCACCGAGATCTCCGGATTTGACAACGCCGGACAACATTTGTTATAGAGGTAAATAATCTCCCAAAATTCCTCTACACTTTAGGTATAATAAGTTGTCGCTAGCACAATTCGTTTTGAAACAATTAATGAAAGAAATGTGTCAGTTCTATATAAATCACTCTGTATTAACTTATGTACTTTAGTTAATATTTTATTTTCTAGTGTGTACAGTTCAGGGAGTGCAGGTATGTATGTATGTATTTATTCACACTGCAAGTGGGCAAGCACCCGGTGTCAGTGGTATACACAATATAAACAATACACAATAAAATTACAATACACAATACAATTATACACACAATACAATAAGAATATACAATACAATTTAACACAATAATAACAATTAATAATAAAACGTAAAATAACCTAATGTTAAATACAACCTACATATGTATAGGGCCTACATAAGTTTCAATAATCTTTCACTTTACTCTCATCTCACTCGCTGTAGTGGCACTATGACGCATTTCACTGACACTTTATGACACATTTCACTGACATTCTATAACACATTTCACTGACACTATAGAACACATTTCATTGACGCTATAAATTATCACTGATCGGAACTATTCACTGCACTGTAAAACCATAACTTCATTGACTCACCTCGTTTCACTGATACAACAGTTCAAAGAAGACAAATAATTACATCCTTATGCATACTTATAAACAGAACTACATTTAAGCTAAACATTTCTATTTTAAGGCCCTCTTACACGCTATTTTTAAATAATTTACAATTCAAACCTAGGGAGTAACTCGTCAGGCTAAATAAAATACATGTCACCTTAAAAATTAAATGTTAAATGTCACCTTAATTTTAATTTGCACTTTATACACAACTTTTTAAGTTATTCTGGAATCTCCTTAAAGAAAGACAGCCCTCAAAGACCGCTGCAGGTAGGTCATTCCAATCATTTATAGTTCTATTTAAAAATGAGTATTTACCTACATCCGTTTTCTGTTTCCTATATTTGATTTTAAAATCACGATCGTTCCTATCATAGTACGTTGGCTTTTCTAACCGAGCCGTTATGTCTACCCATGCTTTCTGACCTAGATATGCCTCTATACAATGATGTTATTCTAGTTTTCCTACGTCTGTTTTCCTAAGTTTCCAATTTAAGTTCTTTTAGCGTATCGTTTCCATCTTCTCTTTTACCTTTAGCTGCCCTATACTGGATTCTTTCTAAGGAATTTACCTGATATATTCTATAGGGATCCCAACAGCTACCGGTCTGTCACTGACGGACTCAGGGCAAGTAGAAGGGGAAAGAAATGCCTTCACATCCTCTCAACTTGCATGAAATGTCGTTAAGAAAATTTTCTTACTTCTCTGCGCTGGCTGCTATTCCAGTGAGCCAACGCAACGAGCACTGATACCAGAAGCATATTTTCAAAACTGCTAAAAAAGCAAAACAAAACAAAAAACAAAAAAATCTTGTTGAATATTATAAATGTGGTGTTCTGCATTTACCAGTCGCGTATTGTACCAGTTCAGCAACTTATTTCTTTACATAAGGCAGCGATGTCATCCCGTTCTATTACGTACTGTGCTTCAATTTCGTTCCAGCAACAGCACACGTTCAATCCATACCTCTCCTGCTACCCCTCTCTGACACACAGTCCTGCGCTCTACGTGACAGGGGAGTACATATTTAATACAATGTATCACTCGACGTCATGCTAAAAAGTAAAGAGCATTGAAGTCATCAGTCATCACAATATTCTCAGTTACTTCAATTTTTACTCTTTATTTTGAATAAAATAAACATCAAACGTCCGCAACAGGTCCTTCATGTGAGAAAAATGAACTTTTGTAATTAAAAAAAATGGGCAATTGCAATTGCAATAGACGAGGAATGAAATCATAGCTTAGGAAATAATTACTTTTTTACGTTTCAGTTTGTATATGTATTTACGTACCAGTACAATGGAAGCTCTTAAATTCGACAGAAAACAAGTTCGACATCCTATAGTTCGACTGCTTACGTAGGAGTATTGTACATGCCCCTATACGGGCATTAAGAAATGGGTTTGCCATTTGAATGGGAATAAGTTCTGTGTCTTGTAGTCATACTTTTGTTAAAGGAAAACAGAATATTTTATTGATTAGGACATCCATATTTAATCACTGATTTTAAATTAATGAACTCTTCTTTTTCTATTTGAGAATTGTGCCGTTTGTGAGACGGAACTGTCGAAACGCATTGTGGTACTAGAAGCGCATACACAAGTCTCGGGGCGGGCAGGAAGTGCAAGTACAGTAGTATATTCTTTGGTGGATAACCAATAAGAATTTGTATTCAATTCACTTGCCACACCCACTACCTTTATTGGACTGAACTTTCAATTCTGTTCACTCGAACTTAGGAACTATATTTGTTTCTTTCTTCCAAACCTTCGTGACACAATAAAATCAAAATAGCCTACAATACATATTGTTTTCCTTTAGAAGTATATATTATGTTATTTAACGTAAAATACTGTTAATTTATAAATAATTAGTTATAAAGTCATGATTATGTAGGCTATATCAAAAATACTTTAATTTTCAAATAATGTTTGTGTCTGATTCGTTTGTTTTTTGTAGAAGTTGTTGCATAAATTAATTACAATTTATTTACTTCTCATGATTATTATTGTGCATGATGTACTGTATTTCACGAACTTATAACATAAAATTGAAGACCTCCCTCAAAGAAGGTTGTACAGTATATCAACGGCTTTTGCATATGATATACAACGTCCTTTGAGGGAGGTCTTCAATTGTCCCATTTTTATGATTGTGATTTTCCCTACAACTATAATCTCTTATTTACTGTAAAAACTGGTTCACAATAAACCGGGAACGGAAACGACATCGAGAACGAGAACGAAAATATGTTAAATACATTTATTTTAACAATATTTCCGTTCTCGTTGTCGTCGTTTCCTTCCCGGTTTATTTTGAAGCAGCCTTAATATTTTCTACATCCCTGCCTGAACGCTGATTAGTCGTATAATTACATGCAATCTTATACAGGGGAGTACGTGAAATATCCAGTAACTTCAAAATCATAAGTTACCGTGCTGATTTCGTGACACCACTAACATAAAGTAATTCAACTAACTTTTCTCGGTGAGATACCTAAAACTTTAGAAATATATGAAGAATGTAATTACTTATAAGAGTCTCCAATCTGCATTAACTGTCAAATTTCAACTAAGCAAGACTGGAAAATCATAAACACCACAATTGTTAAATTCGAAAACACCAACACCACTAACAACATCACAATAGTCACAATAGCAAAACTACAAAAAATATTAGCATTGCCTCCTTATGAACAGCACTGTTGATATCCGCTTTTCGGATGTAGCAGTTCACCTCCTACAAGATTTATTCAGCCTTGTTCCTACAGAACGATAGTTGGAAAACTTCAAAGAATCACGGTTATCAAGTTTTAAAAATACTTATCCTAGAAAGCTTTTTTTTTAATACAGGATGATTCATTATTACGAGTAAATACTTTGTGAATGTATTGTAGAGGTGAAACTAAGACTAAAACGTTCCATACAACTTTTTCCCAAAACCTTTAATTCCATAGTTCCAGTGGATGGAACCTACGTCGTAGTAACTGCATAGGCATTACTGTTCTCCCACACATTTGATGTGGTATTGTGGGGAATCAGTTACTCGGATCTCGAGTTCTACCTCAGCGGTTGAATAGGGAAATCTATCGCGCATTCTTGGAACGCGAATTGCATGGTCTGCTACATGATATCCCTCTTGCAACGCGAGTGAACTTATGGTTTTTGCACGATGATGCTACTGCGCATTACTGCCGCAATGTAACGTGTATCTCAATGCTGCGTATTCAGATCAATGGATAGGCCGCGTAGGGCCAACTCCTTGGCCAGCCAGATCACCGGACATGAACCCTCTGGACTTCTACCTTAGGGGCCGCCTGAAGTCGTTAGTGTATGCCTCTGCTGTATCTAACGTAGAAGTACTACAACAGCGAATTGAACATGCGTGTGGAATTGTTCATAATGAGTTGAACGGGCTCTATAACATTCAGAGATCAATAAGCCGACGAGCACAGCTATGTCTTCAAGTTGAGGGACAGCACTTTGAACATGCATTACACTAAGAATTGTGCAAATGTGTAAAGTCTAGAAGAAATTGCTTTACATTCATTACTGTGTTTAGTTTTAGTTCACAAAACGTGCAATAAGTGGACAGCTGAGGATATGGGTTTAGTGACTTTGGTTGTTTTTATATTGAAGTCCAAATGCACTGTACGAAAGTGGTAATTAAGTTACATTTGGTGTGTTATCCTTTATTTGTTTGGGAGCGCAAGTTCCACGCAAAATGGCGTTGACTCTGGAATTAAAGGTTTTGAGAAAAAAGTTGTATAGAACGTTTTAATCTTAGTTTCACCTCTACATTACACACACAAAGTATTTACACGGGTCCACACCTGTGGAGTAACGGCTAGCGCGTCTGGCCGCGAAACTAGGTGGTCCGGGTTCGATTCCCGGTCGGGGCAAGTTACCTGGTTGAGGTTTTTCCGGGGTTTTCCCTCAACCCAATACGAGCAAATGCTGGGGAACTTTCGGTGCTGGACCCCGGACTCATTTCAGCAGCATTATCACCTTCATCTCATTCAGACGCTAAATAACCGAAGCTGTTGCTAAAGCGTCGTAAAATAACCTAACCTATTTACATGTAATAATGAATCACCCTGTATAAGGAAATCAAAGTATTTTATTCATAAACTTTACTGCTATTAGGGTGCAGGATTGTTTCAGGCAGCATCTGAAGTTCTCAAATCGCTTCTTTCAACGGAAGTTTCGTTAAAGTGTGTTTCCCAGTTCAACTGATCCTATTGGATGCTCCAACTAATTGCAAATTGTTCCGCAGTCTGTTCAGGGACGTTCCAACCATCATGTTCCCGTATTTTTGGATTGAGAAGAAACTCGCCTTGCCTCCTAACATGATCACTCTCCTCAAATGGATCCTCAGCATTCCCACGATAATAATTTGCTTCGCCATCGCACTGATACTGCTGGGGCTCATCATTCTGACGTTAGCCGTTCTGCCCTGGTTCCGCAGCAACAAGTATAAGGACGAGAACAGGTAATAATGATATTATAATGGAAAACCATTCGTCAAACAGGTAATATTATCTAAAATAGATAACTGCAAAACATTTCATGTTGCAAGACATACCTGTAATACCATCCGAAGTATTATAGAAGAAAACTAGAACAGATGCGGAGTAATAGGATCATAATTTCGATTTCATATCTTTCTGTTTTGGATATTTACAGAGTTGTTATTGGTTTGGTTTACCGACCTATGGTATGTAGGCCGGCCGAAGCTAGTCTACCGTCTGCCTCCCACGTTGTTCTCCGAATACCTTCACGTTGGACGCGCCTATGCGTGTTGTGAAAATATGCTATTGTTGTCAGTACAATTACGTATGTGATACGCATAGAATGGCGCAATTAACTCTAGAACTTGGGTTTTCCCTCAATCCATTAAGAACAAATGCTGGGTAACTTTGGGCGCAGGAACCTGGACTCACTTCGCTGGCATTATTGCCTTCATTTCAGTCAGACGCTAGGTAACCATCGCAGTTGATAAAGCGTCGTAAAATAAACCAGTTAAGAAACACAGCTCGAGCGTGGGTTGAAGCCGATTGCCTGTGTAGATTTTTTCCGAAGTTTTTCTCAACTGCAAAGTAAATGTCAGGTAACACATGGCAAATCCTTGGGCTCATCTTGCCATATAGAATTTCGCTATCACTAATTCTACCTATGTTAAATAACACCGTAATTGACACAGCGTCGTTAAATAATGGATTTAAAACATTCTTTCCAATACTGTTCACTAGACTTGTTAATGTTGGAGACCGAATATACAAATTGCCTGCAGCATGGTACATATGCCTGGATGTGAACTAGTACAGGGACATTGACTTGGTTCTTCGATCGATTACGGTAATAACAGGATGCTCATAAACAAATCTGGACAGCTCTAAAAGTAAATATATACTACATGGCATTACGAATACATATTTTACGTATCTTTCGTTATGTGCAGAAGAATTATCATAGAATTATTCGTGGGTTTGAGTTTCCTACTTTCTTTTCTCGTGTTGTATAATGACTCTGTATGTAATATCGCTTGTCACCTCGTATGTTTCTATTACATAAGTTACACATAATGTTCCTGCCATTCACTTCAAAACACTCACCAAATTCCGCTGCAAAAATATGCGACTGAGATACTTTAACCTTCGGAATTATTATTCAGCAAGTACATTGTTTACGCATGCTACAGTAGTGACTGGCGAACGGAGTATTCAGCAGGTACACTGTTTACGCATGCTACAGTAATGATGGCGAACGGAGTATTCAGCAGGTTCACTGTTTATGCATGCTACAGTAGTGATGGCGAACGGAGTATTCAGCAGGTACACTGTTTACGCATGCTACAGTAGTGATGGCGAACGGAGTATTCAGCAGGTACGCTGTTTACGCATGCTACAGTAGTGATGGCGAACGGAGTATTCAGCAGGTATACTGTTTATGCATGCTACAGCAGTGACTGACGAACGGAGTATTCAGCAGGTACACTGTTTACGCATGCTACAGTAGTGATGGCGAACGGAGTATTCAGCAGGTACACTGTTTACGTATGCTACAGTAGTGATGGCGAACGGAGTATTCAGCAGGTACACTGTTTACGCATGCTACAGTAGTGACTGGCGAACGGAGTATTCAGCAGGTACACTGTTTACGCATGCTACAGTAGTGATGGCGAACGGAGTATTCAGCAGGTACACTGTTTACGCATGCTATAGTAGTGATGGCGAACGGAGTATTCAGCAGGTACACTGTTTACGTATGCTACAGTAGTGACTGAGGAACGGAGTATTCAGCAGGTACACTGTTTATGCATGCTACAGTAGTGACGGCGAACGGAGTATTCAGCAGGTACACTGTTTACGCATGCTACAGTAGTGACTGGCGAACGGAGTATTCAGCAGGTATACTGTTTACGCATGCTACAGTAGTGATGGCGAACGGAGTATTCAGCAGATACACTGTTTATGCATGCTACAGTAGTGATGGCGAACGGAGTATTCAGCAGGTACACTGTTTATGCATGCTACAGTAGTGATGGCGAACGGAGTATTCAGCAGGTACACTGTTTACGCATGCTACAGTAGTGATGGCGAACGGAGTATTCAGCAGATACACTGTTTATGCATGCTACAGTAGTGATGGCGAACGGAGTATTCAGCAGGTACACTGTTTATGCATGCTACAGTAGTGATGGCGAACGGAGTATTCAGCAGGTACACTGTTTACGCATGCTACAGTAGTGATGGCGAACGGAGTATTCAGCAGGTACACTGTTTACGCATGCTACAGTAGTGACTGACGAACGGAGTATTCAGCAGGTACACTGTTTACGCATGCTACAGTAGTGATGGCGAACGGAGTATTCAGCAGGTACACTGTTTATGCATGCTACAGTAGTGATGGCGAACGGAGTATTCAGCAGGTACATTGTTTATGCATGCTACAGTAGTGATGGCGAACGGAGTATTCAGCAGGTACACTGTTTACGCATGCTACAGTAGTGACTGACGAACGGGGTATTCAGCAGGTACGCAGTTTACGCATGCTACAGTAGTGATGGCGAACGGAGTATTCAGCAGGTACACTGTTTACGTATGCTACAGTAGTGATGGCGAACGGAGTATTCAGCAGGTACACTGTTTATGTAAGCTACAGTAGTGATGGCGAACGGAGTATTCAGCAGGTACACTGTTTATGCATGCTACAGTAGTGATGGCGAACGGAATATTCAGCAGGTACACTGTTTACGCATGCTACAGTAGTGACTGGCGAACGGAATATTCAGCAGGTACACTGTTTATGCATGCTAGAGTACTGATTGGTGAACAGATAGTCAACTTGAAACCACCGTAACGCACCCTATCGGTTACTAACATTACAAGCCTACTGTTCACAAATAGTTTTATTAAAAGAATAACTGAAGGTTCCCAGATGGAAGAATAGCTGAAGGCCAGCACTCTTACCCAAGTCCAGCTTTCTTATGATCTCTCCTATCTTGCAAGCCAAGCTACAAACAAATAGTAACAAACCTTGTTTGTTGTTGATATAGATGCACTTCAATCACTTCTGATATTTCTGAACAATTTGTTACAACACATTATATACTTTCTTTGCAGGATGCTTCAAAACAGAAAGGCTGCAAAAGAGATTTTTTGTAACAAACAGTTACAACCTGAAGAAGCGGAATTGCTTAATTTAGTAACAAATGGAAAGTTCACCAATGAAGAAAGAAGCAAATAATCATCTTCAGTTATAAATATTACCACACGGATGTGATACACTCAGCTACCTGAAATGAGGATTGGCAGTGTTAAATTGATATACCTGGAATGAAGAGACTACGTGAAAAAGTGGTCACAAATGACATTGTGGTTCACATGTTAAGAGAGATATTTATTTTGTTTTGTTAAGAGCGATCATTGTTGAAGAAAAGGATCTGTAGTGTGTAAGAGGTACAGGTTTAATAGTAAGTGAATTGTAAATGCTATTGAGTACTTCGTTGCAAAGTTATGATAGCTGATGATAGATGACTATGATGAGATTAAGAGGAATAGAAATCTTGAAATGTTTATAATCCAGGGTATGAATTTAAAAAGATAGTCCTTTTAACAAATAAATTATGTGCAGTTGATTTCACTTTATGGTGCAGTTGCAGAAAATTAAGTGAGCAGTATAATGATACTTGACTTACAAATGGCTTTTAAGGAACACCCAGGTTCATTGCCTCCCTCACATAAGCCCCCCATCGGTCCCTATCCTGTGCAAGATTAATCCAGTCTCTATCATCATATCCCACCTCCCTCAGATCCATTTTAATATTATCCTCCCATCTACGTCTCGGCCTCCCCAAAGGTCTTTTTGCCTCCGGCCTCCCAACTAACAGTCTATATGCGTTTCTGGATTCGCCCTGCCCATTTCTGGATTTAATATTTCTAATTATGTCAGGTGAAGAATACAATGCATGTAGTTCTGCGTTGTGTAACTTTCTCCATTCTCCTGTAACTTCATCCCTCTTAGCCCCAAATATTTTCCTAAGCACCTTATTCTCAAATACCCTTAATCTCTGTCCCTCTCTCAAATTGAGACTCCAAGTTTCACAACTATACAGAACAACCGGTAATATAACTGTTTTATAAATTCTAACTTTCAGATTTTTTGACAGCAGACTAGATGACAAAAGTTTCTCGACCGAATAATAACAGGCATTTCCCATATTTTTACTCTGCGTTTAATTTCCTCCCTAGTGTCACTTATATTTGTTACTGTTGCTCCAAGATATTTGAATTTTTCCACCTCTTCGAAAGATAAATCTCCAATTTTTATATTTCCATTTCGTAGAATATTCTCGTCACGAGACATAATCATAGATATATCTGTAATCCCTTATTGTTAGTCAGAGTAACTTCCTATAAAACAGACCGGAAAAAGCTTTCCTTTACGTTTCTCAGTTTTTAAATCATACGTAATTCTTCAACCACTTTTCGCATTTACTGTTAATTTTTTTGGTAGGTCTACTAGAAGTGTGATGGCGACATTTCCGACATCATTCATACTGCGAATGGATGTTACGTAAAGAAATAAAAGGTGGGCCAAAAAAACTGTAGATTTTAATTTTGCTGTTGGTTGTGCGTGGATTATATTAGTAGGCTTACATTCATTGTCATTGTTTAACTTGATTGTTGCAATTTATTAAACATGGAGCATTGGACTGGTGAGCAACGAGAATTTTCTGTAAAATCTTATCATCCAATTGGTCAATGCGCAGAAACTGCTCGTAGCGGGTTTCGCCGCCACTTTCAACTTCGTAGTCATGATCCTGTGTCTTCCTCACATGCGATTAACACTTGGAGTGCTGTCTCTTCCAAAGGAATTGTTGGCCATATATATTTGAGAATGCCAATGGTCGTGCGCAAATTGTTAATGCAGCTCGTTATGTGATAGGGATTAAAACATTTTTAAGTGGTCAATTGGGAAGAAGGAATTTTCGTATCAACAGATAAACTTGGTTTCAGCAAGACTGTGTAACAGCACATACTGCAGCCATCTCTACGATGGTAGTTCGAAATTTGTTTGGGAATCAAATCATATCGAGAAATGTAGACATTCCCTGGTCTGCACGATCCCCCGATTTAAGTGCAAGTGATTTCTTTTTATGGGGTATCTAAAAAGTAAGGTATACGCAAACAAACCGCGAAACATTGAACAACTGAAGAAATTTCAAACATTCCAGTCGAAATGTTGCGAAGTGTAATGAGAAACTTCAAAGAGCGATTACAAGAATGTATGAACGTTGATAGAGGGTATTTGAAAGATGTAATTTTCAAGAAGTAGTGGTTACATGCAAATGGTATACTATATTATATATTTTCATATAATAAAAATTAATTTATTACAATATCCAAATTTTAATTTCACTATTTGAATATGTCCCGTTTCTTTGTCCCACTCTGTATCAGTTCATTTTCCTTCAACTTTTTTTTTCTCTCTGTGTAAAGGCTGTATGTTTTTGTCTATGAGAATGTCAATTTGTAATCGAATTTGATTGGATGGACAGATTATAAACAATTATACGCATTTCCTCAACTCAATGGTTCACGAATTAACGGATTTTTTGCACAACTAACCTAAAATTAGTAAAACGTAAAGTCGAGCATAAAATTAAGTGGTTCCTTATAAACGAACGGAGATTCATCTAGATGTAGAGAATTTCCAGAATTTATTGGGAGGAAGAGAATCGAACGCGAATTATCAGATTCTCTCAGCTCAGGAGATTGTAACGCAGATTACAAATTGATCCATATGAACCAGCGTTATAACCCAAAATGTATTAATTCCATGAATACATTGATATTATCATTTTTTTTTTGCAATGATGTACGATATTTGAAAATATTCAAGATAAGTTTTGTTAAGAATATTAGAAAGTTTAATGAGAAACTGAAGCAGATTAAACTCGTATATTTATCTTGTGACGTCCGTTTTCCCCTACGCACAATGAGTATGATGAAGTTGTTTCGCCTTGCTGCTCTTTCATTTGACTCCTGAGAAGAAATTTATTTTGGGTGAGCAAGGTAAAGGGGAGAACCTGTATATTGGATTAGAATTAGAATTAGCCCGTAGAATCCCTGTAGGGCAAGGGTCTCTTGGCTGGCAAGGTGGCTATTCTGGCATTCCCGCGTAGCCAGTTCGGGAAAGATCCTCATTCTTTTGATGCTGCATCTATCAGTAGTCTCCACTCTCGGCGGTCCTTGGCTGTTGTCGTCCAGTTGGATCCAAAGTGAAGTTTCAGATCGTCCGCCCATCTTTTTTTCTGTCGGCCTACGCTCCTTTGTCCGGTTCTTGGGTCCCAGGCTATTGTTTTGTACGCCCATCTGTTGTGGTCCATCCTCATGACGTGGCCCGCCCACTTCCATCTGATGTAGGTGGCTGATGTTGCTGCGTCTTTGATGCCTGTCATCTTCCTCAGGTCTTCGTTGCGGATTCTGTCATGGAGGCTGACGCCAAGAATCTTTCTCTCCAACTTTCTTTGGCATGTTCCTAACATTTTTCTTTCTCCGTCTGTTAGAGCCCAGGTTTGGGCTCCATATAGTAGGAGAGGAAGGATGAAACTGTCCAGTATATCTTTTTTCATTCTTATACTGTATTCTTGCCTTGTGAGGATAAATCTCAGACTCCAGAATTTTGACCATGCTACCGAAATGCGTCTCTGGACTTCTTTGCGGGTAGCGTTGTTGAATGTCACTATTTGTCCTAGGTAAGTGTATTCGGTGACGTATTCTAGTTTTCTGTTGTATTATCCACGCAAATTTAGTACAACGGATACTATATTCATTCATTCATTCATTCATTCATTCATTCCACATCTGTGGAGTAACGGTCAGCGCGTCTGGCTGCGAAACCAGGTGACCCAGGTTCGAATCCCGGTCGGGGCAAGTTACCTGGTTGAGGTTTTTTCCGGGGTTTTCCCTCAATCCAATACGAGCAAATGCTGGGTAACTTTCGGTGCTGGACCCCGAACTCATCTCACCGGCATTATCACCTTCACATCATTCAGACGCTAAATAACCTAGATGTTGATACAGCGTCGTAAAATAACCCAATAAAATAATAAATTCATTCATTCATTTATTTGAAAATACAGAATATAATTACAATAGTAGAAATATAAATAAAATAAAACAATCAATATAAAAAGAGGATACAATAATATTAACAAAATTTTGCAAAATATGTACTATATTCCCTTTATGATACTAGGACCATCACTGTGGAGTAACAGCATGCCTGACCTTGAAACAAGAGGACCAGGTTTCAAAACCTGGTTATGTTATGACAAGTTACCTGGTTGATATTTTTCAGGGGTTTTCCCTCAACCCATTAAGAGCAAATGCTGGGTAACTTTCGTCGCTGGACCCTGGACTCATTTCGCCGGCATTATCACCTTAATTTCATTCAGACACTAGATTACCATAGCAGTTGATAGAACATCGTAAATAAACCATTAAAGTAATAGCATATTATGTCGATGGTGTTGAACAATTACCTCATATGTACAAGAGAGTGGAAAAAGTTTTAATACCCCGATAACGAACAAATGATATTTAAATGTGAAGTTTGTATTTTGCCTTGATTTAAAATGTATCTGTAGAAAATTTTGGATGATTTTTTATAGGAATCAAGTGAAATCTCACTTTATTCATTTTCTTGACATACGAAGTTGCTGTTCAACACCATCGATATGGTAAATAATCTCAGAAGAACGTCGTTGTCATATTTTTGGCGATTATTTTACTGTTATTATCGTACATCCTGTACATTGAGTGTAAAAGACAAAATAGCGTTAGTCACATTAGTCATACCACCGAAAGAGTTACGCGTGTGCTGTTAACTTATGTAATGTCAATGAAAAATCCATAGTGGCACTTGTGGCGGACACGTCACAGTTGGGTTTTTTCTCGGTGTTCTCCCGTTACCCCATATTTGGCATCTACATCATTCCGTGAACATTTCCAGTGTAGTCCAGTGGTGTCACGAAATCAGCACGGCAACTTATGATTTTAAAGGTATTGGAATGCCGCGTGCTCAGCTGTAAAAGACTGCATATACGTAACTGTATTGCTACTCAGCTTTCAGACAGGGATGTATAAAGTGTTACAGTAAGTAAGGGATTGTATTGAATGGAAAATCACAGTCATACAAATAAGGCAATTCATGTTATAAGTGCTGAGATACGTCATACACAATAATAATCATCAGAAGTAAATAAATTGTAATGAATAAATTTATATAATAACTTCTGCAAAAAAAAAAAAAAAAAAAAAAAAAAAAAACAAAGGAATAAGGCACAAACATTATTTGAAAATTGAAATATTTGTGAATTATAAACATGATTTTACGACTTTTTATTTATAAATTAACAGCACTTCACCTCTTCTAAGGGAAAAAAGTACCTATGTACTGTACTTGAATTGTGTTTGTTACGAAGCTTTGGAAGAAAAAAGCAAATTACGTAAATACATATACTAACTTAAAAACAAAAAGGTAGTTAATCTATGTTTTTTTGCTGTATTTACAGCTATTGTTGTTAGGCTTGAAAGTTAAAATTCCCACACAGAAACTTCTTGCTAGGAAAACCATTCTTCTTAACATAAAGCTATACTGAAATAGATCCAATATAATGCACTTATTGTTACTTGATATGATATGATATGATATGATATGATATGATATGATATGATATGATATGATATATGATATATGATATGATATATATGATATATGATATGATATGATACGATACGATATATGATATGATATGATATGATATGATATGATATGATATGATATGATATGATATGATATGATATATATATGATATGACATGACATGACATATGGTATGATATGATATATGATATGATATGATATATGATGATATGATATGATATGACATGACATATGATATGATATGATATGATATGATATGATATGATATGATATGATATGATATGATATGATATGATATGATATGATATGATGTGATATATGTATTTATTTATCATATATATCTAAGACAGACCTCTTACAATTCTATATTATCCCAGATCTGTCATACTTTGCAATTTTAATCACCTATGCCAAGTCCCACAACTAAAAAAAAAAATAAACAAAAACAAAACAAAAAGACACACACACAAACACACATACACACTACAAGATCAATTTAATACACCATTACTTTTAACTTTCTCTTCACATTTCATCTTCACTATCATTAAAAATTTACCCAATTTATTTAACTCTCTTATATTAGTTACCGGCATATTACATGTTTTCTTATATGCTACATATCTATTCATATTCAAAAATTTATTATTTATCCACTTTTTCCTTTTATTGTCTGTTTCTTGTCTAATAATATATTGAACGCTTCTTCTTCCTTGCCGCAAAGGGAGCAGATATCCTTCTCTATGGTACCCCTCCTGTTTTTCAATTTCCATATTCCTAGTCTCCACCAAGCTAAGCCTATCCTCACTTTCCTATTATTCAGTGGTGGTTCCTCAGGGGAGGGAAGGGAGGAACGTCCTCCTCACATTTTTCTTCTTTTGAAAGTAAATACCAAATGAAATATATGCTTTGAAATTCGAGGAAGATCCGATAATTTTTAAGTTCACAACTATAAGAAAACTTCGATTGATCGAGTTTTTAACGACGCGCACTCATGTGCTACTAGAAAACTGTGAGAAGGATGCGAGCTTGTTTGTGTGGAGGAATGTCAATCCGTTCCTCCTTTACTGCAGTTAATACACATAGACAACAGCGCGCTAGCGGCCAAAGAAAGAAGCAGAGTTTTAAAGCAAGTAAATGAACGGATAGGGAGGAGATCCTCCTCTGAATCAGCGCACGGGCGGGAAATAGAAAACGACTGGTCTTGCAGCAAGCTCGTTATCGCTGCCACCTAACGATGCTGCATTCAACCAGACTATAACACATCTAGGAGGAGACACAAGAAAAACAGTTTTAACGCAAAGCTATGAAAGACACCATATATATATTTTTTTAATTATAGATCAAAATATATTATTCATTGCTCTTTATAAAAGCTACTATTCTTGGTTTGAAACTTACGAGGATATCTGAAAGTTGAAGTTGGATTTATATAATACAAAGAGGAAGTAGTTCTACATTAATATCGCAGATCTTTTTGGCCCCTGAAATTCACTTCCATTCATTGTCTACTAGACAGGACAACAGCCAAGTTGTCAGTTTTGCACAAATTTCTTTGAAATTGAAAGCACTGCAAACTACATTATTTTTAACAAAAAAAATTAATCGGCTACCGGCAGTTTTAAACAATAATGGTAGTATGACTTTACAAGAACTGTCATTCTTGAAAAGTATGTGATACTGAATTTGTAAAATGTACATATGACAACACAGACCACGTGGGTGGGTGCAGTTTTCTCGCTTTCCTAACAGATTATTTCTCATTCTCATTTCCGTAAAACGGTTCCGATTACGTGTTAGTAGTTGGTCTCTTCCAACACGTGTGATGCTGTAGTTTGCGTGAAAAATGTTGCGAGGTTGTGAATTTCCTTGTAATTGTTAATTTGTGCAATTATTCAACAATGAATGGAAGTGAAAACGTATTATATTTTGGACAATTTAGGAAACTCAGTTTACAAAAACAGATTATTGCTATACAAAAGGGAGGAAGGCCAACCCCAACACTATCTAGTCTTACATGTATGCATGTAGGCTAATTTGTAGCATGTTTCTCTCAAGAAGGTGCCATTTTGCGCTGTTAACTTCTTTCCTCCTCTTAAGAAATATGCAGGAGCCGCCACTGCTATTACTTATTCTGACATTTTTGTTGTTCCCTTGACGTTTCAATGTCCTTATAGTTACCGTACTTAATGTTCTTAATTCGTTGAGATTTTGTTATAATTTCTGTCTTGTAGTTTCATTACACCTCTCTTTCACGATTTTACAAATTATCTACATTTAAATTCATTACTCCAATTTCCTCCCATAACCATCTTAGACCTGATCTATTCACCTTGTTCTTTAAATCTTCTAGCCAATTGGATTTCAAATTCGTGTCCCGAAGAAACTGCAAACACTTCTTTTTATTGTTACTTAGTTACCATTACAGTGCAGTTTTACGAAGACTGGCCGAGGGGAAGGGGGGCCGAGGAAATAAGGGGAAGAGTTATGTATTAGTGTTTCAATGACTAGTATTAACATTGAGCGAAAAATGTAATTAGGGAATATTGTTCTTTTTGTATTTATTGTGTGATTTTTCTATTTGTTTTTATTGCGTGTGTGTATGTTTTTTATATCTTACATTTATATTTATTATTTGCATTATTTATTGCAATTTTAACA